>NC_138969.1:168842500-169442500 GCF_055761805.1 Camellia sinensis
TCATCCTCTCAGACCTGGAGTGACGAGTCCTTGAAGATAAGGAGTGAGTGTCGCCTGTCCTGAGGCTTCTGCTCTCTCCTTGAGAGGGTGTAGTATTCCTACTACGACTTTCTGAGTGGCGAGGGGGCGTCTTATGCTTGCGCCCCTCTCCTGTCGCCACATCTTTAGTCTTCATCTGGCGTTTTAAAGTCTCCATGTCCGCCGCCATTCTTCGAATTAGTTCATCTTGTTCCTTTACGCGATTTTCCAGGGCTTGAGGATCAATCCTCCTCCTTTGCCTGTCGGGACTTTGAGAGTGACGAGGGCTGCCATTCCGCCTTCCCCTGCCACTCCTCCTGGAATTATGTTGCTGGGGCTCCAAGTTCGTCATGGGAGGGACAGTAGGTAATCCCTCACGCCTTGCGCCCCCTTCTGGAGTTAGTCCGTCGACGGCGGACTGTGGCAAGTCTTCAATGTGTGCCATTGAATGAGAAAAGGAGAAGCTTAGTCAAGAGGTTTTTGTTCTTGTCTGTTCTTCCCACAGACGGCGCCAATTGTACGGGGAGGAAATAATTCTCCTCGTATAATCCTGTTGACCAAGTCCACGCTCCTCCGTACGACGTCGCTTTGTCACCTGAAAACACAAACGTGAGCTAGCCGGCGGGTGTGTGCCGGAAACCTCTCCGATGCCTAAGTCAGAAAACTTGACAAATAGACAAAGCTCTAAGTTCTCAGAAAGATTGTGTTCAATTACCTCCTCCAAGGTGATGCTTGTGAGCTTTTATAAGTTTCATATGGCACAATCCTAGTAGGACTTGTATTTCTCCATACAGAGTCCTCCTAGGATTCAATCTCTTAAGGATAATGCTTATCCTTTTACACCCTCCCCCACTGCTCAAACCAAGTGGGATGGTTTTCTTTACGGCCGAACTTCCTTTCGACCGAAGTAAACTTGGCTATATCGAGTCACAGAAGGCCGAACTATCCTTAGCTCGGTCCTCTCCTCCAAATCTTTACTTCGGCTGCCCTGTTCAACCTTGATGCGCTTAGATCAGACTTCCAAGTAACAAGTTCTGACCGACCTAACCATTGTAAGTCACGACCGGACTAACTCTGAGATCGGCCTAACTGTGAGTTGCCTCCAGACCGGAGTAGTTTTACTCTTTCTTGGGCCGAAGTAACATTTACTTCTCCCAGCCGGAGTAACATTGCTCTCTGGGCCGGAGTATCCTTTACGGCCTTCTTACTTAGTCCTCCGCGTTTTGGGCCTCAAAGCCCAACTTGCAGCTCGGCCCAATTTTTCCCAAAAATTACCCTCTCAATATATATATAACTTGTGTTATTGATCAACCCACATGGGTATGCTTGTACAGATGGGTTCCTTCACCTGGGCTGACATGTAAGGCTTCGTTTGGCAAGTGTTTATTTTAATTAAAAAATTAAAAAGTTATTAAAAAAATTAAAAAGTCAACGATTCTTATTAAAAAGTCAAAATTTTCATTTTCTCTCTACTTTTTACACATCTTTTTGTAAAAAGTCAAAAAATTATTCTAAACATAATTTTTTTTACATCATATTTTAACAAAAAAAATTAAAAAGTTACTAAAAAAAATCTGTTCCAAACGAGGCGTAAGTAGGCTGGTTTCCCACTTCTATTTTATATATATATATATATATATATATATTAGAGAAAGAAAAATGAGTGAGAGTACTAATTAGTGCTATCACTAATAATGTGGCAGTGGGCCCCACCAAGAATGATTTGATGTTTTGGCCTTGGTGTTGTATTTTTTTTTTTATTGAGTGCCATGTCATTAGTGGTCTTTTTAGAGCTCCAAAATTAGTGGTCTCTATCATTGTTGTTAGAGAAATGTTAGGGATCATAAAATTTTTTTCATGAAAATGATCATAAAAAATTTGTAACCCTTAGATTATTGTGTGGTGCTTTATTCTAAGTGCAGCAATGCTAGGTATCATGAAAAATCTTTCATGAAAATGGTCATGAAAGATTTGTGACCTTTGGATTACACTTACAATAAAGTACCACGCACTAATTAAGGTAATCTAAGGGTCACAAATTTTTCATGATTATTTTCATGAAAAAATTTTCATGGCTCATAACATTTCTCTTCTGAGTGTAATCCAAAGGTCACAAATCTTTCATAATTATTTTCATGAAAGACTTTTTATGATACCTAGCATTGCTGTATATTTTATGAGCAATGCTAGGTATCATGAAAAAACTTTCATAAAAATGATCATGAAAGATTTATGACCTTTGGATTACACTTAAAATAAAACACCACACACTAATTAAGGTAATCCAAAGGTCATAAATTTTTCATGATCCCTATCTTTTCTCATATTTTATATGTATTATATATGAGTCGTGGGTGGCCTTGATGTAAACCGTGGGCTGGGTTTTGAGAAAATTCAAGTTTTTGGTAAATGGTTTGTGGGTTTGACCCACGAGTTTGGGATAATACCAGTGTTGGGTCAGTCCGTGGCCTACAGTGCTGGTATATGTTCGTTTCGGCCGCATGTGTTTGATTGTATATGGGCTAGTTAAATAGTCCAGTACATGGAGGAAATTATGGTGTTTCTTTTATTGGGCTCATTGATTTTTGTTTTTGGACACATTGCATATATTATATGATTGGTGAGTCCATAAATTTCTGTTTAGCCATATTACAACGGACCATTTATAGTTGATTTTCTCATGATGATTGATCGTGTGATCCTCATATAACTCGATATGAGGTTAATTTTGAGCCGTCTCCACCAGTGAAAAATCCAGCAATGTGCTTTTAAAACAGAAAAGAGCAATCTTCATGCGTCAAGTAGAATATTTTCCGGTGATCCCCAAAGCACATGAAGTTTCTTTATTTTATTTTTATGTTGAGAGCTTGTGAGGATTTTTATATTATGTTGTAATCCCTCGGATTTGTAATATTTAAAGTGTTGTAATAATTTCCCACTCCGCTTCTTTCTATCCCATTCTTTAATCGCTTTCCCTAACTGTGCATAGGTATATATCTTACATGGCATACATATCCATGCTTTTATATACATGATTTATGCCTAAATCCGGATAAATTTGCATCTTTGTGCGTTAATTGATTATTACATGATTTTGTGCTCTATAACACGTTTTGCAATATTTCACATATCATGTTCTAAAAGCCGGACCTTTAGAAGCATTCTTGTGTATGTATAGCATTAGGATTTTGTATATAGGATCATGCATATTTTACTAACTTTGTTTTGTAGTTGTTCGAAGGACGTTGGTAAATATGTAAGTTTTTATGCTTTAACATCCCGTTTGTATGTGTTTTTCTTACTATGTTTAGCATTCTTACCATAAAGCTATTTGCTTATGTGATATAACTCTATGAATGCCAGTGGATGGAGGTTGTGTCGTTTAATTTGGAATAGTGTTGATTTTCATGTTTGTAAACTCAATTTATTTGGGTTGTACATCTTAAAATCTTAATCTCTTTCAAAACTACATGAAATCAAGTTGTTCCAAAGTGGGTGACATAGTCTATACTTGTATGCTTCACATAGTAAATTTTAGGATTTATTCAATAAATCAGAACATGAACATATAAAGAAAATAAAATTCATATCATGTTTAGTAGAGGCCGATTTTTTGATCGGGTGAGCGGGGGTGCTCAATTAATGACCTTCCCTCTTCATACCTAAAGTTCTGAGCCAAGCATCCTTGGTTACGACGAACAGTGGCCTTTGTACGAGTCATGGATTTCCTAATTTCCTAAAAATATTAAGCGGCGACTCTGAGATCTGATAACGCAGTCCATTTGTGGAAATACTTTTGCAATAAAATGGATTTTCTATAAAGTTGCCAAATATGGACTCTCATCTATGTTTCACATTGCACTGGTGAGACTAGATCGAAGAGATCGAGGGTCCGAACTGTTTAATGCGCACGGGTACCCCCCCGGCATGTTATAGCATGTGGCGCCAGAGTAGAGGCGAGGATGGTGGTGAACCATAGGAGAGACATCGATCGGAGTAAGGATTTGCAGAAGAGAATATGAGAATGAGGGTTAAAGTTAGGGTTTATCTTAGGAAAATGAAAATGAGGATTTGCAGAAGAAAGAAGAAGAGAACGGTGGAGGAGGTGGTAGGGTTGGTGGTGGCGATGGCAAGGCGAGGCGGTGGGCGGCGACGGCGAGGCAAGGTGGTGGACAGCAACAGTGAGGTGAAGAAAAAGAAGGGGGGAGAGAGAGAGAGAGAGAGAGAGAGAGATTGATTTTCATGTTCTGATTCGAGTATATCATATATATATAATGTATTTTTGTCATTTTGTTTGAATTTGTCATTTTAAACAAAATATTTAAGACCTTGTACATTTGGCCAAATAAAATTGTAATTTAAACTTTTGGATCGATTGCCCTAAATTATATTATTAAATATAAAAATTCTATATAAATTTTTTATTTATATATTTAATGTTTTTCCAAATACATGCATTGTCCACATAAGTTGTTTGTGGGAAGCCACTCATGCCAACTAATTTCATTAAATGCAGGGGTACCCTAGTTATTATTATTAATTTTTTTTTGGGAAGAAATTACATCCCAGTGGTACAGAAAATTTTTTTTTACACAAACATGGAGGAGTATAAGTTACACCCCGACAACAGAATCACTTGTACCTCATATATTTTTGTAATTTTTTTTAATCTCTATCTCATTGTACTATAATTCTCCCTTTTTCTTATTGACTGTGTGTGGGTAATTTTCTGACCACACCGCCCGTTTAGTAATCAGCTAGAGAGCACCGGCAGAATAGATGGCTCCAGTTAACCTGTAACAGAAAGAAAAGGCTCCGGTGGTGGCTCTTCCACCCGGGGGCACTCCGACGATCAAGTCAGTATATCTCTCAAAGATAATCAAGTGCTAAACTCACTAGTCAAAGCATAAAATTATGTACCTTAGACGCACGGGGGTGCCTCTCTTTTATAGTTACCTTAATCCTAGTCCCACTAGAAGCTTGACTTCTATGGACTCCAACTCAGTACTTACTTTGGACTTCTCAAGAGATAAAGATAAACTCCCTAAGAGATTTATCCTCATCTTGACTAAGTCTCCTCTTCATTCTAGGACTTCTTGTCCCTTATCCGTTTATCTCGGGTTTCGATGTCTTCAGAGATAACCTCGGCCTCGCCGAGATCATCTCGGCGTCATGACCAGGACACATGGCACCTCGGCTGACACGTCGGCGTCACCTTGCCATGTGTTGGTATTCAGAAAATACATCCCCACAACTGCCCCCTAGGTTCTATTACCTTGGCATTCTGAGGTGATGGAACCTATATCATTCCGTTTATCCAGTACGTCGGTTTTCAGTATCTCAGCCGAGATTATTCATTTCAGGCCGACATGCTTTTCCTAAAAAATCAAGATTTTTAAGGACCTTCTCACGCGCATGAGCTGTCATGCACTTCAACTCAACCATTTTAGCCACGCGTTTCCCTCTTACTGGTCCGTACACGTGACGCGCCTGTTAGCCGCCTCTTTCTTCATGTGCGCCGTCTGACGCCCTCGTTCTTCTAGGCGTATTGATTGCTTTTGCCGCCGTTTCTGTTTAATCAAAAACTTTTTCCCTTTTTTCCGTCTCTTCACTTTTTCATTCAAATCTCCTGCTATCTCTCTCTAGCTTTCGAAACCCTCCATCGCTCAAGCTTCCAAAGCTTTGCAACTTTCTTCGTTCACCCCTTCCGGCGAGATTTCCACCGGTCTTCTGCTCCTGCAACCGTCGTAGGACATCGACAAATCCCTTTCCGGCTTCCCTTTTTCTGGTAAGCTACAGTTCCTTTCGTTTTCAATTCTGATAACATTCTTCATTACCTGTTGCCTTTACTGCATCTATTGAAACTTTTAATTTGCGATTCATACACCTGAATGTGTTGATTTCCATGATTTATGCCCTAAATACATGTATTGTTCATAGTTCTTCTTGTACGCCTTGCTACTGTTCTTGGCCATATACTCTTGTATTCTTCATGTTCTTGATAGCCCATCTCAGTTCTTGTTTCTGAAACTTCGTTTTTGTTTTATGTTTTTTGCATCTTTTCTAGATCTGTGCCTTTGATCTTCATCTCCATAGTTTTAGGTTTGGGATTTGTTTGTAGAACCCACGATTTAGGGCAAAACTGAAACATTCCTTACAAATCTCTGTACCAGCCCAAACCTAGGTCTTTGTCGAGGTCCCATTAATAAGAAACATTTTTCTGAATTTCAACCCTTCTAATTCAAGCCGATATCATGGGTATGTGGAGACATAGGGTAGATACCCCGACCAAACTTGAGTATATTAGGCAAGAGTTCTCCATCCTTGCCGATGTCCTCCTGAGACTGGCTGGGAATGATGACTCCATCATGCCTACAGAAAACGCCATGCCCCTTCCCATAGTAGCTTTTACTGAGTGCGGACTCCGGCTCCCACTCAACATCCTTTTTCGCGAGATTCTTCACTATTATAAGTTAAACCCCATGCAACTGGCAATCAATTCTTATCGAGTGATTTTTGGTATTATCGCCTTAGCTAAACAGGAAAACGTTAGGATCACCCTAGCCGACATACAGTATTGTTACACCATGTGTGCCCTTAACTTAAAAGAAAAAGGCTTCATTTATTATCTTAAGCCGAGGTCTACAGAATTCAAAATCATAGCCGACCTCCCAGACTCCAACAAGGGGGCTGGAGATAACTATCTCATTACCTCGAAAAATTGGGAGTTTGCTCCAGACGAGGACACCCATCTCTACCCTCTTCCCCGATCAGTTTTAGAGGGCAAGGGTAAGAGTCCAGTATTTAGCTTTGCCTATTTTCTTCCAAAGTCTTTAATACTTTGTCTGTTCTGACGTCTGTTCTCCTTGCAGCTGTTCGTCAGCCACCAAAAAATTTTCGCCAATCCTTTGTTCCCAGCAAGGATTTAAAGAAATTACTGGACCTGCCAGTTCAGAAGCAAAAGGCTCCCCTGCTTCTCAACTTCATCCCAACATACAAATCAGCTCTCCCCGACGTCCCCAGGAAAAAGAAGAAGAAGAGCTTATCTCCGCCCTCTGCTACAACTCTTCCAGTTGCATCAACATTGCGAACAGACCAAGGATCAACCTCTAATCCAGCAGAACAGCCTTCGATCTCGGCTCCATACCTCATTCCACCATCCCAAAGAAAGAGTCGCCGACGTCTTGTTCTTAGAGCCGAGATGGGTCGCACAAAGCCAGTTGCTAAAGACCTCCTAGCCAACATTCCATCATCCATTGACGAACAACCAACACAAACCCAACCTCCAACAAAACCAAAAAGAATTAAGAAAGCTCAACCGAAGGCGAAAGTGACTCAGGTTGAGACTGAGGACACTTTGCCAGCACCAAAACTGGCTCCAAGTTAGAAAACTGCCTCTGTCCCTTCGAAGAGGTCTGCCGAAGTACCTCCTTCCGAATCCTCTAAATCGAAAAGGCCGAGGTCATCTGCAACGACTTCGGGGTCAAAGAAACCAGATGCCCCCTGGGCCCCCGAAATCACCCTAGAGGATAAGCCCGTAATGGCAAGTGACAGCGTCGACGATATCAATGTCGGCATTGCACTCAGTACCGCTCTACTTCTCCCAGATGACCTGGAGCGGAACGCCGAATATAGTGAGTATGAGAACTATGCCTTAATGTTGCAGCACTCTGTACAGGTAAACGTCTTCTACTTGGTAAATTTTTGTTTCTCTTTATTTCACACTTTGAATATTCTTTAATACCTCTGTTTTCTTTCAGGCCATCCAGCATGCCCACTCTTTCTCAATGCAGTCTTTTGAGAACAGAGAGAGGCTTGCCGAGATGAAGAGGGAGGTCTCCAACCTCCAAAAGACCAACAAAGGCCTCCAGTCAAAAATGAAGGAGCTGGAAAACCAAGCTGAGGAAGCCATCAATGCTCAGACCGAGGCCGACGAAAAGGCTGAGGCTGCTGAGGCCATTAGGAAGGTGGCCGAATCGCAAAGAAGAGAGGCCGAGAAAAAAATGGCCCAAGCAGAAAAAGAGCTTCAGGAGGCCCTGGCCACCAAAGAAGCTGAAATCAAAGACGCTGACGAAAAGGCGTACTCACAGGGTATGGCCGACGTTACTGAGGCCTACGAAAAACAAGTGAAGGAGGCATGCAACAAGGGTTTCACCCTTGGTTGGATGTCCCTTCTTAAAAGGCTTAATGTTCCTGATGATTCTCCATTGCGGAAGGCCGACGTCATTCCCTTGCCATTTTCGCCAGCCCCAACTCCAAGTGAAGATGTCGGCGAATCTGAGTCTGAGGATGCCGATGAAGAAGAGGATGAGGCTTTGATCAGAAAATCCAAAGATGCTGATGGGGCCAAGTCCCCTCCTCAGAATGAGCAAGTCCTAGACTTGACTCAAGATGAAGAAGGCGATGAGGTTGTCCAAGAAGCTGTTCCCGACATCGCACCAGCCGGCATCCCTTCTGAGGTCAAGACTGTTGAAGAAACTCTCCAAGAAATTGATGCCGAGATAGCGGCAGAGAAGGAGGCCGAAGTGGTATCTGATCTTCAAATTCAACAATCTGGAGGAGAGGAGCCTTAGTTTTATGTTCTTCTTTTGCTTACTTGTATTTTGTTGCTTCTTTATCTTTTTCGAACAATGTATGTTTTTTGTGTGGCCGATGTGCCCTTTGGTGAATGAATATAACTTTTCTTTTCTAAGTGCTTGCACTCCTGTCTTCTCTTTTTTGTCTTTGCATGATTCTATACTTAGAATATCTTGCATATGTATACTCTTCCTCTTTTGTGTAGCCTTCTCGGGGTGACACACCTCGGTTATGCCAACCGATGATCTACCTCGGCAAGTTTTTGTCTCTGGTTTTAACTTCAACTTGTAAATTGCTACAAATTTCAACAAGTGAAGATAAACAATTATACCGGCTTAACTTCAACTTGTAAATTGCTACAAATTTCAACAAGCGTTTACTTCAGTTTAACTTCAACTTGTAAATTGCTACAAATTTCAACAAGTGAAGATAAACAATTATCTCGGCTTAACTTCAACTTGTAAATTGCTACAAATTTCAACAAGCGTTAAGCATTACTTCAGTTTAACTTCAACTTGTAAATTGGTACAAATTTCAACAAGTGAAGATAAACAATTATCTCGGCTTAACTTCAACTTATAAATTGCTACAAATTTCAACAAGTGAAAATAAACAATTATCTCGACTTAACTTCAACTTGTAAATTGCTACAAATTTCAACAAGTGAAAATAAATAATTATCTCGGCTTAACTTCAACTTGTAAATTGCTACAAATTTTAACAAGCGTTAAGCATTACTTCAGTTTAACTTCAACTTGTAAATTGCTACAAATTTCAACAAGTGAAGATAAACAATTATCTCGGCTTAACTTCAACTTGTAAATTGCTACAAATTTCAACAAGCGTTAAGCATTACTTCAGTTTAACTTCAACTTGTAAATTGCTACAAATTTCAACAAGTGAAGATAAACAATTATCTTGGCTTTACTTCAACTTGTAAATTGCTACAAATTTCAACAAGTGAAGATAAACAATTATCTCGGCTTAACTTCAATTTGTAAATTGTTACAAATTTCAACAAGCGTTAAGCATTACTGTCTTTTCTTTGCCCCCAATGTGAACCTGAGTTCCACTTGGGTTTTCATTATTCAGAAACAATCATAATGCATTTTTTTATCAATTCACAAGTCTTTGGAGAATCTTGCTTAAAATTTTATTGATGACGTCGGTAAAAAATAACAAGGAACATCTTAATGATAGAAAAATTTCAAATTACAAGTGTTCCAGGGTCTTGGCAATGCTCCCTCATTGTCTTCAAGTCAGTATGCTCCATAGCCTAATACCGAAGTGATTCTGTAGGGTCCTTCCCAGTTTGGTCCAAGCTTGCTGTAGACGTCCCCGAACGCCCCGGGAGGAACGAGCTCCCGTTCTGTTCATTTTGGGGTCACTACAGCTCAGGACTCTCAAATTTGTCACGGTTCTAAGTCTGAACCAAAAAGTCCAAATCCGGCAAATCATTTTGAGAAAATAGATTTTGAAAGAAGTGCCAAACATGGACTGCTTTGCCAGATACAAAGTCGCCACCTAAATATTTTATTTTGGGAAATTTAGGAAACCCTGACTCGTTGCCTAAGGCCACGTGTCCGTCATCACCAAAGTTGCCTCGGCTCGGGAACTTGGGTACGATTAGGGAAGGTCACTTCGTGAGCACCCCCGCTCGCCCAATCAAAGATCGGCCTCTACTAACCATGATATCTATTTTTGAAAACTTTGTGTATCCTTATTCCGGTTATTAGCCTAGGTTACTATGTGATGCACACAACATATAAGTATAGACTGGGTCGCCCGAATTGGAACAAAACATTTCATGCTTGTTTATTTTGAAAGATGGTTCGCTACTCGCAAGTAGGCTTAAAATGCAGATTTTGCCACCCGCAGGTGGGCTTAAAAAAGATGGTTTTGCCACTATCTAGTGGGCTTAAAACATTTGATGATTTATTCCAATTTAAGTAACCCAACCTTCACCTACAGGCATTCAGGCAGATATATCACGTAAGCATATAGCCTCATGGTAAGCATGTTATTCATGGCAGTCACTCACACGCATGCAAGGATGCTAAAGCATAAAACTCATTGAGTACTCCAAGCCAAAACAAAAACTCATTAGAAATCATGCATGAATCCTAAGTATACAGAAATGCCTAATGCGACTCATGCCAAAATGTAACTATAGCAGGCTCGGCTATTCTAAACATGGCATATGGAATGCTACAGCTAACATGTATTCAATTTGGAATTGAAAATACAATGCAGTTAGTATGATGCGCCGAGCCCGGTGCATGCAAAACAGATGAATGATTCAAACATGCTGTCATACTGTATGCTAATTGAAATATGCCCTAATCTAACCATCATAAGCAGGTAAATAAAAGGGAAGAAAGACGTGGGGTTGGAAGACATACATCACACTCACCCACACTTATTACAACATTGCCCTCGCGCAGAGGGTCCGGATAAATATACAGTCCCGAATAAAAGAATATTACAGTCCAAATAATACAGTCCAAATAATGTACAAATTCCTAATTAATTAACAAATTAAATAAGAAAACTGTAAAACTGGCGTGCAAGCCAGGGACTGCCTTGCTCCTGATGGATGATGCATGTTTGGGCTGCCTTGCGCGGAAATCCACTGGGATGCCCCAATTAGCCTTTGTTTTGTGATTTTTCTTGGGAAGCGCGCCAAATTCCGGAAGTTTGCTGATTCTTCATTTGCTGCAACAGAGAGCAGGAAAGGGGCATAGCAATGTATTTTCACAGATATATGCATGCCTCGATCCTCGTGCCACCAATCACGCATACCAATGCATGATGGCCGAGGAGTCGAAATGTGCAACTCAATATAGAATGAATGCACGTGTAAACACAACAAGAACCTAGCCCCATCATGGATGATCCGGAGTGTCAGTGACTTGGAATTGAGACACGTTCCGTCACTCGGAGTACGGAACGCACCTCGTTTCCCGTGCCCGGGCTAACCCTACCCCGAACACGATGCAATATGCATGACATGCATGAAATGCAACTAAGATATAATCCAGTATGCACAATGCTATGAAAATGAGATGCCTCGAAGTGCGTGCGCATGGACACGCAAACCGAGGAAATACATGAATGCGATCTAAGATACAACCTAGTATGCACTATGCTGTGAAAATGAGATGCCTCGAAATGCGTGCACACGGGCACGCAAACTGAGAAAATGACATACGCAATGCAAATGACATGGAAATATGATATGGGCTTACACTAACATGAGAGAGCCTCAGCCACACTCACATAAGAGGCCGATGGATGAAAATGAAGTGCCTCGAAATGCGTGCTCACGGGCACGCAAACTGAGGCAATGGCATACGCAATGCAATATGGCTAAAATGGCATATAGAATGCAACATGGACTTATACTAACATAAGAGAGCCTCAGCCACACTCACATAAGAGGCCGATGGATGAAAATGAAGTGCCTCGAAATGTGTGCTCACGGGCACGCAAACCGAGGCAATGGCATACGCAATGCAATGGCATGAAAAATGATATGCAAACATGCTAATGGAATTTTAGTACTGAAATGTGGGGAAAACAGCCCCGAGATAAGGCGAAAACACACCCGATGCATGGAATAGTCCCGAAACATGGACTTTGGCACCCGAAATGGCCTATAGCTATACCAAATATGCACAATACGGACATGCAATAAAGAGACAGTAGCAAGGCAGACCAAAAATAAGCATTTTTCCAGTACAAATCATGGCCAAAAAGCAAGCAAAGATAGGGAAACAATGGCATGCAAAAATAGGGGCCAAGAGTGGGCAATGAAACAAGTGGTAAATGCAAAGCCCAAAATGAAAAATTCCCTTCTACAACACTGAAGAGAGACCAAAAATATGCACATTTGTAGTTTATGGAAGCCCCAAAATCAGTGTACAGACATGCTAGAAATGCAATGCAAAATGAGGCTCAAAAGTGGCTATAATACAAAGCATACAAAATATTCAACAAACAGCCAAAGACCCTTAATGAAACATGACAAGGGGGTCAAAATATGGCTGTTTTCAGTTCGGACCAAAGTCCAAAAACAGCAACATCAGGGGCTGCCAAAGCATGCAAAAATGGGGACCAAAAGAGAGATATAACATGAAGTGTATAAAATATATCTCAAATCATGAAAGGCCCTTAATGAAACATGAAGAATGGGCCAAAATAAGACTATTTATAGTACTGTAAAAAGGCCAAAAACCGAAGCATAATAGGCTGCCAAAACATGCAAAAATGGGGACCAAAGAGGGATATAACATGAAGTGGCATATGGAGGTCCCAAACCATGAAAGTCCCTAAATGAAACATGAATAATGGGCCAAAATAAGACTATTTTTAGTACTGTAAAAAGGCCAAAAACCGAAGCATAATAGGCTGCCAAAACATGCAAAAATGGGACCCAAAAGAGAATATAAAGGCAAGTATAGCATGGAGGTCCCAAACAGTGTTGAGCCCTTCTTCAATGTTGAAGAGGGGCTCAAAATAAGCCTGTATACAGTTTACATCATGCTCCAAAATAGATCACACACAAGCTAAAAATACTACGCAAGATAACGGTATTTAAGAAGGATATTGAAGCAAGTGCAATATGGGGGGCTCAAACAGTGTTGAGCCCTTAAGAAAAAGTGAAAAAGAGCTCAAAAGAAGGCCACTTTCAGTTAGGGCCGGAGCTCAAAACAGCAAGCATATATGGCTAAGGAATGTTGCAAAAATTGGCTTAAAAAGAAGGAAATGGCAACTCACCCTTGTAGACCAATCTTTGGTTGCTTCTTGGACCAAGTTGCAGCACCTTTAGCCTCTGAGAAACCCTCCTTGCTGCTGGAAATGGAGTGGTGGTGATGGTGTTAGGTGGTAGTGAAGAAAAGGGGATGAAACTTGGGTGTTTTAGGGTAGAAATGAGAGAATGAGAGGGGATATAATGCAAGAGGCTTAATGGATTTTTTTTGTAAACTCTAATACAAATGCTGGCCCCTGGTTATATGGAACAAAAAGAGGGAGTAAAGGTGGGGAAAAGGTGGGGGAAAAGGAGGCAAGTTTTCCCCCAAAAAATATCCCCCGGATTGAGATATTTTTTGGGGGATACAGCTATACAGCTGTAAAGTGTATATTGCAAGGAACATGGCCGGCCACCTTTTGGAGCTGCAGGTGGCCGGCCGGCCACCCCCCCTAGCCGGCTGGCTAGGGGTCAAAAAGGTCAAGTTGAGTTAGTGGCCGGCCACCACAAAAAGATGGCCTTCCAGGTCCCCTCATCACAACCCTGTGGTTCGAATTTGGAAACTCTAAAACAGGAGAGAGAACAAGCCATTTTTAGGAGGGGTTCAAAAGGTTCAATTGGAGTTTCTGGCTGGCCATAAACTTTTAGGGTCCTTCCATGTGTGTACAACACAAATATGTGGTTTGGGGTTGAAGAAAGTGGCCCCAAGGTGTTCAACATTGGCTCGGAAGTGAGAAAAACGGGCGTCGGAGGGCGCCGGAGGAATATAACTGGTTGGTGAGACAATTTCTGGCCTCCCACCCTTCTACGGCCTTCCTGGTGATGAAACAGAGGTACCCGCCAAAAATGAACAAAAACCGATGCAAAACGAAAGTTCGAGGACCAAAACACGCAGTTCGGGGTCCCGAAAACGGGCTGTTAAGCACCGAAAGTGGCATTCGGCCACGAAGTGGGTTTCTCAGACCCCAGTGTCCCTCAAAAGGGAGTAAAAAGGAAGTATGCCAAAAATCAGAACAAACGGAGATGGTTAGGCGGTCCCGAACCGAGGCACACGGCCAACGGTCCCGAAAAACCGGAAACCGGACTCCGAAATGGGCAAAATGGCCTGCGGCCACAAAATGTAGCCCACGGCCACTGAGAGATGGTCTATGGGACCTCTCTCTCCCCTCGGGAAAAGAAACAGAGAAAACCGAGTCTGGTTCGCAAATCGAGGCAAGGCACAGAAGAGGGTTCGGAAGTCCGGAGGCAGGGCTCATGGCCGCGACTCTGAAACTTCTGAACGAGCACATTATGCAACATCACCAAGCGCTCAATCGGTGACGTCTGAGTCTTAAGGTCGGTCAAAAATGGGGTGTCTACACTTGCCTTCTCTGGGGTCCTTCTTGTTGCCAACAACTTTTCTTAGGACTAGGTCGCCGACCTGAAAATCCCTTGGATTGACCTTCTTATTGTAAGCTCTAGCAAGCTGCTGCTGGTATGCTGCGAGCTGAATTACAGCTTTCTCTCTTCTTTCTTCTAAAAGATCTAGATCTCGGGCTAGAAGTATGCCATTAGTCCCATTCTCTACTTCCTAGGTTCTGATCCCTGGGATGCCGATCTCCAGTAGGATAACTGCTTCTGTGCCGTAAGCCATGACAAAGGGGGTTTCCCCTGTTGATCTTCTCGGCGTAGTCCGATATGCCCAGAGTACATTGGGCAACTCGTCCACCCACTTTCCTTTTGCTGCCTGTAGCCTCTTCTTTATCCCATCCAAAATTACTTTGTTGGATGCTTCTGCTTGCCCATTGCTTTGGGGAAAACTTGGTGTTGAAAAGTAATTCTTTATCTTGAATTTTGCACAGAAGTTCTTGATGAGTTTGCTGTCAAACTACGTTCCGTTGTCAGCAACTATTGCTCTTGGAATGCCAAATCTAGTGATGATGTTTCTCCATATGAAGTTCTTGACGTCCACATCTCGGATTTTGGCAAGAGGTTCTGCTTCTATCCACTTCGTGAAGTAATCTGTTGCTACCAGCAAGTACTTCCTTTGCCCAGTTGCTTGGGGCAACTGACCAACGAGATCCATACCCCATTGGGCAAATGGCCATGGACTGGATACAGGGTTCAGGTCAGCAGCTGGCTGATGTATCAAAGGCGCGAACCTTTGGCATTGTTCACACTTCTTTACGTAGGCTTCTATATCTTTTTGCATGTAGGGCCACCAATACCCCTGGGTAATAGCCCTGTGAGCTAGTGATCTGCCCCCAGTGTGGCTTCCACAGCTCCCTTCATGAATTTCATATAGAAAATCTTCAACCTGCAAAGGGTGTACGCACCTTAAAAGGGGTCCAGTGAAGGACCTTCTGTAGAGATGTCCGTCTGCTGTCAGATTGAATCTTGCCGACTTCAGTCTGACCTTGTGCGCTTCCTTATGGTCTTCTGGCAGATTTCCTTCTTTTAGGAATGCAACAATTGCATCCATCCAGCTTGGTCCCAAGTCCACACATATTGCTTCTTGTTCTGCGATCGGCTGTTCTATGCTCGGGCTTGACAAATAGTCAATCATTATTGTCCTTGTTTTTCCAGTTTACATTGAGCTTGCCAAGTTGGCCAACACGTCGGCGTGGTTGTTATCATCTCGGCTGACTTGAAGAAGTCGACAGTTGCGAAACAAGGCTGCCAGCCTGATGACTTCCTTTGCGTATGCTGACATCCTCTCATCTCGGGTTGCAAACTCTCCTGTTGTTTGATTTACTATAAGTTGAGAATCACAAAAAATTATTACCTCATCTACTTCTGCTGCCACTGCCAGCTTTAGTCTTGCAATCAATGCTTCGTATTCTGCCTCATTGTTTGAGGCCTTGAACCCTAATCGAATAGATTGTTCCAATATCTCCCCATCAGGGGATATTAACACTACTCCTGCCCCCGCTCCTTGCTGGTTTGAGCTCCCATTGACAAACAGGCGAAAGGAGTTGCCGATGTAAATGCTGCAGGGTCTGAGTTTTTCCTTTCCTTGTTCTTTTGCCTTTGGCTGGGTTTCTCCTTGTTTGCTTGGACATTGTTCATCTTGGCTCAACAGAGCCCGATGTTCGATGGCTTCTGGCGTGAATTCCGCTACGAAGTCGGCCAAAACTTGGCCCTTAATTACTGTTCTCGGTCTGAACTCCAGGTCATATTGGCCCAAGGTCACTGCCCATCTTGCTATTCTTCCAGTTAAGTCTCCTTGTTGTAACAAGGATTTCAGCGGGTGCTCTGTTAGCACTATAATCTTGTGTGCTTGAAAGTAATGGTTCAACTTCTTTGAAGCCATTATTAAGGCCAACATTAATTTCTCTAGTGGTAGGTACCTTGTTTCTGCATCGGCTACGGTTTTGCTTACATAATAAACAACCTTTTGCTTCCCTTTTTCCTCTCGGATTAGTACTGCACTTACTGCGTGTTCTGAAACTGCCAAATACAAAAACAGTTTTTCTCTAGGTTTAGGTGTTGAGAGGACTGGAGCCGTGGTCAGATACTTTTTTAGGTCAGCCAAAGCGGCCTCACATTCCTCAGTCCATAGGAAGTTCGTGGCCTTCTTCACCAGGTTGAAGAAGGGTTTACATTTGTCTGAGCTTCTACTGATGAACCTGTTTAGGGCTGCGGCCCTTCCAGTTAGCATCTGCACCTGTTTTGCCGATGTCGGATTTTTCAACTCTAGGATGGCCTTGATTTGGTCTGGGCTGGCTTCAATGCCCTTTCTTGTTACCCGGTACCCCAGAAACTAACCTGATCCAACCCCAAATGCGTACTTCGATGCGTTGAGTCAGAGCCGGTATGTTTTGAGTATAACAAAGACCTCTTTTAGGTCGGCAAGATGGTCCTTAGGTTCCTTGGTCTTCACGACCATGTCGTCGATGTAGACTTCTACTGTTTGGCCAATCAGGTTTTCGAACATCTTGGTTACCAACCTTTAGTAAGTTGCTCCTACGTTTTTCAACCCAAAAGGCATTACCTTGTAACAATACAGCCCTTTCGGGGTGATAAACGCTATCTTCTCCTCGTCTAGGGGGTACATGGCTATCTGGTGGTATCCTCTGTAAGCGTCCAGGAAGCTCATCCTTCCATGTCCAGATGTGATGTCTACCAACTGGTCAATCTTGGGTAGAGGAAAGCTGTCTTTGGGATAAGCTTTGTTCAGGCTTGTAAAATCTACGCAGACCCTCCATTTACCGTTCTTCTTCTTTACTACTACTGTGTTGGACAGCCATGTCGGGTAATGAACTTCTCGGATGGCCCTGGCCTCCAGAAGTCTGTCCACTTCTTCCTCTACTGCTTCGACGTGCATCAACATCAGTCTTCTGGCTCATTGAATCACAGGTTTTGCCGACCTGTCGACATTCAGTCTGTGACAAGTGACCTCGGGGTCGATGCCAGGCATTTCATAAGGTGTCTAGGCGAACACCTCAATGTTGGCTCTTAAAAAAGTCTCCAACTCTTTTTCCTCTTCTTCGGCTAAGCCCGAACCAAGAAGAAAGAAGCGTTCTTCATCCCCATCCTGGACGAGGATTTTCTTTAACGCCTATTCGCTCTTCTCGGCTGGTTCTTTGCCGATGTCTTCTAGGACTTCTACGTCCTCATCTTCAATTTCTGTCTTTTCTGGCTCTCGAATGTTGCAGGTGGATTTTATTGCTACCATGGAGCAACTCTTTGCCTGCAGTTGATCTCCTCTGACTTCTTCAATCCCATGCTCTGTTGGAGTAGTTGATGCAATGTCGAGGGAGCTGCCCCCATTGCATGCAACCATGGCCTTCCTAAGATATTGTTGTATGGCGAAGGCGTGTCAATCACCATGAATTCTGTCTTGATCTTTTTAGTGCCAGCTTGTACTTCCAAGCTTGTTGCGCCCAGTGGCCACGTCGGCGTTCCATTAAAGCCGACCATCGGGTCATTGGATTGCTCCAAGTCATCAGGATGAAGGCCCAGCTCCTTGTAACATCTAACATGCATGATGTCACAAGAGCTGCCTTGATCAATCAGGATGCGTTTTACTTGGCACTCCCCAACCTGGAGGGATACTACCAAGGCATCATTATGTGGATGCTGGACCATCTCTAGGTCGGCTTCAGTGAAATCTATCATTGGTCCCTGGCATTCTTCAAGCCGTGGTCTTTTGTGTCCGACCTGGTTTATGTGCTGTAGGTGCTTCACCCTCTGAGTCTCCCCTCGTATGTCGTTTTCGTTCACCTTTAAGTGAATTACATTGACCACCCGTGGTCCTCCTAATTGTGGTTGCTGAGCTGGGGGAGGCGGAGCTGCTGGTGCTTGAGGCAATCTTGCCTGTTCTTCTCTAGTCCTGGCCTTATCAACAAGGTCCCTCAGATGTCCTTGCCTTACCAAGTCTTCTAAGTGTGCTTTTAGGGCTCTGCAGCCCTGAGTTGGGTGCCCTTCTTCATTGTGGTAAACACAGCGCCTACCGACATTTCTTCCCATAAATTCCCCTGGTGTTCTTGTCGGTCCTCTAAAATAGGGTTGGTTTTGCATTTGATCCAAGACTTTGTGGATCAGGACTCGGAATATAGTCGTTACTGCCTGTTTAGCTCTCAATTTCGTTTCTTATTTGGTTGGTCCATTGTTGCCTCGGCTTCGCTTCGGCGAGCCGTTCCCTTTCTCCTGCTTTGTCTCTTTGTTTCCCGATGCATCCTCCTCGGCTCTGGCGTACTTCTCGATTCTCGCCATGAGTTCTTCCATGCTTTTTGGCAATGTCTTTGTCAAAGACTTCCGTAAGTGGGTAGTCATCTTTCAGGCCGTTCTTGAAAGACAGACTGTCACCTCTTGGTTGCATTCGTGTATTCGATTGAACACCTCGTAGTACTTTTTTGCGTAGGCCCTAAGGCCTTCATCCTTGGTGATTTTTAAAGCCATCAGTGCGTCGACCCTCAAGGGTTGTAGTTTATTTGTCACAAACCTGGTCACAAACATCTCGGCCAGGCCTTCCCAAGTCTTTACGCTTCCCTTCGGTAGTTTATGGAACCAATCTGATGCAATTTCCCCGAAAGACGAGGGGAATACTTTGCAGAGCAACGGCTCGTTCCCACTATATAATGCCATTGAATTCAGGTATAGCCCAACGTGGAAGTTGGGATCTGACTTACCATCATATATTTGGAACCTCGGCATACTGAACCTCTTTGGTGCTTCAAATTTGTCCAGTTCCACCGAGAATGGTGTCTTTGGTTTAACCGGAGAAGTTACCTCGGCTTCAGCATTCTGTTGCTTCTTCTTGAGGTAATCTCTCAAGTCTTCTTTACTCTTGCTTGGAGCTCGGCTATCTCTGGACTTCAATCTCTTCGGCACACTACTTTCGGCCTCATGGTGGGCTCGTTTTGATCTCTCTCCATGTGTTGTGTCAAAGCAGAGCGCCTGCCTTTGAACATGCCGATGTTCTTTGGGCTCTGGATCCTTCGTGTGATACGTTCTTCGGGACTCCTCTCGTCCGCCTTCCCTGGAAGGTCGGTGAGAGTGCCTTCCGCTCCTAGTGTGCTGAGGGACTTCGGGGATTGTTCTTCTTCCTCCATTCTGGGTATTAGTTGCTGGCATCGGCGTATCCTGCAGCGGGTATGGCGGCTGCATGACATTGTTTTGCATCATGAAGTTCACCACTGACTGTAGGTCTGCCAACTTGTTTGCCAAGACTTTTACTTCCTCATCCCTCCGTAGGCACCTATCCCTCCATACCTAAAGGTTATCTTCATTATAGTACTTGCTTTGGTCTGTCCACTTCGAAGTGTCACCCTCCTGGCCGACGTTTTTCTCTCCGTGGCCCTGGTCATGAGTTTCTGCATTGTGGTTGTCTCCTTCAACGTCAAGGTCAATTGGTCTGCCACTCCCAGCAGGAGTGTCGCCCCCAATGTTTTTCTTCTGTCCGTTACTGGCCATCTATTCTTCTAAGTTCCCACAGATGGCGCCAAATTGTGTGGGTAATTTTCTGATCACACCGCCCGTTTAGTAATCAGCTAGAGAGCACCGGCAGAATAGATGGCTCCAGTTAACCTGTAACAGAAAGAAAAGGCTCCGGCGGTGGCTCTTCCACCCGGGGGCACTCCAACGATCAAGTCAGTATATATCTCAAAGATAATCAAGTGCTAAACTCATTACTCAAAGCATAAAATTGTGTACCTTAGACCCACGGGGGTGCCTCTCTTTTATAGTTACCTTAATCTTAGTCCCACTAGAAGCCTGACTTCTATGGACTCCAACTCAGTACTTACTTTGGACTCCTCAAGAGATAAAGATAAACTCCCTAAGAGATTTATCCTCATCTTGACTAAGTCTCCTCTTCATTCTAGGACTTCTTGTCCCTTATCCGTTTATCTCGGGTTCCGATATCTTCGGAGATAACCTCGGCCTCGCCGAGATCATCTCGGCGTCATGACCAGGACACGTGGCACCTCAGTTGACATGTCGGCGTCACCTTGCCACGTGTTGGTATTCAGAAAATACATCCCCACAGACTGATATATAAATAAAAAAATATATAGAGTGGTATACCATATGCCTCAGTTACAATTGTTATAGTCTTTAATTGTAATTTATTGTGATATTAGTTATGACTTAGTTATCACATAATTATACATATTGTGGTGTTAGTTATGACACGTATTGATTATTATATTAAATTAATTATGATTCAAAAGTTTTTGGTTATACTTTCATGTGTTTGATTATAACTTTTATTTATTTATTATTTTTTTTAAAATGACTAAAGAGTATCTAATTATACCATAGCATAGCCCTCCAAGTTATGATCTTAAAATAACGTATATATTTAAATAAGTTCTAATCACAAGCATGTCACATCGTCATAATTAGTCAACTTATATAAATTATCTTTGATGTGTGCATGCTATATTTCTATTGGAGTTGGTTCCTCCAATCGACTAGAGGGTGTTGCCCCTAGGGATGGCAATTTGAATCCGGTCCTACGGGGTCCGACCCTCTGACCCTAATTAGAACGGGTTTTTCCTAAAAATTACCCCCATAGGGCCGGGGAAGGTATTGAAAATTGAATCCCTGATGATTTTCGGGCCGACGACGGGGATAGGTTCCCCCGGTCCCGACCTCGCCCCGAATAAACCTCGAACATCCCCGTATATATAATATATTTCTAAATCTTATTTTCAACCTCTCATACTTACATACACCATTGAATCCCTTATTTCTCTCTCTTATTCATTCTCTCTCTCTCTCTCTCTCTTCCCTCCACCGCCGATCTTCTTCACTTGCCACTCTCTCCTTCACCGCCGTTCTTCTTCACTCACCACCAATCTCCTCTCTTCTCTCTCTCTCTCTCTCTCTCTCTCTCTCTCTCTCTGTCTCTTTCCTTCACTCTGTCAATCTACTTTTTCCTCTATTACTGTAATCTCCAAAGACGATCCCACCACCACCGTTATCGTACACCATTACAGTGACGTGACTTATCAATCGCCATCATCCATTGCACAACACTCCTTCCACCACAACACCACTGCAGCACAACACTCCATCGTCATTTGTATCTGTTCTGTGGTTTTTTTGAACAAATCTGATTTTGTTGTTCGGGTATTATTGTTAGGGTTTTATCTGTTCAACATATCTAAATTTTTTCTATTAGGGTTTTAACAGATCTGTGGTTTTTTTGAATAGATTTATGACTTTTTTGAAAAATCTTGATCAATTTATATATATTATCTGATTTATCTGTTGTCACCTGTCTCTCTACTTTCTCTCTTCTCTCTCATCTCTGCTCTTCATCATCTTCGCTGATTGTTGTTGTTTTTGTATGGGGATTGTTCAAGGTCGAAGAAACCCGATCCCCGTTAGAGGGTGGGAGTGGGGTGGGGGTAGGGCTCGGGGGGGTTAATGGGTTCTCCATCGAGGATCGGGGGCGGGGACAAGGAATTTTATAGCTCCGGGGATCGGGGACGGGAGTATAGTCGCCAGCCCCACCTCGCCCCACCTCACCCCGCCCCGTTGCCATTCTTAGTTGCCCCAATCTATGGAGGGTGTTGACTTAGTCTGTGGAGCTTGTTAGTGAGATTTATTATGGGTCTTATTTTACTGATCTGAATAATTTTATAAGCGCCTTTGTATATATTATATATATATAAAAATTTAGAGCGATCTAATAATCACAATCTATTCAATTTAGAGGGATTTACGTGTAGATCTCAATAGGTGAACTTATTGTTCAATAGATGTGATAATTAATGATTTTTTTCATCAAATACTATTATAAAACGTCACTAATTGTTAATTTTCAATGACGGTTTGAAAATTGTCAAAAAAAAAAAATGTCACTAATTATAAGTTTTAGCAACAGTTTAAAAAATCGTCTCAAAAAAAGTCACTAATTTTCAACTTTTAACAGTAGATTGAAAAATTCATCACAGAAAAATGTCACTACTTGTAAGTTTTAGCGACAATTTGTAAAAATCATGATAAAAAAGTCACTAATTATTAATTTTTAGCAATATATGTAAAAATTCGTCCCAAAAATTATTTTTAACGACAATTTTATTAGAACTTATTTTAAATAGGACTTAATGAGAATTAAGTTCAACTATTAGGACCTATTGGTAGTTTACCTTTCAATTTATCACATTTGTATTAAAAAATAAACGTCTAATGTGTTTCAAAAAATAGACCATTCATTTTTATTTTATTTTTATGACAAACATGATAAACTGAATATGTTACAATTATTAGATTGACTTAATTTTTTATCTACATAATATATTTGATGAAACCCATAAAATAAATAGTCCGAATTATTAAAACAAATCTCGTAATAGACTCTATAAACTCAAACAACACCCTTTAATTTAGATTATGAATTGAGGAGAAACCCGATCAATTTCTATCACGTTTGTTGGAAAGAGAAAAATCCAAAATGGTGACAGATATCACTACAACATATAAGAGTTTTAGAGATCAAATATTTTAGTCTCTAAAAGTGAAAATTTTGTTGTAAAAGACATTTAGAAATTAATTTCTATCGTCAAAAGGATAGTTGCTAAAAGGTCATCCCGAACAGTCAAAAGTAAGGCTTCTAGCGACAAAATTTTGAAAATGCCACTAATAAATAGGCTTTTAGGGATAAAATAATTTAGTCTCAAAATAGTTTATGTTTTGAGACAAAAAATTTGGTCCCAAAAGAATAATAATTCATTACTAATGTCTAATTTTTATTACTAAAAATATAATGACGACACTTTTCACAATAAAAATATTTGGTTCTTAAAAAGAATTTTATCGCTAAATTTTAATTTCTAAAATTTTAACTTTTTTATAAAGAATGTTATATATAAATTCTGTATAAATAACATTTATTTTCTTTCTTGATTTTCAAAGTTAACAATGTGGGTGTTTGAGAAGTGGCTACTTAGAGACTTTTTGACTATTTTAGTAGGCTATTTTAGTTTTTGTGTTTGGAAAGATAGGATAGATTTTTATTTGAGTTGTTGTATTAGAAAATGGATATAAAATGATGTTTGATGTTAAAATGACAAATTTGTCCATAACTTCACTTTTTTCAAAATTAGTCTATAGGGGCAAAAGTGTCATTTCAGCTTGTGGAACTAAGCTAGCCCTACCCTCTGCCCACTGCCTGCCGCTTTGGTTTTTTTTTTCTTTTATAAATATAAATTATTAGTTAAAAATATTATTTGAAATCATTTAATTTTTTTTTGTATTTGAAATTATTTTAGCCTCAACTTTGAGTCTCAAACACTCCCAAAGTCACATGTTTTTGGAATTTTTACACTCGAGTGACTGGAGGGATGTCCAATCATTTTCCTTTCCCCATATCACGTTTGTGGGCAAGAGAAAACAGTTCAGATCCTCTCCTTGAGGATCCTCCTTGAGCTCCTGCTTGCAACGGTTCAGATGAGCCGTTGGTCATCCAACGGCTCAGATTAAAAAAAAAAAAAAAAAATCAAAAATGAAATGTTTTCGAGTTCCCGCCCAAACAAAACAACAACACAGCTTAGAGATTCACTCTCACTCTCACACAGCACTCTCACTCTTACACAGCACTCTCCTCCGTCGAACCCATCCTCATCCTCACCGGTGAACCCATCCTCACCAACGGCGAACTCCACCGCTCCAGCCTCTATGCTTCGTGAACTCCACCGCGATGACCACCATCGGTTGAGCAAAGATCTCTTCAACACGAACCAGGTTGGTCTTTGAACAAAGATCTTTTGTCCTCTGTTTTCAATTTTGTTTGACAAGAGCTAACAGTTTCAAACATAGTAAACCCTGTGTAGAATTCCATCTTTTGTCCTTTGTCTTCACGAACCAGGTTGTGGATATACTAAACCCTGTGTAGAATTCAATGTTCTCCAAGATCATATCTGAACCCTCATGTTTTGTTAATTACAAATTAGATCATATCTGAACCCTCATGGAGACATTCTCATTAATCTACCCAAAAAAAAAAAAAAAATTCCAAAATTGACGGCCTGATTCCTAGAGAGAGAATTTTATATATGAAGACTGGTCCCGTAATATTTGATAATTTTCCCTTGTATGGTATGCATTAGAATATTTGAGGTACAATGAGTGAATATAAAGATTCTTTAGGATGAAAGTTAGGTCTGATTTCCAACATTACAGTGATTGAATATAAAGATTATTTAGGATTGAACATAAAGATTATTTGAGGTACAATGAAAGTTAGGTCTGATTTCCAACATTACAGCCTATTTAGACTATATTGTCACTGATTGTAAACAGTGGTGGAAAAATAGATTTTAATATATATGACAGAGTTCCAACATATACATGTAGAATTGGAATTTTTTAAATTGAACTTAGTCTCTCTATGTTTTTATGTATGGTTTTTTTTTTTTTTCAAACTGAAATTATGTTTTTTTTATATGGGTTTTCAGTTGCATTTTGATATCGATATGGAACCTGAGAATGATTGTGATTGGAAGCCAAAACAGGGAATGACATTTGATTCTGAACAATGTACGTATGATTTTTATAATACATATGGAGGAAGAATGAGGTTTAGCATAAGAAGGGATTATTGTAGGAAGGACAAGTTCACTAATCAACTTATTTGTAGACTTTTGGTTTGCAACAAGGAGGGATTTCGAAAGGTTGACAAGCGAGACCCATTGTCAAAAAATCCTAGAGCTGAAACTAGGACTGGTCGTGAGGCTCGACTTTATATTAAATTAGATGAGGGTACTGGGAAATTTGTTGTTACTGATTTCAGAGAAAAACACAAGCATGATCTTGTATCACCCGAGTGTGCTCACATGTTGCCATCACAAAGAAAAATATCGACTACCCAAGCAATTCAGTTAGATTTGGCGGCACAATCTGGTCTTCGTTTTGGCCAGTCTTTTGAACTCATGGGTAGGGAAGCTGGTGGAAGGCAATGTCTTGGGTTTACGAAATTAGATTCTAAAAATTATTTGAGAACCAAAAGCCAACAAAGTTTAGCATATGGGGAAGTAGGCAATGTGTTGCAATACTTTAAAGAAAAATCTTTGCAGAATCCTTCATTCTTTTATGCTTTTCAATTAGATAATGAGGAGCAAATAACCAATATGTTTTGGGCCGATGCACAAATGATCATGGATTATGCCCAATTTGGTGATGTTGTCACATTTGATATGACTTACAAGTTAAACGAAGAACATAGACCCTTCGCATCTTTTATGGGATTCAATCATCATAGGGAAACAGTTATATTTGGTGCAGCATTGTTGTATGATGAGACCGCCGAATCGTTTGTATGGTTGTTTGAAAATTTTCTAGAGGCTATGTCAAGAAAGGCACCAAAAACTTTGTTCACCGATCAAGATGCTGCAATGGCTAAAGCCATACCCATCGTTATGCCTGACACAAGTCACCGATTGTGTACTTGGCATTTGATGCAAAATGCATTAAAACATGTTAACTGTTTGTTCCAAGATAAGGGGGTGAAGAGTGTACTAAATAAATTCTTCTTTCACATTGAAGATGCAAATCAATGGAAGTTAGAGTGGGCGGAAATGCTTGATAAATATGATGCGAATGAAAACCATTGGTTGAAATTGACTTTTGCGGTGAAAGAAAAATGGGGCTGGCCTTACGTTAGATCAACATGGGATGCGGGAATGAGTACCACGTAACTTAGTGAATCTTTTAATGCTTTTTTGAAGGATCACATTCGTTCTGATTTTAACTTAAATGAATTCTTCATGCATTTCGAAATGGTACTTTACGAGAAGCGATACAAGGAGTTAGAAGCAGGATATGCTTTGTGCCAAAGGTTGCCAAAGGTGAAAGCAACAATAAGAATGTTAATTCAAAGGGGTAATGTCTACACAAAAAATATCTTTGAGGAATTCCAAAATGAGTACTTTCAATCCATTGAATCGGACATAGAAGCAATTAAATATGGGGAGGCTAGTACCATTTACACAGTTGTTGATGTTGGTAACAAATATGCAAGGAAAGTGAAGATGGAGAGGGATGGCTCTTTGGGTTGTAATTGTACAAAGTTTGAAAGGGAAGGAATCTTGTGTTGTCACTCATTGAAGGTTATTAGAGACATATTGAAGATGAAAGAGGTTCCTCCACAATACATTCTGAAGAGGTGGACCAAACAACCAAGAGCCGAAACTGTGAAGGACATTAAAGGGAATGACATTGAAGTAGATGTGAAATTCCAACAAGCATCGCGGTATAAGACATTGATGACATCATTTAGAGCACTAGCAAGTAAAGCTGCTGAAACTGAAGAAACCTTTGATTTTTGTGTTGCACAGCTTGCTACATTAGGTGCAAATGTTGAAGGCAAGTTAAGTGCTCATTTTGGTGTTGGAAATGAAGTAGGTAATGATGATGACACCCAAAGCTTTGAAGTGGATTGCGAAGATGTGAATCATGTTATGCAACCAAAAGGATTGAAGAAAAAGGTGGCAACTAGTAAGGGTAAAAGGAGGGTCAAAGGTGGATTCGAAGCGGCGTTGGTAGCGAACTCAAAAAAAAAAAATCCCGTGCTAACAGCTTGGCTTCGTCACAATCTATTGCAAGTTCAACAGTTGTACCTTCTCCATTATCTGTTGGAGGAGATATATATGTTGGTCAACATGTTCCTCCTCTTCAACCTCTTCCTCCCCTTCATCCTCTTCCTCCATCTTTGTCCATGAGTGGTAATTATATTCCTTCGCCATTGATGTATCCCACTGTAGACGTCCCCGAACGTCCCGGGAGGAAATCTCCTGTTTTGTTCATTAGGCTCACTACAGTTCAGGACTCAAAGTCACGGTCCTGTAGCTAATCTCGTAGAGTGCAATGCAAGACCGATGAATCATCAAAGAGTCCAAATCTGGCAAATCATTTTTGAAAACAGATTTTTTTGAAAGAAGTGCCAAACATGGACTGCTTTGCCAGATACAGAGTCGCCACCTAAATATTTTATTTTGGGGGAATCTAGGAAACCTTGACTCGTGCCTAAGGCCACGTGTCCGTCATCACCAAAGTTGCCTCGGCTCGGGAACTTGGGTACGATTAGGGAAGGTCACTTCGTGAGCACCCCCGCTCGCCCGATCAAAGATCGGCCTCTACTAACCATGATATCGAGTTTTGAAAACATTATGTGCTCTTATTCCGGTTATTAGCCTAGATTTACTATGTAATGCGCACAGCATACAAATATAGACTGGATCGCCTGAATTGGAACAAAACATTTCATGTTTGGTTTTTTGAAAGCGGTTTGCTACTCACAAGTAGGCTAAAAATGCAGATTTTGCCACCCTCGGGTGGGCTTAGGAGACATGGTTTTGCAACTATCTAGTGGGCTTAAAACCCACAGTCAACGCATTATTTCAATTCAGATAATCCAACCTTCACCCACAGGCATTCAGGCAGGTATATCACATAAGTAGTTAGCCTCATGGTAAGCATGCTATAATGGCAGTCACTCACACGCATGCAAGGATGCTAAAGTATAAAACTTACCGAGTACTCTAAGCCAAAACAAAAGCTATGTTAGAAATCCATGCATGACCCTAGTTATACAGAAATGCCTAATGCAACACATGCAAAATGAAACTAAAATAGGCTCGACTATTCTACAGATAGCATGTGAAATGCTACAACTAACAAATATTCAACTCGGAATTGAAATACGATGCAGTTAGTATGATGCGCCGAGCCCGGTGCATGCAAGACAGATGAATGATGCAAACATGCAAGCATAAGTATGCTAATTGAAATATGCCCTAATCTAACCATCATAAGCTGATAAATAAAAGGGAGAAAGATGTGGGGTTGGAAGACATACATCACACACACGCACACTTATTACAATTGTGCCCTCGCTCGGAGGGTCCGAAAGAATAATACAGTCCGAATAAATAATTAAATATTACAAAACCCTAATTAATTAACAAATTAACTAGGAAAGCGGATAAACTAGCATGCAAGCTTATGGACCGCCTCAGCTCTGTTCCGAATGATGAAAGATGCATGCTTGAGTTGCCTGGTGCGGAAATCCATCGCGATGCCCCGATTCGCCTCTATTTGCAATTAATCCCGGAATGCTATGCAAGGCTCTGGAAGGCTGTTGATTTCTGATTTGCTGCAACAGAGCGCAAAAAAGGGGCACAGCAAAGTATTTTCACATATGTATGCATGACTACTCTTCAGGGAGTGTAGTCATCGATCCTCGTGCCACCAATCACGCATCTCGATGCTTGATGGCTGAGGAGTCGAATTGCACGACTCGATGTGAAATGAATGCACATGAAAACGCAACAAGACCTAAACTCCATCATGGGTAATCCGGATTGTCGGCGACTGAGAATTGAGACACGTTCCGTCACTCGGAGTACGAAACATCCCTCGTTTCCCGTGCTTGGGCTAACTCCTATCCCAAACACAATGCAAATGAGATGGCATACACAATGCGACTAACATACAACCTAGCATACGTAATGCTATGAAATGGTATACACAATGCTCTAACATGCGACCAAGCATACGCAATGCTATGGACCGAAATGGCATACACAATGCACGATGGACTTATACCAACATGAGTGGACCTCAGCCACACTCACATCAGTGGCCATATGATGGAAATGAGACAACCAAAACACATGCAAACATGCACGATGCAAGGGATCGATCCTAAGGCATCGAATGTCACTCTACCAAAGCATGGAAAAGGATGCAATATGGCATACAAACACACAAATTCTAGCTCTAAAACATGATACAAAATGGTCCTGAAACATGCAAACATGGCACACAATGCAAGCTAGGGGACCCGGGTACCGAAACTAGTGAAGTGCGTTACTCTAGAGGTACCCAAAACAATGCACTAATGGCAAAATCAACCCCAAACAGACCCTAGGCAGGTCTGAAACAGTGGGGAAATGGCCTAAAATGATGGCTCGGAATGCAATGAAATGGAGCTCATTCAATGGTCAGTAAATAAGACATACAAGCCCGACTCTCAAATGCATTTAAAGAGTATAAAACATGACAACATGGCATTCAAACAAGCTCTGAAATGTGATGAATAATAGGCTCAAAACATGAACACACCTCAGCATATGCATGGAATGGATCTCAAAACTCAAAGCTAAGCATGGACCTTGAACTACAAGCATGCAAAACTAACATCATTCAACCACAAGACCCAAAAATAGAGCTAGGGATGTCCAAAATAAGCACATTATCAGTTTAAGGCATGGCCAAAATATGCTAGAATCAATGGCCTATAAAGCATGCAAAGAAAGCTAGTGAACCATGAGTTGTTCTACAACTATATGAAGCATATGAGGGCTCACCCAACCAGCTAAAAACAGAAGTATTTCATGCCAAAATATGCCCAAATAACTCCTGAAACTCAGTCAACACATGCAAGAATGATGAGCCCCTTTGGAAAGCCATGCGAGGGGTTGTTCTACACATACATGATAGACAAACAAAAAGGGCAAAACCACCTCTGGAAATAAGTTATGACAGCCCTAAAACTCACCAAAAAGAGCCTGAAATTGGTCTAGGAAGCATGCAATGAAAGGCCCCTTTGAAAGGCCTTGAATGGAATTATTCTACACATGCATCATAGACATAAAATATGGCCAAAAGGGCTCTGAAAAGAGCCAAGGCAAACCTCAAAACTCACATAATAGGGCCTAAAACAAGACTTCAAAGCATGCAAGATGGAGCCCCTTTGGAAGGCCAAAAAGACCAACAAACAAGACAAGGAGAGAGGGGGTCACCCCCCTCTGATTTTAGGGCTCAAAGACACATCTAAGCCACTGAAAATCCACTAGATTTCAGTGACTAAAGGGCCAAACCAAGGCCAATGCAAATGCTCTAATGCATCGCCCCAAGCATGAGGGAATGAAGCATACAAAGGGGAAGGTGACCCCAAACAGAAAAGTAACCTGAAGTAAACATGTTTATAAGCTCAAAAGGAAAATTTTTTAAGTTTATGACAAATCTCGAAAATGCTCACAAGTAGGGCTAAGATATGATGCAAAACAATGCCTAAAAGAGGAAAATGGTGTGTTACCCTTGAAGCTCAAGAAGACAGCAGCAAAAGGGGTCCAAACTCTGAGCTAAAACCAGATTTTGGAGCTCAAAATGATCCTCAAAGAACCTCAGCCCAATGGTAGTTGAGTTTGATCACGGGTGCCTAGGCAAAGGAGAGGTATATCTCTAAGTATAGCTCTTGCTATGCACACAAAGGCAAGAGAAGGACAGAGAGGCAGAGATTTGGCTCTGAATTTCTAGTGAGAGGGGAATTTTTTAGAGTGAGAATCTCCCAAAACCTGCTTAGGAAGATTGTCCTCGAAAATGAGAGATATAACTCATATATAGCCATATACAAGAGTTGGTTCAAAAAAATCTGAGTTTGGAACAGTTGGAGGTTGTGGAAGATAGCTGGAGGATAAATATCTGAGTTTGGGACCTGTAGACCACTTTTTTGGTCGGCCAACCACTTTTTATGGAGAGGATGGTCGGCCAGCCACCTTTTTGGATCGGCCAGCTAGTTTAGGAAAATTCTACTTTCCAGGTCCAACTTCAAATGGCCATAACTCCTTCATATAACTCCTTTTCAGGTGATTCTTGTGTCCAAATTGAAGCCCCGGAAGTTAGCTTCCCAATGGCACCAGCCTTGCATTAAAATTCCTTCTGTGAAAACAGTTCTGCCTGTTTTGGTGAAACCGCGCAGATTCGGTCCAACCGAATTCATGCCGAACTTCTCCCAAACTTGTTTTCTGCTCTCCTTTCCTCTTTTCTTCAACTCTAAACCCCTAAACAAAGTGTTTTGAAAGATTTTTCAAAGATTTCATCTCTCTTTCATTCACTTCTACTTTGTCCTTGCTCGGTTTACCGAAAAATGCAACATTTGACAAAATACGAGCCTCGGAACATCGTAAAAACTTTATTTCAAAAATGTTTTGAAAGAGAGGGTTTTGAGGTCTAAAATCTGTTGATCAAGATTGTTTTGGTTCAAAAGGGGGTATGAAGTTGAGATTTGACTCTCTCCTTGCCGAAGAAACTGAACCTTTCCCCTGCACACCTTTCTCCACCATGTAAACCATCAGTCGCGTCCAAGTCTTAAGGGCGGTCAAAAATGGGGTGTCTACAGTTGCCCCTCTTTGACAAAACTCGAAAGTCAAGAGATGACGGGAGTGAATGTCAAACCCAGAGACGACCCATTTTTGACAAGGCCGAAGACTTGGACAAACAAAGAAAGTACAGACAAATAAATGATTGTGCCCGTAGGCTGCGTACGTATCCCTCTGCAAGGAATCAAACCAGCGTAGTATAGGGGCAGGATGCAAAATGATATGCAGAAAGATTTTGATAATTGGACTTATACGCTACGCGAAGCCGGTTTGATAATTGGACTTATACGTTACACGAAGCTGGTCTGATAATTGGACTTATACGCTACGCGAAGCCGGTTTGAAAATTGGACTTATACGCCACGCGAAGCCGGTCTGATAATTGGACTTATACGCTGCGCGAAGCTGGTTTGAAAATTGGACTTATACGCTACACGAAGCCGGTTTGAAAATTGGACTTATACGCTACGCGAAGCCGGTCTGATAATTGCACTTATACGCTACGCGAAGCTGGTTTGATAATTGGACTTATACGCTACGCGAAGCCAGTCTGATAATTGGACTTATGCGCTACGCGAAGCCGGTTTGAAAATTGGACTTATACGCTACGCGAAGCCGGTTTGAAAATTGGACTTATACGCTACGCAAAGCCAGTTTGATAATTGGACTTATACGCTATGCGAAGCCGGTCTGATAATTGGGCTTATACGCTACGCAAAGCCGGTTTGAAAATTGGACTTATACGCTACGCGAAGCCGGTCTGATAATTGGACTTATACGCTACGCGACGTCGGTCTGATAATTGAACTTATACGCTACGCGAAGCTGGTTTGAAAATTGGACTTATACACTATGCGAAGCCGGTTTGATAATTGGACTTATACGCTACGCGAAGCCGGTCTTTAATTGGACTTATACGCTACGTGAAGTCGGTTTGAAAATTGGACTTATACGCTACGTGAAGCCGGTTTGATAATTGGACTTATACGCTACGCGAAGCCGGTTTGAAAATTCAGGATTTATGCAATACACTGTAATGACTAAAATGCAATGTGATAGCTAGAAAAAGGGAGGTACCTTACAGGGGCAATTGGCAGTGACTTACCTCGGCAATGTCCTACCTCATGCTGATGTGGGAATCTTCCTCTTCTTCTCAGTTGAACCACAGGTACTACTTTTCTCCTTGACTGTGGTCGCAGCTTTCCCTATTTTCCAACAGGGTGACAGACTAGGTTGGTTCAGTATCCAGAATTGAGTTGCATACACATGCTATCTCAATCTATGGGACTGCCATACAGATTTCAAGTCGAGGATATACCTCTAGGTATTTAAACCAGACTTTAGTCTCGAAAATCCCGAACCTTTGTGTTCTAGGCCAAAGCCATTTGAACTCTAGTTTCCACCATCTCAGTTGGTCTCCTAGGAACTCACCGCAAACACAGGCAGGTGGCTATACCAGACCACCGGAAGTCGTTCGGGCACGACAAACACCAAAGGAATTGCACCTTTAGAGGATTTAAGGTCTCCTAGACCAGAGAGTGAACAAGACAGTGCGAATAAAGATGCAGGATTTAAAGTCTCCTAGACCAGAGGATTTAAGGTCTCTTGGACCAAGTGAGTGCACAAGATAGTGCGAGCTAAAGGTGCACAAAACAGTGCGAGTAGGGTGAATGCACAAAACAGTGCAATACAGATAAGGTGCGCAAGATAGCGCGATGCAATGCACTAACAAGTGCAGGTAAGGTACGCAAGATAGTGATAAAATGCATGCACAATGCAAGTAAGGTGCACAAAATAGTGCGATGCGCAAAATAGCGCGAATGAAATGTAATGCACCAACAAGTGCAGGTGGGATGCGCAAGATAGTGCGAATGATACGATGTAATGCACAAAACAGTGCGATACGCAAGAAAACGCGAAAGTAAATTGCATAAAACAGTGCGATATGCTAAATAGCGCGATTGTAAACTGCACAAAACAGTGCGATGCGCAAGAAAGCGCGAGTGATTACAAATGCGGAAGTACACAAGACAGTGCGATGCGCAAAATAGCGCGAACCTGAACCTGCACAAAACAACGCGATGATTTGAAATGCACTAAACAGTGCGATACGCTAAACAGCGCGATTGTTTTGAAATGCACTAAACAGTGCGATACGCAAAACAGCGCGATTGATTTGAAATGCACTAAACAGTGCGATACGCTAAACAGTGCGATTGATTTGAAATGCACAAAACAGTGCGATACGCTAAACAACACGATTGATTTGAAATGCACAAAATAGTACGATACGCTAAACAGCGCGATTGATATGCAATGCACAAAACAGTGCGAGTGAGATAAAATGCACAAGAAAGTGCGATAAAATGCATCTTCTATGCAAGTATGGGGGCATTTTCTATGCAAAAGATACGAGCATTTTCTATGAAAGTATGGAAGCACATTCTATGCATGAGACAAGCAAAGCATATTCTATGCGGAATCGAAAGCAAGCATGTTCTATGCATGAATCACAACGATGCGCGGCACACATGCAACAACAGTGTATATGAAAGTTCATATTCTATGCAATAGAGGAGCATCAAACATGTACTCTGGTGCCTCTGATTTGCCTCTTAGAGGACTTCGCAACACACTCTGCTCAAAAAGGGCACACCCTGTTCATATTGGCGAGAGATAATATCTGCATGTGAAACCCTCGGGTGCTGCTTGGACTGCCATTCTGACTTGAAACAGGCTTACACTTGGGGTCGAGATACATTCATACTCCAAAGAAATGGCGAGGCCTGAGAAGGTGCACCTGGAATGCAGTCTCGGATTTTGCTAAAGTTGAAACATGCTAAGATGTTCCAAATTTTCCCTTTTTTCTTTTGCTTTGCAGTCCGGAACCTAAATAGCTTCAGATAGGTCCTTGTTCTATTGTTCACACTTATCGGGGGTGAACCCTACAGTTTTATGAAAGAACAAATCATGTTTTGCACAAATATGGAGAATGACACAGCATTCTGAGCACAAAACGATTCCTTTTTGAAATTGAAAGGAGAAAAGGGTTCTCAACCGGGTATTGAGCCTACAACTGACCACAGCCAAAACGACTCAACAACGAAAAACAAAGGTAGAACAACCTAAACACAACTCAACAAAGGAAAAACAAGGTAAAACAACCTAAACACATCTATTGACACTCAAACGACTCAAAACAAGAATCAAGACAAACAAAACACACAGACACAACACTCAGCTGTGTCACAAAGGCAAGAGACCTCTCGGTGCACGAGGAGCCAGTTTCTCCGAGTATTGTTTCCCACCCTTTCTTATTTTTGATTCTCACATCACTCGGCCCTCAGGCTCAGCTTTTCTCACAAAACTCTTTTCCTCACTTTTTCTCTCAGCGCACATCTCTCTATTCTTTAATCTCTCATTTTTTATCCCTCCTCTGGGTGGTTGATGGATAAACAAGAAATTGCGGGCTCTTGCCCCTAGCATTCTGCTAGATTCTTTTTCTTCTGCGCACAGCTAGTGAGTTCCTCCCACAGAGGGGTTGTGATGCCGCTGGATGTGCAGCGGATCTGCAATTGACATTGGTTGACGATGCTCTATTGGGGAGTTTGGACGTGATTAGATCTGTCCAGATGAGGGAATGGAATATCCTGCCCCATTCTAGTTCGTGCTTCGCACTTGGCTTGATACCTCGTTGCTTGGAGGATATGAGAGCTTTCAGCCCTTTTCTGTTAGCTTCTGCTGTGGGTGCCCTTTCCGGCAAGTATGGTGCCCTTTCTGGCAAATGCATTGATAACGGGGAAAAGACAGGAAGCCTGACTCAACTGTGCCCCTAGTTCATTATTTTGACCATTTTTTGTTTTTGGCTTCTGTTTAAACAATTTTGACCAACATGAGGGTTAGATTAACATACTTGTTCAATTTTCTGATTTAAAATCATGCAAGTCAGGCTATGAGCACTGAAAATTTTTCTTTTTTGGGTCCAAGAAATGGTCCAGTTTTGAAAAATGAAATAATTTTCGAGAAAATTAGTCAACCTCAGTAAAAATTCTCAAAAACTATTTTTGCAAACGGCCACTGCTGGACGAGTACGAAACCTACTCTCGAGATGCACAATCTCAGATCTAAAACAATGGAAAACTGCCCCTTATTTGAAGGACACTGCATGGCAACGGAAAGTTACCCCTTGTTTGAATAGCACTACGGCATACTGTATGGCAACGGAAAATTGTCCCTTGTCTGAATGGTACCGCAGCACATTGTAGTTAGTCCTCAGAGTGACGAACACAACCGAACTCTCGGATACAGAGAAGGCAAATACAATCAAAACCATTACATGGACACAGTTGAATTTGAAGTGTTTTACAGCTGGACTTCAGAATGAAGTTGCCTACGTATCCCAAATATGGGAATCAAGCCTTACGTAGTTCGGGGTTAAGGTACACTCGTGTATCTAACCTCTCCTTTTGCGCTCTAACTTTTACCAAGGCCGCCCTTCTGGGTTTTCAACCTTGCGAGCTCTGTTCTTTTTTTCTTTTCATTTCTTTTCTTTTTATTTTCTTCATTTTTCTTCTTTTCTTTTCTTCATTCCTTTTTTGTTCTTTGCATTTTTTTTTTCTTTTTTCTTGCTCTAACTTTTGCCTGGGTCGCCCTTCCGGGTTTTCGGCCCAGCGAGCCTCTCAAGGGTAAAAGTGTAGCTTTGTCCATGTTGAATGGTTTGAGATCTCGGAGCCATTTGAATCCAAGAGAATGGCTGTTGTTCGCTGATGATGTAGGAGTCCATCCAATGGGGGGGCTGAATTTGCCCCTAGTGTCGTGGATAGGAACTCAGTTATCCTTCAGCAATACTTTCTTATTTCCTCCCTTTTGGGATTTGGCATTCTTGCCGATCTTTGTTAGCTTGAGAAACATCCCAATTTTTGACTCTTCGAGCACATCTGACATCTTTGCCCCTAGTTCGAGGGTTGCTTCTGATCTAGCTTTGCAAGCTTCTTTTGACGACATCTGATCTTCTTGATCTGGCTTTCTTGCCCATAGTTTGAGGGCTACTTATGATCCGGCCACAAAGGCCTTACGTTGTGGTTGACCGTTGAACATTCTGAGTTAAGGTTCAAGGTTGGAAAGCAAAAGGGGGGGTCGAGTCTCGAGGCTGAGAGCGATCCTAGGCTACACAATCTCAAAAGCGATTCCACACAGGTCTTCGCAGGACTGCACAAAATATTTTTTGAAATCTTTTAAGAAAGCGACTAATCGCTCGCGTGGAAGACAATGCGGAACCAATCTGGATCAAGCCAGGATCCTTCCCAATACACACACTAACAAGCATGATCTCATTCGTTAAAGGCTTAGCATGCCTCTCTTTCTCTCACTTGATCAAATTTTTACAAATCCCGAGGAATTCTTTCCTCTTCGTTTTCATCATAGTGTTCAACAGGTTTTGAAAAAACATAGGTCAATGCAATGAGTTCGAGGCACAGAAAAGTAGGCGAAAAGCACTGCCATTTCATTCAGAACTTCCGGCACAACTGGCACAAGGCAGAAACGAATACAAGAATGCGAAAATCACTGTTATTCATTCATAACTGTCGGCACAACTGGCCCCCTGGCAGAAACAGACTCAACAGGAAACAAAAAGACAAACACAAAACAAAATAGTGATGCCTAAGGTAACACTCCCGGAATCACCTGACTCTAACAAAACAGGACTGACTCGATACAACAAGACAGACCCGAAACAAAAAGACTAACTCAAAAGAAAGAGGCAGACTTAAAACAAAACCACAAAACTGACTCGACACCCAAGTCAGAAACTACAAAACTAGCATTCGCAAATGCTCAAAACAATGCGTGCCATTCCCACGTCTGGAGTAAATCAAACGCCACCCGCAGCTGGCTCATCCCCCCGATCACATGGTCACATTATCCCCTAAGTTCATCAATCCAGTGCTAATAGACTTTGCAGGACCTGACGCGAAGATGACCTTTTTATCAATCAGATCTTGTATTTCATGGTGAAGACGATGACACATGTCAGTGTCATGGCCAGCTTGTTGATGAAAGACATAGTACTTTGCCGGGTCGTGGGAGAGAGGAAGTTTATGAAGTAATAGTCGTGGCTCTAGGGGCTTCAGATGCCCCTTTTCGATCAGGACCCTCAGGGCCGTTGACAGAGACATGTCCAGTGGAGTGAACACCCTCTGGCCCCGAGATGGGTATTTGGCAGGTTGTGAGCTGGTTGTGTTGGATGTACCGGCGAAAGGGTCGGTAGGTGCTAACTTTTGATGATCTCTTCCGAGTGTAGGATTAGAGCTGAAAGGGGTGTTTCTGGTATAACATCTCTTGTCTCGGCTTGCCCCTTGATTTAGACTACCCCCAACTTGAGTGGCAAAAGTATCATCCACAGTTTTTGCAACCACTGCAAGCACTTGCTGTTTGTTTAGTCCTTCGGCCTTCAAAGCCTCAACAGCCCGTTGAAAGTGTTCATGGGGACCAATGCTTGCCCCTACCTTGTTCTTACCACCTGTTTCCCCTTTTCCAAGGGTTTGGCTTTCTTCAAATGCAGTCAGTCCCAAGATTGGGGAGCCTTTTGTCATGAAATTACCGGTATGTGATGTGGTCGATGAGGGAGCCAATGTCCCGGAGGCCAGATTTGTCACAGTTCTTTGAAGATCTTCAATCATTCTCATCAACTCAGAAGTAGTGGGCTCACGGGTTTGAGATGATTAGGGTCCAGGTGCATCCATCATGCATAAGTTCATGCTTTCTGGAATGAAAACCTTAGGCTTAGGTAGATGGGCTGGGGTGATGTATATGCTGGGGTCGAAAGTGGATGGTAGTATATGGATGAGATTAAGGTGAGCAGGAGATGTTTGGTCATTGGGGTCTGAAGGTGGAGCTATCATCCGATTGTCAATGAGATTTTGGACCTCATGACGCATGCGGTAGCAACGGTCGGTGCCATGACCGCGCTGTTGATGGTACACACAGTACTTAGAGGGGTTATGTCTGGCTGGGAGTGGGTCAGGCAGAGGTTGAGGATCGAGGGGTTTGAGATACCCTCTTTCCATCAAGATTTTTAGTGCGCTAGTCAGGCTCATATAGAGAGGGGTGAAAGTTCTGCCCTGAGCTGGGGCTGGGTCGGCGTTTTGTAGGCTTGGTTTGGCAAAAGGGTTGGCTATGGCAACTGTATTTATTTCGGTGGGTTTGGGAATAGCGCTACTACCAGCATTGGTACTCCCTGAAATCTCTCTCCTTGCCGGTTTACTTGTTCTAGGAATGATCCCACTGTTGAACGCATTCTCGATTTGAACCCCCAGTTCACGCAAACTTTTGAAAGTGAATAGCGGAGCGACTATCAACTTTTGTAACATATCATGCTCGAGGTTTCGCACCATCATCTGCACTTGATCCCTCTCAGAAGGGCGGCGATCTGTCATCTGTGCTGCCTTTGCTCTCCACCTTGCAACAAATTCCACAAAAGGCTCTGTTGGGTTTTGGCGGGTTGTTTCATATAGCGATCCCGAGTTTACCATTGTTGTACAATAATCCGGACATGTGTCCGTGGATGTTGGTAGTTGTTTATTATCTTGTTTGCATCCTCTTTACTTTGTATATTGAGTTATAGGATGTGTTGGGCAGGTTTGTTACAGGTTGGTTGTGTTTGGGAGCCTAGTGTTACTGCCCAGATTTTTGGACCTTCGCTCGAGCGAGAGTTGAGTTTGTGTCTGGTGGATCGAGCCAAAGTGGCTTCGCTCGAGCGAGCGATTGCGTCTGGTTCTGGACTTGAGAGTTGCATTTCTTGGCTCGAGCGAGTTTTTCTTGGCTCGAGCGGTCTGGTTTGTTCTTCGCTCGAGCGAGAGGTATGTCGCTCGAGCGTGCTTCTGGTTGCAGACCGGAGGGTTTGAGTTGTTGGCTCGAGCGAGCGTTCTTTCGCTTGAGCGCACTTCTGAGTTTTTGGCTCGAGCGAGAACTTCTTGGCTCGAGCGAGAGTTTTCTGTGTCTGGTCGCTCGAGCGACAAAGTCTTCGCTCGAGCGAGCGTGTTTTATATCGGCGGACAGTAGCGTTTTTGAACATCACTTTTTCACTTTCTTTTTTGATCAAACCATAGATCCGAGACCCTCTCTCTCTAAACTTGCACTCTCTCTAAGAATTGATCTCCCTAGAGTGTGAATTTAGCCTAGGGCCTTTGTTAAAAAGATAGAGGACGTTGAGAGCTTTGTTTTAATCTGAAAAAGTTGGGATTTGGAACACGTTGATCTTCGAGTCTTCATCTCATTTTTTGCTCAAACTTCGAGGTAGGGATATCCTACTCCTCTCTATGGATTTTGTCTTTAAATTTTAGTATTTTGAGATGTTGGGGTTGGTTTGGTAATTTGGTGAAAGTTTGGGGCTTTTGTGCAATTTTACAAAAGTTGGGGTTTTATTCATAATAAACCTAGATGCATGTTTGGCATAGAGAAATGGAATAAATGTTGAATCATTGATGAAAATGGGACCTAAGGGTTGAAATGGTAATTATGGATAACGACCTAATTACATTGTTTGATTAATTGGGATAATTAATTGTGAGAAATGAGGAAATGAAATGTTGATTGAATATCCATTGTGCATTTATTTTCTGTTTAGAAATAACAGCTTTGGGCTATCGGTGGAGGATAGTCGTGATTGTTGTAGACAATGCATGATGATTAGGCAAACGGAAACTAATCAATGGAATGTGTCATGGAACTTGACGGTTGATAGAATACATTAACTGTATGTATTGAGTGATTGTATATAGAACCATTGTGTTTGTATACGTTGTGTGTAGAGGAGGAGATGGGGGATGTACTCCGCGGTTTAGGGGAAGATGGGGGATGTACCTCTAAACCGGATAGTATTGGGAGAAGATAGGGAATGAACTCCGTAGATACAGCTCATATGCTTGTCTAGAGAAGTGAAGATAGAGCTCATATGCTTATCTTTGTGAAGTGTGGATATAGCTTATATGCTTATCTGTGAATGTGGATATTGTTGTTATACATATCTGTTGAGAATGTGGATACAACTTATATGCTTGTCTGTGAATGTGGGATATAGTTTTTATACATATCTGTTGAAATGATGATAGAGCTATCATGCTTATCTGTTGAAAAAGGGAAAATGAAAAGTAACTTGGACTCATAAGTCGTATGACATAAATATGTGATTTATGTGAATGTATCTGTGTTGGCCATCTATCAATTGCTAATCTTTTAGTCATTGTTCATGGTTGGTTTAGTGTATTTCTACTGGGCTGTGGCTCACCCTATATGGGAACATCTTTTTCAGGTATAGGTAGCATGCCACCTCCAAGGACATAGCTTGGGAGGCTAGAGGCAGACATACTTTTGTCGTTTTTACTTTTTGATGTATTACATGTAAATTCAAGCCAAGGGCTTAATGTGTAATGAGTTAGTACTCTTTTGTTGTAACCAAGTGTTAACTTGGAAAGCTGTAAACCCTTAGGACATTTGCTTTTATTGTTAACATGTAATACTTATGTAATGGAATTCTGATAAATGGAAGAATGTGGAACTTTTACATATCAACGCATGTTTTATTTGATGGGATTAATGTTATTATTTTGAGGGCGTTAGAACTTGGTATCAGAGCGTACCGGGTTCGAATACTTTGGGTACGTGGAAAGTGATTAGTATCACAATGGGTTTGTCTCGCTTGATAGAGACTTAGATGTAGTATCATATGCTATGTGCTTAATTGATAACATGCTTATGTGACTATGTGGGTATGGGATTTAGTTTCTAGGATGTTGATTGGATCCTTCGGTTTCTGGGAGTCTTGTTGGAAAAGCACTTGATCAATGCTATTTCTAACCGGAACTCTAGTAACGCCTCGGGACTATCATTATCCGGAAATGAAATTCGTAAGTGCTTATGTGTTTATGTGCTTACGTGGAGTGAATTACAGTTGTCCGTGCATTAGGATGTGAGTGTTTAGTTTCGGCACATTTATGAATATGCTAATGTTCTGTGTTACCTTTATTAGGATGTCAGGACGAAGAAGAGGTGCTAGGCGTGGTAGACCTGCGAGGCAGGAAGTACCGTTACCGGGTGAGATTCCGGCAGTGCAGGAGGGAGTTGGCCAGGCCAATGTGGCCGAGCCAGTGGGTCAGCAGGCCATGGGTGCCTTGGCCAGAGAGATAGCAGGAGCTTTGGGTATTCTTAGAGCTGGGAATCAGGCAGCTGAGGCAGGGCCTTCTTTCTTGAAGAGGGAGTTTTTCCGGTCTAATCCGGATGAGTTTATCGGGGATCCGAAGGAGCCACTGAAGGCTGATGAGTAGCTAGAGCAAATGAGTAAGACGTTCAAGATGCTTGGCATCGAGGACAGAGCACTGAAAGTGACCTTGGCATCTTTCCAACTGAAGGGAGATGCGGGTCAATGGTGGAAGTATGAGAAGGCTCGTGTTGGTGGTACTTGGGAGGCGTTTGTGAATGCTTTTCAGGAGAGGTTTTTGTCTGCTGCAGCTAGGGAGAAGCTGAGGGACCAGTTCAGCCGGCTTAAACATCAGGGCTTGTCAGTGGCCGAGTTTGAGGCTACTTTTACCAGTCTATCCAGGTTTGCACCTGAACTAGTGGCGTCCGAGGAACGCCGTTGCTATGAGTTTGAGCGGAAGTTGAGGCGGGGCCTCACGTTGAGAGTTGGTGGGTCTTATATCCGATAGTATAGACACCCGGTAGATGCTGCTGCTCATATGGAAATTATGATGCAGGAAGAGGAGGAAGAACAGAGGGGCTCCAAGAGGAGCCAGGATGGTCAGGGTGATGACAGGAGGCAGAGGGGTTATAACCCTCAGCAGTCTCAGGGAGCAGTTTCTAGATCGACCTTTCCAGTGCCGAGTGCAGGCTCGGGGAGAGGCAATCAGGGGGAGTTTGCTTGTTACAAGTGTGGCCAGCTGGGTCACAAGGTTTCCGTTTGCCCGCAGAAGGGTGGGGGTGAGAGAGCTGCTTCTTCTTCAGCTAGACCGCAGAGTCAGAGTTTGGGCAGGGGGCAGTCCTTGTCTTGTTATCAGTGTGGACAGCCTGGGCACCTGAAGAGGTTTTGCCCGCAGTTGAGTGCCACTTCGGGAGCGTCTGGTTCTAGGCAGACGCAGGGTTTTCAGCCCGCTCAGTCTGTGCAGGCCTCGAGGGCCAATCCGGGAGCTTCGTCATCCCAGTCTGTACAGCAGTCTTTTGCTCTGAGAGGTGAGCAGGTAGACCAGAGGCCTACGGGGCGCGTGTATGCTGTTACCGTGCAGGATTTAGTACCGGCTCCATCAGTAGTGAGAGGTACTTTTCTGTTTTGCAACTCGGTTGCTAATGTGTTGATAGACACGGGTGCATCTCATTCTTTTGTATCTGTTGCATTTACATCTGTTTTGGAATTGGAGTTAGCACAGTTAGCATCTCCTATTTGTGTGGTATCGCCTTTTGGTGGTGAGTTGATCCTGAAACAGGGTGTTAGAGGATGTGATATAGAGGTCGCCGACTATAGGCTTCATTTTCCGTTTGTTGTCATGCCCATGAAGGGTTTTGATGTTATTTTGGGTATGGACTGGCTATCGTCATACCGGGCTGTTATCGATTGCTACCGCCAGAGGGTCACGTTATGTACCTTGAGCGGGGAGTGGTTCCATTTCTTGGGAGACCGGGTTGGTAGTGTTTTGCCACCGGGGTATGATTCGTGAGGGCGAAGTGAGCTTAGTAGTCTACTTGCCAGCTTTGAGAGTGGTGAGAGTGGTGAGACCCAGCTTGTGTTGCCGAGGGTGGTTTGTGAGTATTCGGATGTCTTTCCCGAAGATCTTGTTAGTTTGCCACCTCATCGAGAGATAGAGTTCTCTATTGATTTAGTGCCCGGCACGGCGCCGATTTCTATGGCACCTTACCATTTTGCTCCAGCAGAGTTGGTTGAGTTGAAAGTTCGGCTCCAGGAATTGCTAGATAAGGGCTTTGTTCGCCCTAGTGTTTCGCCGTGGGGAGCACCGGCCCTCTTTGTTAAAAAGAAAGATGGTGCCTTGAGATTGTGTATTGACTACCGGAAGTTGAATCGGGCTACGGTTAAGAATAAGTATCCTATGCCCCGTATAGATGACCTGTTTGACCAGTTGAAGGGTTCCCGTTGTTTCTCTAAGATAGACTTGAGATCGGGTTACCACCAGTTGAGGGTCAGGGAGGAGGATGTTCCTAAGACGGCATTCCGTACGTGGTATGGCCATTACGAGTTTCTGGTGATGCCATTCGGGCTTACCAATGCACCGGCAGTCTTTATGGACTTGATGAACCGGATCTTCCGGGAATTTTTGGATCGGTTTGTAGTCGTTTTTGTGGACGACATCCTTATCTAGTCGTCTTCTGAGGAGGAGCACGAGGAACACTTGAGAGTGGTGCTTGAGTTGCTTAGAGCCCATAGGCTGTATGCCAAGTTTGGGAAGTGTGAGTTCTGGCTGAGGGAAGTCAAATTCTTAGGCCACGTGGTATCCGGGGAAGGGATGTCTGTTGATGCATCCAAGGTTGAGGCAGTGCAAGATTGGGCACAGCCTAAGAGTGTGTTTGAGATCCGCAGTTTTCTGGGATTAGCTGGGTATTACCATCGGTTTGTGAAAGATTTCTCCAGGTTAGCGTCACCGTTGACTAGACTGACTCGGAAGGGAGTCAAGTTTGTGTGGAGTGAGACTTGTGAAAAGTCGTTCCAAGAGCTGAAAGTTAGATTGACCACCGCTCCGGTGTTGATTATTTCGGAGAGAGGGTTGGGTTATGCGGTTTATTGTGATGCCTCACGGGAGGGTTTGGGTTGTGTGTTAATGCAAGAGGGGAAAGTGGTAGCTTATGGCTCACGTCAGTTGAAAATACACGAGAAGAATTACCCCACACACGACCTAGAGTTAGCAGCAGTGATCTTTGCCTTAAAAATTTGGAGGCACTACCTTTATGGTGAGAGGTTCGAGGTATTCTTGGATCATAAGAGTTTGAAGTATCTGTTTGCCCAGAGAGACTTGAATCTGAGGCAGAGGAGATGGATGGAGTTCATCGAGGATTATGATTTTGAGTTGCACTATCATCCGGGAAAGGCCAATGTTGTGGCCGATGCCCTTAGTAGGAAGACCATTAGTGATGTAGCTTGTATAGCCATCCGGGAATGGGAGATGTTGGGCGCACTTGGCGAGTTTGATTTGCTACTGGGCGAATCTGTTGAGGCTGCGGCCTTGTTTTCTGTTGTTGCGCAGCCTACACTTGTGACTAGAGTGTTAGAGGCACAGAGAGGTGACCTTGAGGTAGAATCCCTCCGAGAGAAGATCTCCAGTGGGAAAGTTGAGAAGGGTTTGACGGTGTATCCCGACCTGAGTGTGAGATACCGAGACCGTTTGTTTGTACCGGAGTCTTGCCGTGAGGAAGTACTCCGAGAGTTTCATCATTCGCGCCTTGCGGTGCATCCGAGAGTTACTAAGATGTATCAGGATTTGGGTCGCCAGTTTTGGTGGCGGGGTATGAAGAGAGATGTGGCTGTTTTCGTATCGAAGTGCCTTACTTGCCAGCAAGTGAAGGCCGAGCATCAGAGGCCAGCGGGTTTGTTGCAACCCTTGCCTATTGCCGAGTGGAAGTGGGAGCATGTCACTATGGACTTCGTTGTGGGTCTTCCGAGGACTCAGCGGGGTAGTGATGCTATTTGGGTGGTTGTAGACCGGTTGACTAAGTCGGTGCATTTCATTCCTATGCGCGTGAGAGATTCGGTAGATCATCTTGCCGACTTGTATATTCGGGACGTAGTGAGATTGCACGGGGTCCCAGTGACGATCGTCTCAGATAGAGATCCTCATTTTACTGCTAGGTTGTGGCAAAGTTTGCAGAGTGCCTTGGGCACTAAGTTGACCTTTAGTACGGCCTATCATCCTCATACTGACGGGTAGTCCGAGCGTACTATTCAGATCCTCGAGGATATGCTTCGGGGTTGTGTCCTGGACTTCAGTGGGACGTGGGAGAGGCACTTGCCATTGGTAGAATTTGTCTACAACAACAGTTTTCAGTCTAGCATCGGTATGGCACCGTTTGAGGCCTTGTATGGCCGACCGTGTAGGTCTCCAGTTTGTTGGGCCGAGGTGGGTGATCCACCTTTATTGGGTCCGGAGTTGGTTAGGGAGACGACGGAGAAAGTTGAGCTTATCCGTAGGAGGCTTGTTACAGCCCAGAGTCGACAAAAGAGTTATGCCGACCGTAGGAGGAGACCTTTGACGTTTGAGGTAGGTGATCATGTCTTTCTGAAGATATCACCTAGGCGAGGCTTGATGAGATTTGGGAAGAGTGGGAAGTTATCCCCTCGGTTTATTGGTCCTTTTGAGATTCTTGAGAGGATTGGCGAGGTTGCTTATCGGTTAGCCTTACCGCCGCAGTTGTCCGGAGTGCATGACGTGTTTCATGTGAGTATGCTTCGGAAGTATGAGCCAGATCCATCACATGTGTTGGATTGGACTGATTTAGAGGTAGATGAAGATGCCTCGTATGAGGAGAGACCGGTTCGGGTCTTGGATAAGCAGGATCAGGTCCTGCGTGGCAAGACCATTCCTTTGGTGAAAGTCTTGTGGAAACATCACGGAGTGGAGGAAGCCACTTGGGAACGTGAGTTGGAAGTCCGAGAGAAATATCCGGACTTGTTTGTTGATATGTAATCTTGTATTTAAATTTTGAACTATTGTTGAACTTAAGAACTTTTATATATGTCTTAAGTTGTGAAACATTGAAAATGTTTTGGTTTATTGGAAGTATGTTTTGGAACTTGCCTCATATGGAAGTTGAATGTAACATTATATATGTTGAATATATTGTTGAAATTGGAAAGATAATGCGTAATGTTGATGCATGTTGAAAGTACATATGTTGTTTACATATTGTTAAATGCCTCTGGTTAGAGAGATGGGATGACCGGTAATGGGTCGAATTGTTGAATGTTAGTGTAACATTGTTTAAAATGGAGAAAAACATGTTTTTGAAAACTTGTGCTTAATTTCGGGGACGAAATTCTTTAAGGGGGGGAGGTTATAGCGACCCCAGGTTTACCCTTATTGTACAGTAATCCGGACATGTGTTCGTGGATGTTGGTAGTTGTTTATTATCTTGTTTGCATCCTCTTTACTTTGTATATTGAGTTATAGGATGTGTTGGGCAGGTTTGTTACAAGTTGGTTGTGTTTGGGAGCCTAGTGTTGCTGCCCAGATTTTTGGACCTTCGCTCGAGCGAGAGTTGAGTTTGTGTCTGGTGGATCGAGCCAGAGTGGCTTCGCTCGAGCGAGCGATTGCGTCTGGTTCTGGATTTGAGAGTTGCATTTCTTGGCTCGAGCGAGTTTTTCTTGGCTCGAGCGGTCTGGTTTGTTCTTCGCTCGAGTGAGAGGTATGTCGCTCGAGCGTGCTTCTGGTTGCAGACCTGAGGGTTTGAGTTGTTGGCTCGAGCGAGCGTTCTTTCGCTCGAGTGCACTTCTGAGTTTTTGGCTCGAGCGAGAACTTCTTGGCTCGAGCGAGAGTTTTCTGTGTCTGGTCGCTCGAGCGACAAAGTCTTCGCTCGAGCGAGCGTGTTTTATATCAGCGGACAGTAGCGTTTTTGAACATCACTTTTTCACTTTCTTTTTTGATCAAACCATAGATCCGAGACCCTCTCTCTCTAAACTTACACTCTCTCTAAGAATTGATCTCCCTAGAGTGTGAATCTAGCCTAGGGCCTTTGTTAAAAAGATAGAGGGCGTTGAGAGCTTTGTTTTAATCTGAAAAAGTTGGGATTTGGAACATGTTGATCTTCGAGTCTTCATCTCCTTTTTGGCTCAAACTTCGAGGTAGGGATATCCTACTCCTCTCTATGGATTTTGTCTTTAAATTTTAGTATTTTGAGATGTTGGGGTTGATTTGGTAATTTGGTGAAAGTTTGGGGCTTTTGTGCAATTTTACAAAAGTTGGGGTTTTATTCATAATAAACCTAGATGCATGTTTGGCATAGAGAAATGGAATAAATGTTGAATCATTGATGAAAATGGGACCTAAGGGTTGAAATGGTAATTATGGATAACGACCTAATTACATTGTTTGATTAATTGGGATAATTAATTGTGAGAAATGAGGAAATGAAATGTTGATTGAATATCCATTGTGCATTTATTTTCTGTTTAGAAATAACAGCTTTGGGCTATCAGTGGAGGATAGTCGTGATTGTTGTAGACAATGCATGATGATTAGGCAAACGGAAACTAATCAGTGGAATGTGTCATGGAACTTGACGGTTGATAGAATACATTAACTGTATGTATTGAGTGATTGTATATAGAACCATTGTGTTTGTATACGTTGTGTGTAGATGAGGAGATGGGGGATGTACTCCGCGGTTTAGGGGAAGATGGGGGATGTACCTCTAAACCGGATAGTATTGGGAGAAGATAGGGGATGAACTCCGTAGATACAGCTCATATGCTTGTCTAGAGAAGTGAAGATAGAGCTCATATGCTTATCTTTGTGAAGTGTGGATATAGCTTATATGCTTATCTGTGAATGTGGATATTGTTGTTATACATATCTGTTGAGAATGTGGATACAGCTTATATGCTTGTCTGTGAATGTGGGATATAGTTTTTATACATATCTGTTGAAATGATGATAGAGCTATCATGCTTATCTGTTGAAAAAGGGAAAATGAAAAGTAACTTGGACTCATAAGTCGTATGACATAAATATGTGATTTATGTGAATGTATCTGTGTTGGCCATCTATCAATTGCTAATCTTTTAGTCATTGTTCATGGTTGGTTTAGTGTATTTCTACTGGGCTGTGGCTCACCCTATATGGGAACATCTTTTTCAGGTACAGGTAGCATGCCACCTCCAAGGACATAGCTTGGGAGGCTAGAGGCGGACATACTTTTGTCGTTTTTACTTTTTGATGTATTACATGTAAATTCAAGCCAAGGGCTTAATGTGTAATGAGTTAGTACTCTTTTGTTGTAACCAAGTATTAACTTGGAAAGCTGTAAGCCCGTAGGGCATTTGCTTTTGTTGTTAACATGTAATACTTATGTAATGGAATTCTGATAAATGGAAGAATGTGGAACTTTTACATATCAACACATGTTTTATTTGATGGGATTAATGTTATTATTTTTAGGGCATTACATTTCAAGCTCTTGTATGGTCATTTCAACTTGGGTATTGTAGGAATACTGATCGACAAAGGCCTCAGCCAACTTTTCCCAGTCTTGCTTCACTTTGTCCTCCAACTTAGCGTACCAAGTGGCTGCTACACCCAACAGGGTTCTTCCATACAGAGAGAGTTTCTGTGGCTTAGTCAGACCCATCGGCTTCAGGACATCCAAGAAAAGTCGGATATGTACCATTGGATCTCCAAACCCATCAAAACGGTCAATATGTAGCATTTTGAATCTGTCTGGGAGCCGTACGGCAGCCTCGATGTGCCCATCCTCAATATCGGGAATGGAGTTAAGGCCCTGTGCCCTTTTGAATTGCTTCTCAAGGTTCGTAATTTTCACTGCAGTCAGATCGAGCTCATTAACGTCAAGGAGATAAAGCCTCTCATTAGGCTGCACCAGGGGTCTGACAACTCGGGCTTAGGCCAACCCTTCTCGAGGATCTGGACCCTATAAATCTTCAGCTGGCAGAAGTGGGTCAAAGTTCGGCTGGGGCCCTGAAGCTAGATGTGAGGCAGATGCCCCAGATGGGCGTTGCGTTTCAACATTAATCTCATCCTGCACGGTAGTTCCCTGATTTAACACTGCTATCACGGCCACAAATTCTTCCGAACCCTGTGCCATCACGGGTCTGCTGATGATGTGACTGGTGACTGTCGGCTCAGATGAACCAATGAACTCTGTTTGGCCCTTCTTTGCCTTACCACTGGCAAAGGAAAACTGGTTACCCTTGAACCGAATCTCTGACTTGACAAAGTCTATCAACACAAGTCCAATGAATCTGGGGGATATCAAAGCCTTCTGAAGCTACGGTTCCAAGACTACCTAGCAAAAGAGAAAATAGAGAACATCTCAGCCCGATTTCACTAGAATGGACTTGAGCATAGCTGAATGACTGCACTCTTTACTGAATTCTGCCCCAAATTCTGCCTGTAAATCGATACCCTCAGGTAAAATTGATTCCCCAAATACTGATGCCCTCGGGCTGGAGACCCAGACTTGCAAACTGATACATGCATTCCTGTAGAGACGCACTCTAAAAGCACATAGCAAGCAAGTGAGAGCGAAAACACCCCTATGTTGGGGTATGGTTTTCCTGTCCTATTTTGTCAGGAGCTAGGGTTTCACTATGCACGCAGTGGTTCCAAACAACCTATGATCGGGTAAGCAACCTGTTCTAGCTTGGAATGGTCACTATGGATTCCGAATATGCACTTGGTCGAATGGTTAAAAAAAGGGTGCCCCGGTAAAAACTGGGTTTTGTGTTCCCGTCATGGCACAGCTCGCAACCGGTCAGCCTTATGGCACGCTTCTCGAAGCGAGCCTCCGGCAAACCGTTTAGGAATAGCATACGGCAAACACGGTGTCCTAGGCACACCAATGCAAATGCAATGCAAAGAAACACATAAGTGTAGTCAAAACCAGATATCATGAGTTCGAGTCAAATTCTCTAAATCCCCAGCGGAGTTGCCAGAAACTGTAGACGTCCCCGAACGTCCCAGGAGGAAATCCCCCGTTTTGTTCATTGGGCTCACTACAGTTCAGGACTCAAAGTCACGGTCTTGTATCTAATCTCGCAGAGTGCAATGCAAGACCGATGAATCATCAAAGAGTCCAAATCCGACAAATCGTTTCTGAAAACAGATTTTTTGAAAAAAGTGTCAAACATGGACTGCTTTGCCAGATACAGAGTCGCCACCTAAATATTTTATTTTGGGGGAATTTAGGAAACCCTGACTCGTGCCTAAGGCCACGTGTCCGTCATCACCAAAGTTGCTTCGGCTCGAGAACTTGGGTACGATTAGGGAAGGTCACTTCGTGAGCACCCCCGCTCGCCCGATCAAAGATTGGCCTCTACTAACCATGATGTCGAGTTTTGAAAACATTATGTGCTCTTATTCCGGTTATTAGCCTAGATTTACTATGTAATACGCACAACATACAAATATAGACTGGATCGCCTGAATTGGAACAAAACATTTCATGTTTGGTTTTTTGAAAGCGGTTTGTTACTCGCAAGTAGGCTAAAAATGCAGATTTTGCCACCCTCGGGTGGGCTTAGGAAACATGGTTTTGCCACTATCTAGTGGGCTTAAAACCCACAGGCATTCAGGCAGGTATATCACATAAGCAATTAGCCTCATGATAAGCATACTATCATGGCAGTCACTCACACGCATGCAAGGATGCTAAAGCATAAAACTTACCGAGTACTCCAAGCCAAAACAAAAGCTATGTTAAAAATCTATGCATGATCCTAGCTATACAGAAATGCCTAATGCAACACATGCAAAATGCAACACATGCAAAATGCAACTAAAATAGGCTCGGTTATTCTGCAGATGGCATGTGAAATGCTACAACTAACAAGTATTCAACTCGGAATTGAAATACGATGCAATTAGTATGATGCGCCGAGCCCGGTGCATACAAGACAGATGAATGATGCAAACATGCAAGCATAAGTATGCTAATTGAAACATGCCCTAATCTAACCATCATAAGCTGATAAATAAAAAGGAGAAAAATGTGGGGTTGGAAGACATACATCACACACACGCACACTTATTACAATTGTGCCCTCGCTCGGAGGGTCCGAAAGAATAATACAGTCCGAATAAATAATTAAATATTACAAAACCCTAATTAATTAACAAATTAACTAGGAAAGCGGATAAACTAGCATGCAAGCTTATGGACCGCCTTAGCTCTGTTTCGAATGATGAAAGATGCATGCTTGAGTTGCCTGGTGCGGAAATCCATCGTGATGCCCCGATTCGCCTCTGTTTGCAATTAATCCCGAAATGTTATGCAAGGCTCTAGAAGGCTGTTGATTTCTGATTTGCTGTAACAGAGAGCAAGAAAGGGGCACAGCAAAGTATTTTCACATATGTATGCATGACTACTCTTCAAGGAGAGTAGTCCTCGATTCTCGTACCACCAATCACGCATCTCGATGCTTGATGGCCGAGGAGTCGAATTGCACGACTCGATGTGAAATGAATGCACATGAAAACGTAACAAGACCTAAACTCCATCATGGGTAATCCGGAGTGTCGGCGACCGGGAGTTGAGACACATTCCATCACTCGGAGTACGAAACGTCCCTCGTTTCCCGTGCTTGGGCTAACTCCTATCCCAAACACAATGCAAATGAGATGGCATACACAATGCAACTAACATACAACCTAGCATACGCAATGCTATGAAATGGCATACACAATGCTCTAACATGCGACCTAGCATACCCAGTGTTATGGACCAAAATGGCATACACAATGCATGATGGACTTATACCAACATGAGTGGACCTCAGCCACACTCACATCAGTGGCCATATGATGGAAATGAGATAACCGAAACACATGGAAACATGCACGATGCAAGGGATCGATCCTAAGGCATCAAATGTCACTCTACCAAAGCATGGACAATGATGCAATATGGCATACAAACACACAAATTCTAGCTCTGAAACATGATACAAAATGGTGCTGAAACATGCAAACATGGCACACAATGTAAGCTAGGGGGCCCGGGTACCGAAACTAGTGAAGTGCGTTACTCTAGAGGTACCCAAAACAATGCACTAATGGCAAAATCAACCCCAAATAGACCCTAGGCAGGTCTGAAATAGTGGGGAAATCGCCTAAAATGATGGCTTGGAATGCAACGAAATGGAACTCATTCAATGGTCGGTAAATGAGGCATACAAGCCCGACTCTCAAACGCATTTAAAGAGTATAAAACATGACAACATGGCATTCATACAAGCTTTGAAATGTGATGAATAATAGGCTCAAAACATGAACACACCTCAGTATATGCATGGAATGGATCTCAAAACTTAAAGCTAAGCATGGACCTTGAACTACAAGCATGCAAAACTAACATCATTCAACCACAAGACCCAAAAACAGAGCTAGGGCAGTCCAAAATAAGCACATTATCAGTTTAAGGCATGGCCAAAATATGCTAGAATCAATGGCCTATAAAGCATGCAAAGAAAGCTAGTGAACCATGAGTTGTTCTACAACTATATGAAGCATACGAGTGCTCACCCAACCAGCTAAAAACAGAAGTATTTCATGCCAAAATATGCCCAAATAACCCCTGAAACTCAGTCAACACATGCAAGAATGATGAGCCCCTTTGGAAAGCCATGCGAGGGGTTGTTCTACACATATATGATAGACAAACAAAAGGGCAAAACCACCTCTGGAAATAAGTTATGACAGCCCTAAAACTCACCAAAAAGAGCCTGAAATTAGTCTAGGAAGCATGCAATGAAAGGCCCCTTTGAAAGGCCTTGAATGGAATTGTTCTACACATGCATCATAGACATAAAATATGGCCAAAGGGGCTCCAAACAGAGCTAAGGCAGACCTCAAAACTCACATAATAGGGCCTAAAACAAGACTTCAAAGCATGCAAGATGGAGCCCCTTTGGAAGGCCAAAAAGGCCAACAAACAAGACAAGGAGAGAGGGGGTCACCCCCCTCTGATTTTAGGGCTCAAAGACACATCTAAGCCACTGAAAATCCACTGGATTTCAGTGGCTAAAAGGCCAAACCAAGGCCAATGCAAATGCTCTAATGCATCGCCCCAAGCATGAGGGAATGAAGCATACAAAGGGGAAGGTGACCCCAAACAGAAAAGTGACCTTAAGTAAACATGTTTATAAGATCAAAAGGAAATTTTTTTAAGCTTATGACAAATCTCTAAAATGCTCACAAGTAGGTCTAACATATGATGCAAAACAATGCTTAAAAGAGGAAAATGGTGTGTTACCCTTGAAGCTCAAGAAGACAGCAACAAAAGGGGTCCAAACTCTGAGCTAAAACTAGATTTTGGAGCTCAAAATGATCCTCAAAGAACCTCAGCCCAATGGTAGTTGAGTTTGATCAAGGGTGCCTAGGCAAAGGAGAGGTATATCTCCAAGTATAGCTCTTGCTATGCACACAAAGGCAAGAGAAGGACAGAGAGGCAGAGATTTGGCTCTGGAATTTCTAGTAAGAGAGGGATTTTTAAGAGTGAGAAGCTCCCAAAACTTTCTTAGGAAGATTGTCCTCGAAAATGAGAGATATAACTCATATATAGCCATATACAAGAGTTGGTTCAAAAAAATCTGAGTTTGGAACAGCTGGAGGTTGTGGAAGACAGCTGGAGGATAAATATCTGAGTTTAGGACCTGTAGACCACTTTTCTGGTCGGCCAGCCACTTTTTCTGGTCGGCCGATCACTTTTTCAGGAGAGTGTGGTCAGCCAGCCACCTTTTCGGGTCGGCCAGCTAGTTTAGGAAAATTCTGCTTTTCAGGTCCAACTTAAAATGGTCATAACTCCTTCATATGAACTCCTTTTCAGGTCATTCTCATGTCCAAATTGAATCCCCGGAAGTTATCTTTCCAATGGAACCAGCCTTGCATTAAAATTCCTCCTGTGAAAAAAGTTATGCCTGTTTTGGTGAAGCTGCGCAAATTCGGTCCAACCGGATTCATGCCGAACTTCTCCTAAACTAGTTTTCTTCTCTCCTTTCCTCTTTTCTTCAACTCCAAACCCCTAAACAAAGTGTTTTGAAATATTTTTCAAAGATTTCATCTCTCTTTCATTCATTTCTACTTTGTCCTTTCTCGGTTTACCAAAAAGCGCAACATTTGACAAAATGCGAGCCTCGGAACATCGTAAAAATTTTATTTCAAAAACGTTTTGAAAGAGAGGGTTTTCAGGTCTAAAATCTTTTGATCAAGATTGTTTTGGTTCAAAAAGGGGTATGAAGTTGAGATTTGACTCTCTCCTTGCCGAAGAAACTGAACCTTTCCCCTACATACCATGTAAACCATCAGTCGCGTCCAAGTCTTAAGGGCGGTCAAAAATGAGGTGTCTACACCCACATATCATGTAAGTCTTACTTGATAAATTGTATTTTTTGTGTGGATATAATATGTGACTCAAACCATGACAGAAACCATAATAGCGAAGCGTAATATATGACATTGTTGTAGGCGAACAATTTGCGGGAGATGTATGTGGTGCCAAATTATTTGCCAACTTCAATGCCTCAACGGCATTTTGCTCAACCAACATTCCAGTCTCTACTACAAGGTTCATGTGGATATGACATTGGGTTTCGATATTCTCAAGAATCAACTACTCCAATGTGTAGTCAGGTTCGTCCTTCATGTATTTTTAATTTATAGTTGTTGAAAATTCTAGGTTTGTAGTTGATGAAAATTCTGTGATATCATATATTTACTTGCTAAAAATTCTGTCTTTTTTGTTAGGTTATGGACAAGCAGAAACAGAAGCAAACTGATGCTGAAATTGGGCTGGAAAATGAAGTCATGGCCTCTGAAATTGTGAAGCAAACTGCTGCTAGAAAGTGATGTGGAGAAATGCGTGTTGAAATGTTAAATTTTATGGACCAATGTGTTACATTACATGGACCAATGTGTCAATTTTGATGAACCAATGTTTTAATTATATGTTGGTTGATGTTCATTTAACTTGTATTGGTTGATGTTGGTTGATGTTCATTTATGTCTGCTGCTATGGTTCTGCAATGATCTTCATTATTTCTGCAATGGTTATGGTTCTGCAATGGTTATGAGTTGATATTTTCTTGTGTTACTATGGGTTTGAAGAAATGGTCAACAAATGTTATGCAAACAGGTATGCAAACAGGTATACTGGTTCTGTACTGAACACATGTATGCTGGTTCTGTATGTGAAGCAAACTGGATTGTATGTATGCTGGTTCTGATCTGTATTGAAACTAGATGTACATTTGAAACTAGATGTACACTTGATCTGTATTGAACACTTGATCTGTATGTGTTTGAATGGATTGTATGTATTGAAGCTCTGAAATCATGTCATGCAGAACCAGCAATGATCTTGGCCAGGTATGGTTCTGCAATGGTTATGCAATGGTTATGCAGAGGTATTCATTGTTTCTGGTATGCTGGACACATGGTTTTGTAGAAGTGTGTGAGGTGTGAAGTGAAGGAAAAAAAATGTACAAAAGGAAAAGGATGTGAATTCATTTTGTTCGTATGGTGTACACCAGTTTTACACACCAACATTATGTACACCAGCATACCAGTTTGATCATTCTGTACACCAGCATACTAGCATACCAGTTTTGCACACCAGCATTCTGTACACCAGCATACCAATTTCATCTGTCTGTACACCACCATACTAGCATACCAGTTTTAATCCTTAGGAATGATCATTCTGTACACCAGCAACAAAGTTATTTTGATCATTCTGCTGGTATGCATTCATAAAAACATTAAATCCATTCATAGTTAAATCCATTCTGTACACCAGCAACAAAGTTAAATCCATTCATAATTAAACATTAAATCCATTATGTACACCAGCAACAAAGTTCCATCATTCATTCAAAAATTCCATCATTCATTACATAACAGATAAGATGTTTCCCAAAATCCATTCCATAATAGATAATAGATAACAAGTTGAAGTACATAAAACCCAAAATGATACAAACTTCCATTCAGTTTCCCAAAAGTACAATAAAGTCGAAAAGTTACATCATAAAATACAAAATGATACAAAATACAATGAAGTACACCATCTTTTTTATATTATTTTCCATCCTTTGCAGCCTTCGACCATAGTCATTTTCCATGTAATGAAGCCTCATCCTTACATCGTTCAAGTCTTCTATTGTTATACTAGCAGAAGCTGTACTGTTGGAACGGATTCTGGACGTAACGTCTTCATCATCTTCATCTACGAACTTGAAGTAATTGCAATGGTGAATGGGAGTGTTACTCTACAATGCATGCGAATACATTAGTTCAATAAGACAAATATTAACGTGACTAATAAAGGAAGAAAATAGCTAGAATTACCAACTTACATATTTCGATGGGCAAACAAAGAACGAACGCCCTTCATTTCCATTCTCATTCATTCTTACAATATGTATGGCAGCGGTTCTTCCACAATTGTACATCCTCGGTAGTAATCTTATGTTGCTAATGTTAGAAGAAGAAGCCATTTTTTAAATCTGCATACATGAGGAGAGGGACAGAGTGTGAAGGCTAATGGGAGTTGTTCTAATGGAAGTTGGTGCTAATGGACAGAGTGTGAAGGCTAATGGAAGTTGGTGCTAATGGACAAAGTGTGTGGCATTTACTAAAAAAAGTGATGCATTTGACAAACTACTAAAAAAGTTATTTTTGTGCCTGCCTTCTGTTTTTTTTTTTTTTTAAACTGAGCATGTGTGTCATTGCTGGAGGAATCTCTCTTCCAATTTGATCCACCAACATCCTTCAATAATTAGGTATTTATTGATTTAAATAATAAGATACCATATATTAACAATGAAACTATCACGTAGACCCCTGTTGTTGGACTGAATCCAGATAAATTTCAGAACTTGTGATTACCCATAGAATTTCTGCGTTCATATATTATCTCTCTCAAAAGGTCAGTAAATTTTTTCTAACCAATTTTAATATGAAATCCTCATATGTGCATCTTGCATTTTATCATGTCGTTTACAATATCTGGTATTAGCTGCACGAAACTAATTTCGATTTTCATGTTCTGATTTGTGATTGTAAGTTGTTTACAATTTAGCCAAGGTTGCTGCAATGAATTAAAGTTGTATAGGTTGGGTAATGTCTCTCTCCAGTTCTGCTTTCAATCAGCCTTAAATATTCAGATTGGTCTATAAATCAGCCATAAATCAGCCCTAAATCGGCCTTATTAGACATGGTCTATGAATCAGCCTTAAATATTCAAGGCTGATTTATAGAATTCATAGCTTAGAAAAAATTCATCAGTCATACATGAACAAAGCACACAGTGTAATAATTCATCAGTCATACATGAAAAAATTCATCATCAGTCATAGATGTAACTTGAAATTACAGTCATAGATGAACAAACCATTTTGAAATCATCAGTCATAGATGAACAAAGCATAGTCTCAAAGCTATGAAATTACAAGATGACCATTTATCAGCATTCTTTTAAACAATCATCAGTCATAGATGAACAATGCAGAGAGTTTGAAAATGCTTAAAAAAATCATTACCAAATCATCCTCAAATTGAAAAAAATTTCAGACGTTAAAAGCCCTAAATTTTTAGCCGTTGGAATAGAAATTGAAAGCCTAATTTTCAAATTTTAAAAGCCCTAATTTTTCAAAACCCAAATCCCTAATTCTGAAATTCCAAATTTTCGTAAAAGCCCTAATCCCTACTTCTGAAATTCCTAATTTTTGTAAAAGCCCTAATCCCTAATTTTTCAAAACCCAAAATTCCTAATTTTTCAAAACCCAAATCCCTAATTTTTTTAAAAGCCCTAATTTTGAAACTCTAAAATCCCTAATTCTGAAAGCCCTAACTTGTCCATATCAATTCCAAACCCAAATCTCAATGTCAATCTCAGACGTTGGAAGACAAGAGATCTTTGTTCGAAGACCAACCTGGTTCGTGTTGAAGAGATCTTTACTCAACCGATGGTGGTTGTCGCGGTGGAGTTCACGAAGCGTAGAGGCTGGAGTGGTGGAGTTCGCCGTCGATGAGGATGGTTTCGCCGGTAAGGATGAGGATGGGTTCAACGGAGGAGAGTGCTGTGTGAGAGTGAGAGTGCTGTGTGAGAGTGAGAGTAAATCTTTGAGCTGTGTTGTTGTTTTGTTTGGGCAGGAACTCGAAAACATTTCGAGCTTGTTTGGTTTGTTTTTGGGAGAGTTGTTTTTGAAAAAAAATTTGGGGAGAGAGTTTAGAAATTTTTTTGGTTTGTTTGGTTGTACATTTTGAGAGAGTTGTTTTTTTGGGAGTTTGGAATGATTTGATATTTTGGGAGAATTTGAGTGGATGTGTGTGAGAGAAAAAGTGATTGAGAAGGAGAGAGGAGAGAGAAAAAGTGATTGATTGATGTGTAAGAGAGAGAAAGTGATTTTGAAATTTTTTTGAGAAAAACTCAAACCAAACAATTTTTTAGAAAATTTTTTCTAAAACTTATCTCCCAAATACAAACCAAACATACCCTTCATTTTTTATTTTTTATTTTTTAATCTGAGCCGTTGGATGACCAACGGCTCATCTAAACTGTTGCAAGTAGGAGCTCAAGGAGGATCCTCAAGGAGAGGATCTGAACTCAAGAGGAAAATTCAAAATGGTGATAGATATTGTATATAAATTTTGTATAAATAATATTTATTTTCCTTCTTGATTTTCAGAGTCCACAATGTAACATTTGCTTGGAATTTTTACGCTCGAGTGACCGAAGGGATGTCAAATCATTTTCCTGTCCCTAGATCACGTTTGTGGGCAAGAGAAAAATTCAAAATTGTGACAGATGTTGTATATAAATTTTGTATAACAAAAATGTTTTAGAGCTCTAATAGCTCTAACGGGAAGGTGGGTCCCATCCTGATGTGATATTTGTGCCTTGTTTTGTTTGTTTGTTTTTTTTTTTTTTTACTTTGACACATCATTAGAGCTCAAATTAAAACTCTATATTTAGAGTTCTCTATCATTTCCCTTTTGTATAAATAACATTTATTTTCTTTCTTGATTTTCAAAGTCAAGAATGTCACATTTGCTTGGAGTTTTTACACTCGAGTGATGGGAGGGATGTCCAATCATTTTCCTTTCCCTATGTCACGTTTGTGGGCAAGAGAAAAATCCAAAATTTTGAATATATAAATTTTGTATTTCTTTCAAGATTTTCAAAGTCAACAATGTCACATTTGCTTGGAATTTTTACACTCGAGCGACTGGAGGATGTCCAATCATTTTCCTTTCCCTATATTCACCCTCAAAGATTTGATTAGTTTAGTAAGTCATTTTAATTTTTTAATTACGGCAGTGATAGAGGGCCCGAAAGGGGGTGGCCCGAATGCCCCGAAATTTTTTTTTTTTTTTTTTTTTTTTCAGCAGACGAAGAAGAGAAGGAGGGGAGGGGAGGGGAGGGGAGGGGAGGGGGAGGAGGAGGAGGAGGGGGAGGAAGGACTGGAGGGGGCCTAAAAAATGGAGGAAGAAGACGGAGGAAGAAGAGGTGGCGATCGGCGACGAGCAGAGGCGGAGGCGGCGAGCAGAGGCGGCGAAGGCGACGAGCAGAGGCGGCGATCGGATCGGCGACGCGATCGGCGACCGGCGACGTCGACGATCAGAGCAGAGCAGCGAGGCGGCGAAGGCGGAGGCGCGGCGACCGGCGACGACGACGGCCTCTCCCTCTCCCTCTCTTTCTCTTTCTCTCCTTCTCTTTCTCTTTCTCTCAGACTGAGGAAGAAGAAGAAAAAAAAAAAAAAAAAAAAAATCAAAACCCAAAACGACGTCGTTTTGGGTTTTGAGCCAAATTCGAGCCACTAATTTCGGGCCCTCAAGCATTATTCTTTTAATTATTGTAATATGTTAGAATTTTTATGTTTGAAAAGAATATCAGATTTTTTTATTGTTGGATGTAATGTTTATGAGAAAATAAATGTAATAATTATAAATTTATTGTGATATTTTATCTTATTAATTATTTTAGTATATTTTAATTTTTTATAAATTTTAGTAAAAAAAACCCAAATTTAGCTTTCCAAGACACCGCCAATAATGATTTTGGCACCGTTTAGGAAGTAAGTTTATAGGCTTTTTTGGCTATTTTAGCCATAAAAGACAAAATAGGCTATTTTAGCCACAACAAACAAAATATCACATCTAACCCATAATCATTACACTTTTCTCTCACAAAAAAGTCAAAAAAGCCAAAAAGTAAAAAAATTCTTCCCAAATCAAATTTTTTAGCTCAGGTTAAAATAGTTAAAAAAGTCAAAAAATTAAAAAACCAACCCGTTTCCCAAACGGAAGCTTTATGGTCTAAATTTATTTTCTTTGGAGTAGATTTTATGATTTGGCTTTCAACTTTGGTTATGCGTACTTTCCCATCCGCATAGGTCAACTCTTCTGAGACAGTCAAAAGCATTTACACATCCAACCATACAGATGGGGAAGTAAGATGAGCGGTCAGTCTTCAGAAAAATTATTTCATGGTCGAGGGACAACATGTGTTTCTGTCTTTCATTAATCATCAAATGCCAATCTTTCCTGTTGTTTTCCCCGATTCCTTAAACAAAAATGTTGATTCCATCTCTCAAATAATCATAACACTCTTTGACCATGGCTTAAAACTACCAAATAACTTCTCTACTTTCACATAATATTAAAAAAACAATATAAAAAATTACAATTTTTTATTTTTATTTTTTATAATGAAATAACCAAACTTTAGAAACTAAAATAGGCCTTACTACAATGAAATGATATCATATCAGTACTCAAGAAAAAATTATAATAATTGTTAGTGTGTATATCATTACTCTTTTAAGAGTTCTATATTACTAACATTATTTCCAATCAATCTTTGAAAGTTCAAAATCTAATTGCAATTTTTCAAAGTCTATCCGAGTTTTAGATATACATATACTAAATTTGATATTGACACCATATGGTTAATAATGATTATCATACAGGGAATTAAGAAAAATTATTAGATATTCTTAGAGTAGCACGTGTTCATATTTTTTTCACTAATCATCATTCATCATGTTTTTTTCATATTTTTCAATTATCTAATATAAAATTATAAATCTTACTTTTTTTTATCAATCATAATACTTAAAACTCTACGTAACGTATTCTAGGAGTGAGTACCCAATAAATTTTGGAGAACTAGAACCATATGGTTATATTAAATCATGAATAAACAATAAGTTTGCATGTTTGGTGTAATTGAGATTATCAAATGATGGTTTTTCCACTCACTTTCATCTGCATTTTCACTCTTCTCTCCCTCTTCACCAAACTCTCCATGGCAATCGACACCCTATCTCCAAACGAAACACTCACCGACAACGGCAAACCGCTTGTCTCCTCTGGCGAAGCATTCGAATTAGGCTTCTTCAATCCACCATATTCCAACAATCGCTATATTGGAATATGGTTTAAGAATGTCCCAATACGAACACCCATTTGGGTGGCAAACAAAAACAACCCAATATCAGATTCATCAGGCCTCCTCACAATCACCGCCACCGGCAACATCATCATCACCACCAACCAAACAACCACCGTCTGGTCTTCCTCAAATTCATCACCACCAACACCACCAAACAACCCAATCATGCAGCTGCTAGACTCTGGCAACCTTGTGGTGAAAAATGGTGGCGGCGATTATCTGTGGCAAAGTTTTGATTACCCATGCGATACATTAGTACCTGGTATGAAGCTCGGATGGAACTTGAGAACCAATCAAGAATGGTTCTTAACATCGTGGAAAACCTTGCAAGATCCATCTTCTGGCGACTATACGTACAAACTAGACCGTCGTGGCCTCCCACAAATAGTCCTTCGCCAAGGATCAAAAGTGAACTATCGAAGCGGTTTTTGGGACGGTGTTCGCTTCGGTGGAGACCCTCCTCTAGAACAAAACACAGTGTTCGATCCCATCTTCATCTTTAACTCCACCGATGTTTACTTCTCCTTTAAGATCATGGACGGCCCTGTTATTACAAGGTTAGTAGTGAACCAGACAGGCTTGCTTCAGTTCCTCACATGGAACGAAAGGCGTGGGGAATGGTTCAATTTACTTGCCTTGCATCGTGATGCTTGCGATGCCTACGCAACGTGTGGCCCTTATGGCATATGCCGCTTTGATGGTTTCGCTGTTTGCAACTGCCCAAATGGGTTCATACCCGGATTGCAACATGATTGGGACAGGTTTGATTGGTCAGGTGGGTGCGTGCGGAGGACACCGATGAATTGCAGTGTTCCTCAGGGATTCAGAAAGTTGTCAGGGCTGAAATTGCCAGACACAACTTATTTTTTTGTGAATAAGACCAAGATGAGTCAGGTCGATTGCGAAAAGGCTTGTTTGAGAAATTGTACTTGTGTTGCTTTTGCACAAACTAGCGTGAGTGGTTGTGTGTTATGGCTTGGAGAATTGTTTGATATGAAAGAGTCTAGTGAAGGTGGACAAGATTTGTATATTCGGATGGCTGCTTCTGATCTCGGTAAGTGTTTGCCATATTAATCATCATTTTACCCATTTTGATTTATGTTTTTGGTTACAACTATGCTACAGAGCCCGAATGGGCAACGGCTCGAATGGCTCAAAAAACATTTTCCTATTTTTTTTTTTTTTTTTTTTTCTTTTCAGCCGGAGAAAGGAGGAAGACGAAGGAGGGGGAGGGGGAGGGGGAGGGGGAGGAAGGAATGGAGGGGGCCTAAAAAATGGAGGAGGAGGCGGCGGAGGAGGAGGCGACGAGCGGGGCAGAGCCGACGAGGGGCGGAGGCGACGATCGGGGCAGAGCCGGCGACGATCAGAGCAGAGCAGCGAGGCGGCGAAGGCGGAGGCGCGGCGATCGGCTATCGGCGACGACGACGGCGACGGCCTCTCCCTCTCCCTCTCCCTCTCCCTCTCCCTCTCTTTCTCTCCTCCCTCTCTCTCGCCTCTGCTTCTCAGGTTCAAACGAAGAAGAAGAAGCAGAACAGAAAGAACAGGAAGGAAGAAGAAGAAAAAAAAAAAAAAAAAAAAATCAAAACCCAAAACGACGTCGTTTTGGGTTTTGAGCCAAATTCGAGCCATTGATTCGGGCCCTCAAACATTATTCTTTTGGTTAATATAATGATGCTATTATATGCAGTTCTTAAAATAAAAAAATAAAAAAAAATAAAAAAAATTACTTTTGCCATTTTTATTTATTATTTCACGGGTCAATAGCATAAAAAAAGGGGTATTTATATACAAATATTAATTTATGAACTTATACTCCATTAAGTCTTATTTGAAAACATACTATTTTAATAACTTTTTGATTTTTGACTAAAATATGATGTAAAAAAAAAATAGTATGTTTGGAATGATTTTTTAATTTTTTACAAAAAGATATACAAAAAAGTAGAGAGAAATGAGAATATTTGACTTTTTGATATAGGTTATAGGTTTTTTGGTTTTTTAATAACTTTTTTTATTTTTTTGGCTAAAACAAGCACATGTCAAACGAGGTATTGTTTAGGAATAGACTTTTTAAGTAGTTTTTTGAGTTTTAGCTAAAATATAATGTAAAAAAAAAAATAGTATGTTTGGGATGACTTTTTGAATTTTTTTTTTAAAAAAAATGTAAAAAGTAGAGAGAAAAGAGAATCTTTGACTTTTTGGTATAAGTTGTTGGTTTTTTGATTTTTTGATTTTTTTAGTGACTTCTTGCCTTCTAAGCTAAAAAGTGATGTTGCCAAACGAAGCCTAAGTCCTAATTAAGATTTTGTGAACCTTCAAGTCTCATTAAATTTTTAATAGTCAAAATTGCCTTTAAATAATGATTGTTCATCATTAATGATTATCTATAGAGGAATATGATGATTTAACATTTATTTTGATTTTCAAAATTTTAAAACATCAATTTTCAAATTGAAAAAACTAAAAAAAAAAATTATGTTTATTTCCAGTTTTTTTGAAAACACTTTTCAGAAAATTCTATTTTCTTGTTTTCCGTATTTTTTTTTTGTTTTTACTAATTTTTTTTAATATTTTAAGCAATTTTTTTAAAGTTTTAGACACACCTAACATAAATTGGTGGTGCTACATGCACCAATTAGTAATGCATATAGCATTATTCAACATAAATACACTTAAAAAGTATAATTTTTGTGAAAAAAATCTTTAAAAAATTCACTAAATACCAAAAATACAAAAATTCAGTATATTTTTCGTATTTTTTTGTATTTATTACTTTTTAAAAATATTTTTTCACAAATATTTTACTTTTTAGATGCATCTCAGTAAGGTGCATCTAAAAAAGTAAAAAAAAAATGCTTAAAATTTTAAAAATAGACACTAAAAACAAAAAAAAAATATGAAAAACAAAAAACTCAATTTTCTGAAAACTGAATTCAAAAAATTGAAACCAAACACACAAGGGGCATGATGATGGAACATTGATGTGAAAACTGAAAAAAAATAATAAAAATGAAAAAAATTTCGGTTTTAAAACTGAGAAAAAATTGATAATGTTCTCGACTTTATTAGATAGTTGAATCAAAGCGATAAGTAGAAGGACAAAAACGTTTAATCTCACACTCAGTTTTTTTTTTCATCGATTACTGAAACAATTATCTGAAACATTACTATTCAAAATTGATAATGTTATTAATTTTAAAAATTAGAAAAAAAATTGATAAAATTATCAATTTTACTAAATAAAACTTATTAGTTTAAAAAATCTTAAATAAGATTTGAGCTACTATAATATTTATAAATAAGATTTTTAGGTAATTAACTCCATAAAAAATAGACATCGTTGCACTCGTGGTGTGTCAACAATGTTGGGATTGTTACATATCTCAAATATATATAGAAGCATAGCCGCACGCATAAAATAGAAAAACGTACAGAAAAGTTGTAGCAAAAATTTTCCTACGTTGGTGAGAATAAAATTCACTCTCTTTAGAGTACAATGATGAGAACAAAAACTCAGGAATAACTAAGGTCAAGTTTGGCATAACCTAAATAATACAAAAAGTTAAAAAGTCACTATCCTATTTAAGTCACATCATCTTATTTAAATCACATCACCTCTCTAACACATCACATCAAACCCAACCCATATAAGCCAATAAGTCAAAAAGTGTACTTTTTGAAAATATCTCAAACCAACCCTAAATCCCATGCCGACGGGCTTCCCGCTCAGAACCTGGTGCCCTTAGTATTTTCTTAATTTCTCCCCCATAGAATTCCCACAAGTTCCATAAGTTCCATATTAACAGACAAACTATAAAATTTTGAGTTCTATTTATGTATTTTTAGCATTTGGCTAAAGTAGAGTCTGTCTTTCTAGAAACCACTACTGCTAAAAACACATAATAGATAGCGTAGGGAGATGGAACGTCAACAAGGTGGGTGGAATCCAGTATTCCGTCGACGACAAGGTAGAAATGGGGCGGCAGCACAACTGCACACGATCTTTGTTGATGAGATCCCACACTTGATGAATCCTAAAGGTTTGTACACCATATTTTCCAACTTTGGAGTGGTCAAGGATGTCTACATCCCCGACAAACGAAGAAAAGCAACGAAAACCAGATTTGGATTCGTACGATATGACTGTCCTGTTGCAGCGGAGATTGCAATTCAGAAAGCCAATGGAGTATGGTGCGGCGATAAAGCTTTGAAGGTGAAAAAAGCAGATTTCGGAAAAGAAAAGAATCTGATTAATCCGAGACCAAGAGCATATAAACCAGATGGAGTCTCAACAGTGTCTGGCGCTGGGATTGGAGGGAGACACTCTTATGCGGATGTTTTAAAAGGAGGGAGGCCGGGTAGTGATAATCACATCAGAATTCAAGCGGAGGAATATGCCATTGGTTGGCTACTATTGAGTGCAGTAATCAAGCTTAAACCTCATTGCAACTTTGATGGTTTCAAGATTGAATGTCATAACAGAGGATTGAAGGACATACAACTTAGAGAAGGAGGAGGCCGAAATGCGTTTATCACTTTTAACTCTAAAGAAGAAATGAAGCAATTACTGAACAGTTATGGAGGTTGGTTATCGGGGTGGTGTGAATCAATCTTTGAGTGGAACAAAGGTGTGAAGGTAGACAATGAAAGACTGGTTTGGCTAAGCTGCTTTGGAATGCCTCCCAATCTATGGAATGTCAATAACTTCAGGAAAATTGGTGAAGCGTGTGGTGTAGTTGTGGAGTTTGATGATAATGTATCAAGTATGAAGTCTCTGAAGTGTGGGAAAATCAGAATATGTACATCTCATGTATCAAGTATGATAATGTATCAACCTCTAATCACATTTTCCTATTCTGCTCATTTGTATGGCATGTCTGGTCAAGTATCATGGCCTGGTGGGGAATTCAATGGGTGTTACCAGGGTCTTTTGAAGGCTTAATGCAATGGTGGTTGGGATGGAAGCTCAGGAAAAAGGAAAAGAAAGTGTGGAGGGCTGTTTTTATTTCTACTATTTGGTCCCTATGGACGTATAGAAATGACTGTTTATTCAATAACACGCAGCCTGATGCAGATGTGTTGTGTGAGCTTATTAAAATTCGAGTGGCCATGTGGCTGAAATCTGTTAATGTGGGGTGTTGCCTCTCCATTCATGAGATTGTGTCAAACATAAAAGAGGTGAGGCACTTTATTTAAGGTTTATAGGAGGCTCTGCTGGTATGCTGCTGGTCTGTGGAGGTTGCTCTGATGAAAAGTATTGCTGATGAACTTTGTAGTTGGCAGAGGTGGCCCAATCTTTACCATTTATATTAGGAGTTTGCTGATGGATTTTGTTGATTGTCGATCCATGTTTCATTGCTTGGTTTGTATTAGGTGGGGTCAGGGCTTTTTGGGTGAGGTAGTTTTTGGTGTTTGTGGTTGGTTCCTCACCAACTCTTGTGGTTGTGCTAGCATATGATTGGGCGATCTTATCAGTGCCAACCTAGTTGGGATTGATTTGGTTCGCTATGATGCTTTTTGCACTCCTCCTCCTTTTCTTCTTTGATGTAATAGTTTTCTGTTTCATCAATAAAGTTCCTTTTCTTTGCTGATCAAAAAAAAAAACAGACAAACTATAAAAACATCAATCCATACATAATGGATTCTTTGTGGATTCTAGACTCCACAAACTAATCCAAATACATGTAAAAAAACCAATAGCTGTATGGATCTCATAGACTAAAAGACATACACTTAACAAACAAGGTATCTATCTAACGTGTCAGCACAGTATTCACTCATTTTTATTTTGAATACAATGTTCACAAATAATATAATAAATAAAATATGATATTTTTACATTATTGAGGCAAAAACAATCAAGTTTGAATCGACCTTTGACTTATACAGGAACCATCCATTAAGAGTTGTCTTTTGCCCCTTTCAATACACTATTTAGTCAAAAAAATTAGTTGGTGTTGATTAATTTGTGACAATGTTAGCATGGCCCAGACAGAGAGTGCATTAAATTTAATAACATGGTCGAATTCAATACTTATTTATTTTCATTTTTTTTAGTGAGTTCATTACACTATTTATTTATTTATTTATTTTTGACAAGTAGATTAGTTGTGCCCATTTGTTAATTCAAGTACATACATCTAGAATTATATTAACATGTTTTATGAATAAATTTTAATCTCATTGGCTAATGTTTTATATTATGTTTTCTTATGATTTTGGTGGATACTAAAAAAGGATCCAATAAAAAGAACAAACGAGCTACAGCGATTACATCAATAATAGTCATTTCAGGGGTTCTTGTCTTAAGTTTAATCGGCTGGTATTTTTTGAAGGAGCTTCACAAGAGAAGAGGTAAATATTTTATGCTCGAGTTTAATTATTTATTTATTTTTGAAAAATTGTTTCAGCAGTTAATGCCATCCAACTATTTGACATAATGTTTATTTGACAAAATTGATGTGCCACAAAGACTTTCATCCTAGCAACCCAAGAGTCACTCACTCCTGCCAAATTCACTGGTTCAAAAGACTTTCATCCAGAACGTACATATTTTTAAACTTCTTAACGTATGTTGACAAAATTCAATTTTTTTCAAAATTTTGCAGTCTATTTTGCGAATTTAAGATTTAGCATTCTGTCATTAATAAATTTTTTTCTCAAATTTATGCTTAAATTTGACTTTTTTGATTGAAGTGTTTCATAACCAAAACATTTACTCAATTTTTTATTTATCAAAAAAAAAAATTGACTCAATTTTTTTACATTTAACGCCTCGTTTGGGAACCCTCCCGTTTAGCCAAAAAGCCAAAAAGTTACTAAATTAGCCAAAAAGCCAACAACCCATACCAAAAAGTCAAAGATTCTCTTTTCTCTCTACTTTTTGCACATCTTTTCATAAAAAGTCAAAAAGTCATCCCAAACATACTAGTTTTTTTTAGCTCATATTTTAGCCAAATAGCCAAAAAGTTACTGAATTAGCCTGTTTCCAAACGAGGCCTAAATTTGAATATCAATCCTTTTTCTCATCTGAAAGGTCAAGGATCATAGTCACTTTGATCAATGAATAAAATTAGGATGAAGAAAGAGAAAAGGTAGCTTGTTCTTAAAATGAAGAAATCTCAAGGATCATTCTCACTCTAATACTCAAACATGTCTTAATATATGGTTATAATGACAAATAAGATTTTAATTTGTCTATTCTAGTTTGATTTTACATTGTGTAATGAAAAAATAGTTAAAAAAAAAAGATAACAAATAATTAACTGTTTGAGCCTAAGGAACTTCTATCTAAGAGATCTTAAGTTCAAGTCTTGATGTCATATTTAGTTGGTATGTGAAGCTAGTGGGTAGTCGCACATACCTAAGTTTGCGCAGCGTGTGTGGCATATTTATGGCTCCTTGCTTTAGCAATTTTGATTAGTGATATTTTAAGATCATTTAGATTATGAAAGTGAATTGCATGATATTCAATTACCCTAGCAACTAAGTACAAAGACAATTAGCAAATGATAATAAATGTTTATTCTTTAATCTCTGCATCAATTTGGATTTCATCATTTTAAAAGTTTCTCTTGATGATAATAAGAGACGATAATTATCGCATATAATGCAATGTAGGATTGGAGGAACTATTGGAGTGCGTTTACCTTTTATGTAATAAATATTTCTCGTCTAAATAAGTTTACAATCATTACAGCTTGGAGATTGGATAATAGAAACCAAAAGGTTCAAGACAACAACCAAGGAATTGTGGAGGATGAGAACTTAGCATTACTTTTATTTGATTTGGCCACCGTTTCTAGTGCCACTAACAACTTCTCCTTAACAAATAAGATTGGAGAAGGTGGTTTTGGTCCTGTTTATCGGGTAATTTTCTGTAATGTATGAAAACTTAACAATCAAATGTTGATTGTTTTTTGCTTTAGTCATGGTAAATTATTTGCCTTTCTTGACTTGTTGAGTAATATCAAGGTTCATGATAAACCATAGGGTGAACTCACAACTGGAAGAGAAATAGCAGTGAAGAGACTCTCCAAAACTTCAAGACAAGGCCTCTCAGAGTTCAAGAATGAGGTCATCTTAATTTCAAAGCTACAACATCGCAATCTAGTTAGACTTTTGGGATGTTGCATTCATGAAGAGGAGAGGATGTTGATCTATGAGTACATGCCAAACAAAAGTTTGGACACATTCATCTTTAGTTAAGATCTAAACACTTGAAATCTATCACAATGTTTACCTAAAGTATACTGAGATATATATATATATATATATATATTTTTAACTTAGTTTAAATTTAAATTGTTTCAGATCAAACAAGAGGTACATCACTTGATTGGAAAAAGCGCTTTGGCATAATAGTGGGAATTGCTCGAGGACTTCTCTATCTTCATCGAGATTCAAGATTGAGAGTAATTCATAGGGATTTGAAAGCAGGAAACATTTTGTTGGATAGTGAGATGAATCCCAAAATTGCAGACTTTGGGTTAGCAAGATCGTTTGGTGGTGATCAATTTGAAGAAAATACAAATAGGGTTATTGGGACTTAGTAAGTACATATCCTTTGTCTCTCATTTCTCTCATATTTATGTATAGAGCTTTCCATTTGATATATTTCCTTAATGATTGTGTGTAGTGGCTATATGTCTCCTGAATATGCAATAAATGGGCACTTTTCAGTGAAATCCGATGTTTTTAGCTTTGGTGTAATGGTTTTAGAGATTGTGAGTGGCAAGAAGAATAGAGGATTTTATGATCGTGATCATGGCCTCAACCTTTTGGGACATGTGAGTTCAAAATTTAATGTTACCAATTGTATGAGGTTAGAATTTGTTTTGTGGTGTGAATCAAAGTATGAATTGTTTTTTGATGTAGGCATGGAAGTTATGGCATGAAGAAAAGCCCATAAAACTATTTGATGTTTTCATGGAGCATCCAATTCCCACATCAGAAGTGTTAAGATGTATCCAAGTAGCCCTTTTGTGTGTGCAACAACGTCCTGAAGACAGACCAACAATGTCATATGTTCTGTTAATGTTGGATAGTGAGAACCCAGTGTTGCCCATGCCTAAACAACCCGGCTTTTACTCTGAAAGAGTTATAACTAATATAGATTATTCATCAATTGGGAAACATCATTGTACAACAAATGAAGTAACCATAACAATGCTACATGGTAGATAGAATTGTTGTTCTAATCTTTGAAAAAAAATTATTTGCATAGCTTATATTGCTTTGTAAATGTAAAATCTTATCTACCAAACTCGTAAATTTGTAATTTGTTTGGGGGAAAGAAAAAGAAAATAAATTAATTTCATTACATGATTTTAATTATTCAATGAAAATGTTATTGTCATTTTAGCGAAATCATTTGGGATAATATTAATCATATAAATACTTGGCTTTGTACCTACCTCTTGCTCTGTCAGTGACTTCAATTTTTTTTTTTTTTTTTTTTTTTGGAGCAAGATCATACTTAACTAAGTGCTGTCTTTCTTGTATTTTACTAATTGCTTCTTGTAATTATGAAATTGATGCTCTTTGCTTCAAGACCCCTAGTGCTAATGTTTGGTTAAAGGAGAAACTAAGGTGTTACAAAAAGATAAATTATAACTTTATATTCTCATAGTTTGACCCAAATATCATTTTGATTCATATTATTTCAATTTAAACAATGTAGTGCCTAAATTTTTAAGTTTTGATTTGGTCATTCAAACATGACAAAGGATCAAACACTTGGGTTTGCTCTGTGGTCGACTGTGAAGATGTTTGTTTGAGAAATTGTACTTATGTTGCTTTTGCACAAACTAGTGTGAGCGGTTGTTTGGTATGGTTTGGAGACTTGCTTGATATGAAAGAGTCTAGTGAAGGTGGAAAAGAATTGTATATTCGGATGGCCGCTTCTGATCTCGATAAGTGTTTTCTATGTTAATCATCACTTTCTTATTTTACTATTTTGATTTCAACACTGCTACACACTGAGATGTTTTATTTATAATTTCATTTAAAAATATCAATTTATGATTCAAAGTCATTTAATAAGTGGAGTCCATACTTGACTATTCAATATTCACCATACAATTTAGTTTTGGATTCAAATTTATAAACCTATAATCTTGGTCAATAGAATTACTCTTTGCACAACTAGTTTACTCATACCCCAGGTTGTCTCTAGTCCAGTGAATGGATTGGATCATACTGTTTAGATTTGTGGTGCTATCACAGATTATATTTTAATAATTTGAATCGTTTATTTTTTAGATCTTAATGTGTGGATTATTCATAAAAGAAAATTTTAAATCAATCCGACAATTTATGATATTTTATAAAGTTTGTATGAAAAAAAAAAAAAAAAAAAATCGGCGACAAACATTTTTTAGAAATTAAATTATTTATTTTTTTAAAGATAAATGTGAAAACATTATTTAGTTACGAGTATTGGATTGACATGATTTTATTATGAATGATTTACACGTTCTGACTTAAAAAATAAATAATTCAAGTCAATCGGATAGGACATGTGATAGACTCCACAAGTCCAAATAACATGATCTAGTCCATTCACTGCACTGGCGAGAAGTTGGTTCCAAATTTATAACATGCTTTGCCAATAAATTTTTCTCCCAATGGCCGATGTTTTTTGTTTTTTAGTAGGAGCTAAGAAGGATCGAATACAAAGGACAAATGAACAGCAATGATTGCATCAGTAGTGGTCATTTTAGGAGTTCTTATCATGGCTTTAATCGGTTGGTATTTTTTGAGGTAACTTCACATGAGAAAAGGCAAAATACTTTAGAGTTATGCTAGGGATCCCAACTATTCTATCAAACCTCTCACATGGGTGTGGAACCCACACACACATAGATTTGTGTGAGTCCCACCCCATGTGAGAGATTTGGTAGAATATTTGAGATACATAACATTTCTCAATACTTTATCCTGGAGTTTATTTAATTAATTATTTTCTATTTTTTGGAAAATTGTTTCATTAGTTAATGCCATACAACTGTTTGACATAATGTTTATTTGACAAAATTGATGTTCCACATAAATTACCATTTTAGATTCACTACAACAAAATGCACATTTGGCGATTAAAAAAAATTTAGTCGCCAAAAGTTGTGGATGTAGCAATCTCGGTTTCAACCCTTTTTTCATGTTTTGCCACTTTGACTGGGCAGGTCGGGGATCAAGCTGCCTGGTCAGCTCGTGGGGGTCGAGGGGGCAGCGCCTCTTGGCGGGTCCAAGGGCAACGCCCTGGCGGGGTCGAGGGGCAGTGCCCCCAAAGTAAAAATGCAAAATGCATTCGAAATTGCTTGAGCTGTACATGCGGAACACAGGGGAGGGCTTGTTTGGCTACTGCAATAAATGCAGGTGCGGGAGTGTAAGTGCGGGAGAAGTGCCGCACGTGCGGTGGTAGGTACGTCTGAAATTTTATTCTTTTCTTCTCTTTAGGCTGAGTGTATCTCAATCTTGTTATGTCTCTTTCTCTCTACAAACCCTTTCCTCTCCCTTCTCTTTACATTTCCCTACGCCAAATTGAATCAAAACCTTGATTTTTCAAGATCCATTAGAGTTCTGTCATAGTTTCTTTATCAAAGTTGGTTAACTTGTAGAGGGCTTCATTTTGTGCGGTGAAGATCGAGTTTTGACATTGTTGATTTTGGAGGTTTCATCTCAGTTCTTCTTCAAAACTTAAGATAGAGATTTTCTTAGAGTTATATATATATATATATATCTAGATGATTTTCGAAAACATCCTTCGATAGCTTTGAAAATTGATTATTGATTCAAGAAGTTGAGCGATTTTGAAAGTGAGTTTGTCTCTTGTTCTTTTAAAATGATCTTATGGATTTTGATCTTTGTTGATTGAAGAAAAGATGATTTTAGAAAGTTTTCTTTCAAAAGATTTGAGTTGTACAGTTTTGGTGAGAAAACCTAAAAATTGGAGATTTTTAAAAGAGATTGAAAATCCATGAATGATATTGTTGTATTTATTTTGTGTGTCAAAATAAATGGATGTTTGAAAAAAATTTTATTCATATTTATATAAATGATGAATTTCAGAGAATGTAAGAATTGTTGTTCATTTTAGAAATTATTGTTCAAAATGTTGAAATAATCTTGAAATGACTAATTATTGATGATACTTGAGAAGAGGAAATTGTGTTATTCCTTGGATGATGAATTGGAATAAAAGTATTTATATTCATCTTATGTTATTAGCATATCAATTCATTTGATTACATTAAACTTTGAAAGTTGATTTGAAAACTTGCATTGAGAAAAGAATGTTGAGAAACAAGTTTTCATGAATTGGTTTTGGGGTAAATACGGTGGTAAGTCTTGACAGGTGGTATAGATGAAATTGAATAGGTGTCAAGCCTTCCAGTTAATACTGGTAAAAATGACAGATTATAGGTGTCGAGCCTTCCCGTCAATGCCGGTAAAAATGACAAATTGGTAGTACTTGTATGGTCTACTTGCAGACACCAGCCTAGGAATTACCAAAGTCGTATTTACCGCTCTTGAAATGAATTGTTAAGTTTTGAAGAATTGAAATTGCATGGCATCATTGAGCATGATGATGGTTTTCAAATATGAATATGTGATTTTCTTTTAAAAGGGCATAACATAGCATGTGTATTTCATCTCTTGAGATTTGTATAAAATGTATATACTTTGTTAAGGATTTTCTACTGGGCTTTATGCTCACCCTACGAGATTTTTGTGCAGAAAAAGATGTGGTGATGCTGCCTAACTAGAGGCGAGGAAATGTGTGTTGAGAGTACGAGACTCTCATTTTGCTGTGACTTTGTGTGTAAGCCAAATGCTGTATGTGTGTGGGTTTGAATAACCATTTTGTGTAACCAAGCTCAAGCCTTGGAAACTTGTAAACCCCTTGGGGGTATTTATTTGTTTATTTACTTCTTGTTGGATTAATGTATTGTTGAATGAAGAACTATTGTATCATGTAATGTAAGTTTGGAGATTTATATTCAGTTTTCCTTGAAAGAGTCATAATTGTTGTATTATCATTTAGGTTAGAAATTTGGGGCGTTACATTAGAATTGGCGACTAATAATTTTTTTAGTCGGAAAAAGTAAAATATTTAGCTACTAATTTTTTTTAGTCGGCATATATTGATTATTGGCGACTAAAAAAAATTTAGTCGCTAAAAATGGCAAAATTGGCGACAAAAAAAAAATTTTAGTCGCCGTATATTGAGTTTTGGCTACTAAAACTAGTCGCCGAGTGGAAAATAAAAAATTATTTTTTTATTTTTGGTCGCGGTCGCCAAAAAATTACTTTCCACGACCAAAAAATATTTTAGTCGTCTTATTTTGAGTTTTGGCTACTAAAACCATTTAGTCGCCAAATGAAAAATAAAAAATATTTTTTATCTTTGGCGACCAAAAGTTTGGTCACTAAAAACTTATTTCCAGTAACAAAAAAAAACTTTAGTTACCGTATATTGAGTTTTGGCAGCCAAAATTAATTCGTCGTCAAATAAAAAATGAAAAATTATTATTTATTTTGACGATCAAAAGTTTAATCGTCAAAAATTTATTTTCAGCGACTAAAAATTAAAATATTTGGAGCCAAACATTTCAAATTTTTAAGAGATTTTATAAAATTAATTAGGGACTAAAATATGTAATATATATATATATATATATATATATTTGATTTCCAAATCACAATCCAGCGCCTGTCTTTCTCTCTTCAGCATCTGCCTCTGCCTCTGCCTCTGCCTCTCTGGTGCTCTTCTCCTCTCCCTCTCTCACAGCCACTCCACCAGCTGTGCCTCCACCGCTCCTCCTTACGATCGCTGCCAACTAGAGCACTGATTTCAAGCTCTCTCTCTCTCTCTCTCTCTGTAGTTCGCATATTGACCCAAAATCTAGGTTGGTGATTAGGTCTTCTTCTACACCATTTTTCTGGGTACTGATCGATAGAACCACCACTGTTTTTCTTCATTAAAATTGTTTCCTGTATATAATGCAGAAGATGAGTGTAGATCTGGTCGCCTCGAATACCCATGGGAATCTCGATGAGCAGATTGCACAGCTCATGCAGTGCAAACCCTTGTCCGAGCCTGAGGTGCCTCTCTCTCTCTCTCTCTCTCTCTCTCTCTCTCTCTTTCATCTTTTGCCTCTATTCTTGGTCTCATTTGCAATTTGTTTTGAATTCTCAATTTTTGTTTGGTAAGGGTACTTGCATTTGAGGCTCTTCAATTGGGTTGTTTTTGTTTTTTAACTTTTTTGGTCGGATCTGGGTTGATTTTGTTTAGGTGTTTGTGTTCTCAATAGAAATGCTTTATATACACATAATAAATATGATAGATATGCATCTGTAGACATGTGTATATCAGGGGAATCTTGGATGATTTTGATGTGTGGTCTGCAGTTTGTAGCTGAGATCGTGTTTTAGGGCACGATGATGGATTTTCTTTTAGTCGAAAAGGAGGAAATCATCATCGTAGTCATGATTATGTAGTGTTTTGATCAATATTCAAATGAGTAGGTTATGGTATTAATAACAATTCAAAGGATGTAGGATGGCAATTTATTCTGATCATCACTACCCTACCCTGCCACACCCCTTTATGCATACACAGTTACATTTCTAGACAAATGATAAAAGAATTTCTGATCTTGGAGCAACAACAATAATTTCACTGAAAAAAGGCTAACATATATACACAACTCACAAAAAAGCCAAAATGATTGAAAGGTGTTGTAAAGAAATACAGTGCGGAAGTAGGGGCTTCCCAATTTGCACATGCTGCATTTAGTTCTCCTCTCTGCCTCAACCTTTCTTGTTTCTAGAAATAGGTTAAGTATTCAATCTAGAATCCATTGACTTAACTTTATACAATATGAACTCTCAATAATAAGTGAATCAATGCTATGTCAGTTAGCCTGATCTATTTTGGGCAAGTCTGGGCTTATAAATTTGTGCATGATCAAGACTAGTAGCAATTCCAATTATGATAAAATTATAAGGATTTAAGAATGTTGGTGTTGATTTAAGAAATGCCTTTGGTGTTGGTACGAGTTTTTGCTAATTGAATAAGGTTAGGGCTTTTAAAGCATTGTGCATGTTCTATTACCTTGTGCAGCAGCTAAGCTTGTATGATTAGTGCTGAGAAATTATGTAAAAATGGGTAGATGCCTTGGAGATGAATTATATTCTACTTCGTATAATAATCACTTCCATGCTTTCAGTTCTGCCTACAACCAATGCTCTGGTAATTGTGTGCTAGACATTTGTTTAATCTTAGCTTGAGAAAAATTTGTAGTTGTTGTCAAGCATGACGGTGAGGTTATTGTAAACAGAACAATGACTCTTTGCATTTGGTGATTGCTTTGCTGATTCTCAGTTGAAGTCCTTTCTTATTCTCAAAAAAAAAGGTTGTGTTTTTGAAGAGCGTTCAGGTCATATGGAAGGGATTATCATTGTTGATATGCATGGGGTTGGAAACATTAATTATCACCGCCGCTTTATTGAATGTATTTACTTTCCGATTATTTAACCTTCCTTTCCCTATGACTTTCACAGTGATACTTTAGACAAATGTTGACTTCTATGATTTTTAATTGTAGGCTTCTCAAGAGTCACAATGGTACCATAAGATCCATATATGCATGTACTTCCTTTTGTTTGCATTATTAATTGGACTGATTGTTTGATTCAGGGCAGTGTTTCAGTTAGATCAAAATTACAAAGTTATTTGCTTTATTTAACTAAACCTTTTGTTTGTATTTTTCTTTCTCAGGGCCTTCAAGTAAGTTAGCACATGCTTGACTTGTTAATTACCCTCGTTCTTGAGAATAAGAAAATATATCCACCCATCATGTTCAGTGTCTCCTCTTTCACTCAGACCTGAAGAAAGGAGATCTTGGGGTTTGATGGTCCTAAAATGACATTCTATCTAAATTCTTATTTCTCATGCTTGATAGTGTTTTGTCTTTTTCTACCAAATATCATTTGATGGTCTTGCATTTTTGGTACTAATGGATGCAATTATTTTTTGTAGATGGCTTTTGGCATGAATTTGTGGATATTTTTTCTATACGGAGGATAATTTACACTTTTGTATAATCTAATTTTTTTTTTTTTTTTGTGTTCGGAGGACATGTTTTGGTGTGATTTTGTATTTTGTATGGAATTATTATTTTAGGTTGGAATATACTTAGTTTGTATGAAATTTGACATTAAAAGGTATTTCTTTTTGGATAGTTGGAAGTGAAATGGATGCAAATTGCAGAATGGTTTATGATATATGTATTGTTTTATTTATATACATGGTACAGGTTGCATAGAATGTATGCATACAGGTTGTGGACAAAATAATTAAAAATAAATAAAATCATGATTTTGGCGGCTAAACAATTGGTAGCCTAAAATGAAGTAAATATTTTTAGCAACTAAATAGTTAGTAGCTATAAATAAAAATAAAATGACAAAAAAAAAATTGGCTACTAAAACTTTAGTAGTCAAAAATAAAATCAAACTTTAGGCGACTAAAATATTTAGTAGTTAAAAAAAATAAGATGAACATCGAAAACTTTTTGGCGACAAACTTTTTGAGTCTATGAAAAGGCGATATTAATTTTTTCGAAAAGGTTTTGGTGACTAAAAAATTAGTCGGCAATTGATGACTTTTGGCGACTAAATTCATAGTCGCCAAAATCTTTCTCGACAATTGTTCAATGACTAATTTAGCAATCAAAAAATTTAGTCGCTAAAAAGTTTTGGCGACTAAAAATTTAGTCACCAAAAGTGTATTTTGTTGTATACAATTTATATTTGAATCATATATTTGGAAAGTAAAAGAAAAAATATGAATGAAATGTAAATTAAATATAATTACATTTCACTTATTTTTTCCTTTTCTCTTTTTAAATTTTTACCCAAATCCATAATCTAAACACAACTTTTCATCTAAAAAAAAAAAAAAAACCCTTAAAACATCTCCAATGTGCTCTTTAAAAGAGACTTTTTGGCTACTATAACTAATCTCATTCTATTTTACTCATTCCAATAAACTAGCTAGAGCTATTCTAACTTAAAAATTTCTGAGCTAATTACATTTTTTGTTTTAATTAACGAAAGTCGGTAATTAGTTGTTAGATTAGCATCTTGAGAGAATTGAAACTCACACCCATACACCTTGTAAGAAAATATTGTGTGTTTGGTTTGAGTTTTTTGAATTAAATTTTTTGAAAATTGAATTTTTTGTTTTTTGTATTTTTTTTTAGTGAATATTTTTAAAATTTTAAGCATTTTATTTATTTTTTTAGATGCACCTTATTTAGATGTATCTAAAAAGTAAAAACTTAGAGAAAAAATATTTTAAAAAATTAATAAATACATAAAAATATGAAAAATATACTAAATTCTTATTTTTTTTTGTATTTTTTGTATTTTTTGTAGTGAATTTTTAAAAGATTTTTTTCACAAAAATTATCCTTTTTATGTGTATATATGTTAGATGTGTCTAAAAATTAAAAAAATTGCTTAAAATATTAAAAAAAATCTGTAAAAACAAAAAAATACAAAAAATAAGAAAGTATAATTTTCTAAAAAGTGCTTTTAAAAAACCAAAAATAAACAAATTTCACAACCCTCCCCCCCTCCCAAAGGAGAGATTTAGTGGTCAAAGGGTTAGCCAACTAGGCTAGAACCATTGGTTTCTAAACTAATTACAATTGGAGAGTATTATAAGGTTCTTTAAAAAGTTCATGTGAATAAATAAGTCAAATAAATAGTAAAACTAAAGTACATAAATAAAAAAAGAATTAGGTAAAACAAAGAAATATATATATATATATATATATATTTAATATTTTAGCTAGTAAAAAGTGAAAAAATGAAGAGTATGGCTAGAGCCCAAGATTCATGCACTCCTGCTAAATGCACTTGTTCAAAAGTCTTTGCATGTGCTACTAGTAAAGGTCGTTAATTTTAGAGACCAAATTTAAGCTAGATTTAAAATAGGACTAAAATGAAACTTAACTCAAACTAAAGAAGTTAAAAGTATAATTAACTGATAAATGTTTATTCTTTATTCTTTTCATCAATTTGGATTTCATCATTTTATGTTTCTATGGATGACAATAGGAGATGATAATTATTGCAATAATGTAATGTAGGATTGGAGAGCTTGGGAGTATACATTACACTTCGATTCTGTTTACCTCTTATACATTCTGTTTTGCATTGTCTACCTTATATCTATTCATACATTGTGCTTTCTGCCTTACATTTTCTATTTGATACTTGGTCACACATTGTTGATGCACACTACTAATCATTTCTTACAGCTGTGGGTTTATGCCTATTTCCCGACCCTTGCCCCAGAGCCAATAGACGAGATCACTCCGGCTGTGCCCTACTCATGGTGATATGATGATAGATGTCGCTGCCGGCACCGTAAGGATATAACCTTCCCTTTCTTCCACTGACACTTTGACATGGTGGTTGCCCGTGAGGTAATCCAAAACTCACTGTTATTCTGATTGCTACTATTCTGATTCATATTATGACGACTTGACAGCAACTAACATCTTGTTCATTCTTTATTTGCAGATCACATGGCACGATGCTGGCCAGAGTCAGGGACTAGTATGCTGGAGCTTGGGCTACCTCTGGGTACCGGATATTGCTGGAGGGCCCATTCTACTGAGCCTGGTTTCTGGGTGAGCATTTCATACACAATACTACGAGCTTACCTGCCCCAGTCGTTCCCATGCCATTCCCAGCATCCATGAGGACGGCTAATAGCCTCCCAACTGAGGATATTATTCAGTTTATGGTGGGGCTAGATGCCGACTACTTCAGAGGGGCGGGAGATTATACAACCTTCATCAGGACTCACCTCATGCCACCCCTGATGGGAGGTCGCGCGGGCGATGCAGCAGGTGCTCATTTGGCTGGAGAGGCTGCTCAAGAGGCCGATGCGGGTATTGGAGAGGCCTCTTCCACTGTACAGGTTGCTAGTTGGCCGGCGATCCTTACCGTGCTTACTTGTTGGCGACCGGGTGGGACAGCCTATCAAATTCTAATGGGCTTACCTGCCCCAGTCGTTCCCATGCCATTCCCAGTATCCATGAGGACGACCAATAGCCTTCCAAATGAGGATATTATTCAATTTATGGTGGGGCTAGATGCCGACTACTTTAGAGGGGCGCACGGGAGATTATACAACCTTCATCAGGACTCACTTCATGCCACCCCTGATGGGAGGTCGCGCGGGTGATGCAGTAGGTGCTCCTTTGGCTGGAGAGGCTACTCAGGAGGCCGATGCAGGTATTGGAAAGGCCCCTCCCACTGTGCAGGCTGCCAGTTGGCCGGCGATCCCTACCATGCTTACTTGTTGGCGACCGGGTGGGACAACCTATCAAATTCTGATAGAGCCACTAGAGCTAGGGCACGGGTATGTCAGAGCTCCAAGCACACCTTAGGTGTGGACTACACTTTTCGACTTGCATCTCACATTTTACCATTTCCAGATATTAATGTTCAAATTCACTTGCAAGCGCTCCCGGAGTACACGGAGGGCCTTCTCCAGCTGGTTGCTTCTCTCATTGGCATGGTGTAGAGGAGAAAGACATTGCTTGGTCTCTATGGTATTCAGGTATTCTCCATCTCATTTTTCGCATACATTTCACTGTTGGCTCGCACTTCTGTGCACCCCACTGACATGCAATATTCACTCTGATACACGATACTACATATTGATCTACTAATATTCCTTCTAACATTGCTTCACACGGCACTGATACACTGTATTGCCTTATGCATGATATTCTTACTATATACTACATTATATCGCATACTGTATTTGATACTTTGATATTTGTTTTTCAGATCCCATCTGCACTGAGGGCACCAATAACAGCGGTGGCACCTCCTCCGGCGACAGGGAGAAGAGGTAGACAGGTCCCAGCACGCGGTCGAGATGAGCGCCGAGATCGAGGCAGAGATAGAGGTGCTCAGAGCGGGAGCAACGAGTCTGAGCCTGTATTGAGCGGGGATGATACTGAGACCAGCAACTCTGATAAGGCAGTGAGCCAATATTCTAAGTCATCTGAGAGTGGGGGCGATGATGCTGGCTCGAGGTTAGAGAGCAGTGACGATGTCGAGACTGGCTTTGAGTTAGGGAGCAGAGATGATGACACTGGATAGTGGTGCTGATGGAGACAATGCCCTTAAGTCCCCTCTGAGGAAGAGAACGAAGAAGGCCTCTCAAGCCTGATGCGACCGGCGCTGATTTTTATACTTTTTTGCTTAGTTTCTTTCATTTTGTAGTCTAGCACATGTATAGCTTCATATAGGTTTTACTTTCACTTTTGAAAACTTATACTCTCTTTTTGTAAAAACTGTGATCTGGGGAAAACTCTGCAGTTTTATGAAAAAAATTATTGTTTTTGCATCATGAGCAACACACTTGCAAAATGAAAATGGAGTTGAATTTGAAACCGAAAATGCTTGTATTAGAATGACATTCTTAATCGGATAATGAGCTAACCAACCAAAATACAAAATACAACTCGATAAATGGGAAACAAAATAAAAACATCGTAAATATAGCTAGACACACTTGCTATAAACAAAAGACTCTAAACAAAACCCCAGGACACAGAGACCAGGACAAAACCAAAATGCCCAACTGCTCAAGCCAAAGAGTGGACGGCTGACCACAAAAGTGGGCGGCTAGCCACTTGTGGTGATCCACCAAATGGTTGATAACTGGCCTCCACTCACAACCTTATCTTCTACAAAAGGTCTTCCTTTGTGATTTCTTCACCAAAACCTCATTTTTGTTGTTGTTTCTTCCACAAATGGAGATATTTCTTACCGAGAAGCTCACGGATTGGATAACCACTTTAGATGACACGGAAAAGGTAAATTTCTGAGGTTTCGGCATAAATACGCTTTTTCCTTTAAGCCATACTCCACTTTATTTTCCGTTTCTCCATGTCGTGGCCAGATACTAGGACCCAATTATGCACGTATTTCGTTTCGGAGCACAGGAGATGTGCCTGGCTCTTAAAGAATTTCAAGCATTGATGGAATCCCACCGCGATGAGGAAATCATGCTTTAGCCCCGGCTTGGCCATGCCTAGGCTTTGGGGCGGATGTGTGGGTTCACTTTGCACGAAGCTCGGTCTTTGGCTCATGACAGGGAGCTAGACATAACCAGCTTGATTCATCGATTTTCTGACATCGGAAACAGGGGCGACCCTTTCTGGCGAGATTTTTGGCAACATGCCCTCTGCTTATAAATGCTCGTACATTTTCTTCTTGCCCTTAGTTGCGGTGGAGCCATCATTCAGTTGATCAAAGTGGCCCAATGTCTAAAAGAGGGTACGAGTTGCATTGGTTTGACACTGGCCGGGACCCTAATGGGTATGCTTTTCATTGACGAGAGACCATCAGGATTGCATGGAGTCCACTACTGCTCCAAGTATTATTTCCCACCCTTTTTTCATTTATGATTCTCACATCACTCAGCACTCACGCTCTATTTTCTCTTAAAGCTCTTTTCTTTCATTTCTCTCAGAGCACATCTCTCTATTCTTTAATCTTTCGTATTTTTCATCCCTTCCCAGGTATGGTTCATGGATGCTAGTGGTGGACATTTGCCCCGAGTATTTAGCTCGAGCTTATTTTTTCCGCCAGCGACTAGTGGACTTTCCTAATGAAGGATGGTGGTGCAACTGGATGTGCAGCAGATTTGCAGCTGACATAGTTTGGCATTGCTCGTGGTTTAATTTGACCGAGACGAGCTACAACATGTCTCGACAGCCGGGTATTCAGTTGATTGGCCTCACACACTACATGTTCTACTTCCCCTTTCGGTTTAGATACCAGTTCGGGCATGATCAAACCTCGTCCAGATAAGGGGGTAGAATACCCAGCTTCCTTCCCCATTCGTGCTTCACACCTGACTCAGTACCTTGCTGCTTGGAGGACGAGAGAGCTTCTGGCCCCTGCCCCTAGTGTCAGTTATGCCCTTTTTGGTGAGTACTTGGCTTGGCTCGAGGATGAGGCACAAGTCGGGCTTACTTTAGTTGTACAGACTTCCGCAAGTACAAGCAGAGGACGCAGAAACACCTGACTCGCTTATGCCCCTTGTTTATTTCTTTGACCTTTCTTTTCATGTTTTATGGTGTAAAAGAAACTTTGATTTAACTCAGAGAGCTAAATAATGTACTTGTGTTGAAATCAATGGAATTAAAGTTGTGAAGACTAAAAATTTTCCTTTTGGTCCTAAAATGGTCTAAGTTGTAAAAGGTATTGCAAAAAACCAACTTTTACTAAAACTTTCCAAAACTATTTTCGAAAATGATCACCACCTAACACGCATGGAATCAGTCCTCAAGATGTACAACCCCAAATCAAAAGATTACAACTACCCATAATTGTATTCACCACTACTACGTTGCAGTGTAACCGATCTGCAACATTAAAGTAACATAACTAAGCTAGAAGATAGTGGACAAAGACAGCCTGATCAAACATAATGAATAGGACAGTTGAATTGATGGTTACAGTCGAACTTCAGGATGAAGTTGCCTATGTATCCCAAATATGGGAATCAGGCCTTACGTAGTTTGGTTTAGGTTCACTCGAGTATTAACTCTCTCCTTTTGCGCTCTAGCATTTGCCAAAGTCGCGCTTCTGGGTTTTCGACCTTGCGAGCTTAATTTTTCTTTATTTTTAATTTTTTATGCTCTAACTTTTGCCTAGGTCACCTTTTCGGCTTTTCAGCTTAGCGAGCCTCTCAAGGGTAGTATTTCTTCAACTTGTCCATATTAACCAGTTATGAAAACTCCAGGCCATCTAAGTCCATAAGAATAACTGCCTCTCCTGAACAGATAGCTTTGATGATGTAAGAACCAATCCAATTGGGTCTAAACTTGCCCCTAGGGTCATCAATAGGCGCTCGGTTATCTTTCAGTACCATATCTCTCTCTTTGAGATTTCTGGACTTAACATTCTTATTAAAAGCCCTAGCAATTTTGCGTTGGTAGCCTTGAACATGATACAATGCCTTTAGCCTCCTCTCATCAAACAGCATCAACTCCTTAAACCTGCTCTGTTGCCATTCTGTTTTTGCTATCTGACACTCAGCCATAATTCGCAGTGACGGTACTTCAATTTCAATTGGCAGAATGGCCTCCATCCCATACACTAATGAATAGGGGGTTGCTCCTGTGGACATCCGGATTGACGTCCTGTAGCCCCAGAGTGCAAACGGTAATTTACCCTGCTAGTCCCTGTATGTTTCTACCATCTTCCGCAAGATGTTCTTAATATTCATGTTAGCGGCCTCAACAGCTCTATTGGTTTGTGGTCTATATATCGATGACTTGTGAAAAGCCACGTTATATTTATCAAGCAGATCCACCACCTCTTTCTTGAAGTGTGAGCCATTATCTGATATGATTTCATTCAGAACCCCGTACCGACAGATGATATGCTTTCTGATGAACTTGGCCACATGCGACGCTTTCAACACAACATAGGATTGAGCTTCTACCCACTTTGTAAAATAGCCAATCGCCACCAGGATGAACTCATGTCCATTCGACCCTTTTGGTGAGACTGCACCGATAACATTGATTTCCCAAACTGAGAAAGGCTATGGCGAAGCCATGTTGTAAAGCTTTGACGGTGAGATATTCATGCGATTGACATGGATTTGACATTTGTGGCATCTTCGTACAAAACTAATACAATCCTCCTGCATAGTAGATCAGTAGTAACCTTGTGTAGACACCCCATTTTTGACCGCCCGTAAGACTTGGGCATCACTGATTGATCACTCGATGATGAAAGTTGTGCTATGCAAATGTTTGATTTCTTCAACAATAAAAGCTCTAAATCCCAACCTTATACCCCATTTTAGACCTTAAAACCCTCTTTTTCAAAATATTTTTGAAAAAGTTTCTACGATGTTCTGAGGCTCGCATTTCGTTAAAAATTGCACTTTTCAATAAACCGAGTAGGGACAAAGTGGAAATGAATGGAAGAGAGGTGAACTCTTTGAAAAATATTTAAGACCTCTTATTTATAGGTTTGGAGTTAAAGAAAATTGAAGGAGAGGAAAGAAAACTAGTTGGGGAAGTGGTTGAGCTTGAAACCGTTAAGGAAAAACTGGGCAGCCTCACTAAATCAAGCCTATCCTTTTGTAAACTTGAACTTTAGTTATAAGGCCACCACCATTGGAAATTGGACTTTTGGGGCTTCATTTTACACTCAAGAATCTCCTAAAGCCGAGTCTGGATGAAGGAGATATGGCTGTTTGAAGTTAGGCATCAATCTGATTAAGCCAAAACTGAGCAACCTTCACTAAAATAAGCATATCTCTTTTCACACATAGAATTTAGATGTGAGGCTACCACCATTGGAAATTAGACTTCTGGGGCTTCACTTTAGACACAAGAATTACCTAAAACCGAGTCCAGATAAGGGAGATATGCCCATTTAAAGTTAGGCCTGAATGTAGATTTTGAGGGCCGGCCGTGGATTAGTGAGAGCCGGTCGTGGATTAGTGAAGGCCGGCCAGGTCTCGGTGGCGCCAAATAGACAGCTGGAGGGAATTGAACAAATATCTTTTTTTGAAGATATTTGGACCTTTTTGGCTCAAACTCTATAAATAGAACATCTTCCTTCAGAATTCAAGGTTAGAAAAATTTCCAAAAGACTTTGAAGAGCAAAAAGGACCTCCTCCCTCTTCCTTCCTCCTTTCACCTTCAAACCTCTTTTAGCTATACATATACAATACATACACCATTAGAGCTTCTACTTGAAGATTTTTGCTAGAGTTTCAAACTAAGTTTCATAAACTTGAGGGTGTTTGGAATCAAGTTTGATCAATAACTAAAGCTTGCTCTCTTCAAGAGGTATAAGCTTGTCACCTTTTTCCTTGCTTTCATTTCAATCTCTTTCTATCTTTTTCTTGTGTTTTCCCACTGTTTTGAGTCTATTTCAAGTGTTTAAACTTGGGTTTGGATAGCTACCAAAGGTGGTGAGGGTTGACGCCCTTACTTGCACCTTACCTCATAGCTCACACCCTTGTTTTTGCACTCTTTTCTTTGCTTTTAAAATTGATTTTCAGAGTTCAAAAGAGGCTAAAAAACTTTCTTTGAGGTTTCAAAAGTAGAGGGGTTAGCCACTCATCTTCTAGTCATATTTTCCTTACTTTTTTTGTTTAACTTTTTCAGATTGTTTTTTTCTAATTTTAGCCACTGTTTTGAGGCTATTTTTTTGACTGCTTTTGGACTATTTTCAGAGGATAAAATATGTTTTAGAAGTCCCAAAACTGGAGGGGTTAACCACCCCTCCTTAGCTTAGTTTACTAGCTTTGTGCCTCTTTGCTTTTGGCTTTGTTTTAAGCTCTTTTAACATCATTTTAGCTACTATTTTTTGCATGTTTTGTTTTAGGGCTATCCTAGCCTTTTAAATAGTTTATGCTTTGATTAGTTTGCTTGATGTCTCATATGTTCATATACATAGCTCATTGCATGTTTGTTCTAGATTTTCTTTAAGTAATTTCCTTGTTTAAGAGCCTCATTTTAATAATCAAGTTACCGTTTATTTCTTTCATTTGAGAGTTGTTTCAAATGGTTGATAGTTATTCAACACATGAACTAGAGTTTTGCGCTTAATGACTTAATCTCTACGGAGATTCATTGTCAATGGTGTAATCTCTCTTTCATGTTGAGAATTACTTCCTACTTGACGCTTCTCTCCTTTTAGAAGACTTAATCACCATGGACAAATGGACTAAAGAATGGCAATGACTAAACAAATTTGTTTAAAATTGGATCAACGCACATAAAGAAAATGGATTTAATAGCTTGAACTTGGCCGGACGTTATGCCAAGTTTTTTTGTGTGTTAAGGGTCATCAAGCATCAATTCATGGTGTTTTTGATGTCCTTGAAGCATCTCAACTTCCTTTTTTGAGTTCATTCCATGACAAAAAAGGGGTGGTGGTTCATTTGCATTACATTCATTGATTTTCTGTCCAAAATGATATCCAGGATCATTAAGCAATAATATCGCTCATTGATGGTTTTGGAGTCAATCCCAACTTTCTCTTGAGGCTTTCCTATAACAAAAAAGGAAGGAAGGACAAACAGAGCTTGAAAATGCTCTATCTGCATTGATTTCACCTCAGAACACAAAAATAGAGTTTTGCACCAGACCAATGCACGGCCAGCCCTCTGTAGGCCCGGCCCGCCATCAGTGATGCATGGCCAATCCTTGGTGTGTGGCCAGCAATGCAATTTTGTAGAAACAGAGGTAGTGGCTGAAGGTGAAACAGAGATGACCTGAGCAGACAGAGTAGCTTTCAGGCGATGTGTATGCAACCTTCATTCTTCTTCCATTATGTCCTTATCAAATGCAATTAATTATTTCATTAGTATAATTGGTTGTGTATTAATTGTGTTGTAATATTTAATTTGTTTAATTAGTTGTAGCTAATTATTCGGTGTTGTAATATTAAATTAGCTTAGCCTAGTTAATTTTTTTTAATTAATTAGCTTAGATAGTTAGTTAATTACCCATTTCAAGTGTTGTGATAATTAGCTTAATTAGCTTAGCTTGGTTAACTAGTTTATTCATTCGGACTCTCCTTCGTGAGAGTGTAATGTAATAATGTGTATGTCTTCCAACCCCACATCTTTCTCCCTTTTATTTATCCGCTTTCGATGGTTAGATTACGGACATGTCTCAATTAGCATACATTATGCTTGTATCCATTCATCTTGTATTGCATACACCGAGGCGCGACGCATCATTCAAACTGCATTATCATTTCAATACTTCGTTGAATACGTGTTTAACCGTATGTTATCAAAATCAATTCATATGACATATTAGCAGCCGAGCCTATTAATTGCATGTTGCATGTGTTGCATTAGTCATCTTGTATAGTTAGGAATCATGCATGTTTCTAACTCTTTTGTTTTGTCTTAGCTTGGAGTACTAGGTGAGTTTTTAGTGCTTTAGCATACTTTCATGAGTGTGAGTGATTGCCATGCCTAGCATGCTTGCCACGGGGCTAAATGCTTAAGTGATGACCTGTTTGAATGCCTATGGATGAAGGCTTGTTGTTTGAATTGGAACGATTACAAGAATGTATGTTTAAGCCCACTATGTCTAGTGGCAAATTCATAGCTTTAAGCCCACTTTGTTGAGTGGCAAATTCACAAACTTTAAGCCCACTTGAGGTGAAAAAATCAAACTTTTTTCACAAAACAAACATGAAATTGAATTGTTCTAATTTGAGCAAATTTGTCTATACTTGCTTGTGCACATCACATAGTAATGCTAGCCTAATAACCGGAATAGGAACACATAATGTTGATAAAAATCATATACCGATCTTTGATTGGGCGAGCGGGGGTGCTCAATTCATGACTTTCCCCTCTCGTACCTAAGTTTTTGAGCCGAGGCAACTTTGGTGATGATGGACACGTGGCCTTTGGCACGAGTCATGGGTTTCCTAAATTTCCCCCCAAAAATAAAATATTTAGGTGGCGACTCTGTATCTGGTAAAGCAGTCCAATTTTGGCAATTTTGATCCTAAAATCAATTTTCCAAAATAATTTGCCAAATTTGGACTCTTTAGGGTTTATCAATTTCACATTGCACTTGTGAGATTAGATTCAGAACCACGGGAGTCCGAACCGTAGGCTTCTTTTCGAGTTTTCGAAAGGGAGTGCGAAAAAAGCAGAGATACACCTTGTCTTAGGATTTTCTGGGCTAATATCACGCCATTCATGTGCGGTCCATATTCTCCTCCGTGGATGACTTCCACGAGCTGCTTCAATTCCTCTTCTTCAACACACAACTTGTGCATTCCCAAGTGACTCCTTTTGTATAGCTTATCCCCACAAATGATGAATTGGATGGCCAAATGTTGTATGCTCCGCTTATCTTTTGGCATTTGCCCCTGGTGGATATGTCTCCTTTTCCAGCAAACTCCAAATGTCAAAATACCAGGGGTTTTTGTCTTGAACCTCATCTATCGCAACGATGATTTCATATGCTAGCGTGTATTTCTATTCAATGATAATCGGACGTATCTGGACTCCAAGTGGGATGTCTACCATGGAAGATAGAGTTGCCAGAGCATCAACAAACGGGCTGTTCTCCCTTAGCAGGTGTGTGAATGTCAGTTTTTCAAACCTCGGAATCAGCATATCTAGGGCCTGATAATAAACCTTCATTTTCTCTTCTTTGACTTGCCAATCTCCGTTCGCTTGAGAAACAACCAAGTTCGAGTCCCCAATGGCGTCCAAACTTATTGCCCTTAGTTCTAGGGCAGCTTCTAAACCAGCGATACATGTTTCATATTCTGCCTCGTTGTTGGACACTTTGAACCGAAGTTTGAAGGCCAAAGGTATATAGGAAGTATCGAGTGCTATCAGCAACACATCTATCCCATAACTGTACTGATTGGACGTTCCGTCAAAATACATCATCCACGTCTCCTTTTCCACTTGCAGAATATCTTCATCTGGGAACAAGTATTCCACTGCCTTATCCTTTTCTACTAGGTGGTCTGCCAGGAATTTCACCACAACTCTCCCTTTAACTAATTTGTGCGTTACATACTTGAGATCAAATTCGGAGAGAAGAAGCCACCAACGAGCTAGCCTACCCGTAAGCACCGGTTTCTCAAAGAGATATTTGATAGGATCTAATCTTGAAACCAGGATTACAGAGTGAGCTAACAAGTAGTGCCTCAACTTCCTGGTAGCCTATACCAAGGCTAAGTAAGCTTTCTCCAATGGAGTGTAGCAGGTCTCATAGTCTAATATCTTCTTGCTCAATTAGGAAATGGCCTTCTCCACTCTATCTTCAGATTCTTGAGCTAGTATGCACCCCATGGTTGTATCCGTCACTGATAAGTACAGAATTAGAGGCTTCCCTGGCTCTGGTGGTGACAATACAGGTGGATTCTGAAGGTACTGCTTGACCTTTTCAAAAGCAAACTGACATCGATCATCCCATCGAAATTTCTTCACTTTCTTCAGGAGATGAAACAGTGATTCACAAGTCAATGTTAGTTTTGAAATAAACAGTCTTATGAATTGTGATTTTCCCAGAAAGCCATGCACCTCCTTTTTAGTCTTTGGTGGGGCATTTCTAAGATGGCCTTAATTTTGGAAGGATCTACTTCAATTCCCCTTTGTGTGATCAGAAATCCTAGCATTTTCCCTGCCGTTACCTCGAAAGTGCACTTCTGTGGGTTTAACCTCAATCTGTATTCCTTAATCCATTGAAAGAATTTCTGTAACGCGGTGTAGTGGCCTTTTCGTTCTTTGGACTTGACGATCATGTCGTCGACGTACACCTCAACCTCTTTGTGGATCATGTCATGCAGAATGGTGGTCGCAACCCTCTGATAGGTGGCCCCAGCATTTTTCAACCCGAATGGCATGACTCGGTAATAGTAAGTCCCCCACGAAGTGGTGAATATAGTCTTTTCTTTATCCTCGGGTGCCATTAGAATCTTGTTGTACCCGAAAAATCCATCCATAAATGAGAGCAAGGCATGGCCAGCAGTGAAATCCACTAATTCATCGATGTGCGGTAGTGGGAAGTCGTGATTCGAACTAGCTCTGTTTAAGTCTCGAAAGTCTACACACACTCGGATTCTGCCATCCTTCTTCGGCACTGGGACGATGTTGGCCAACCAAATCGGGTACTTAGATACTAACAAGAAACCTGCCTTGATCTGCTTGGTGATCTCTTCCTTGATTTTCAGTGCCCAATCAGGACAAATTCTACGGAATTTCTGCTTGACTAGTCGAGCCACAAGGTCAAGTAGGATCCGGTGCTATACAATCTCAGGATCGATTCCAGGCATGTCTTCATAGGACTACACAAAAATATCTTTGAAATATTTTAATAAAGCGATTAAATGCTCATGTTGCTCTGAAGACAACGTGGACCTGAACTGGAACAAGCGTGGATCCTTCTCAATACCCACATTAATGGCAATGATTTCATCAACATAGGGCTTAACAAGCCTCTCCTTCTCTCGATTAATCAAGTTTTTCAAAGCCAGAGGAATTTCTTCCTCTTCGCTTTCATTAAAATTCTAAAAATTTTGGTCAATGTAATAAATAAGCGACACGGAGAAATACACAGAATCTGTAGAGTTCTTATTCAAAAGGTCCAGATCTTCGGTTACAGACTCAAAAGAAAAGCTAAATGAAGACCTAGATAGGACCTTGGTACCTGGGTTACCACCCCCGGAAATACCAGACTCAGACCTAGAAGAACTTGAATTTTATCTCGACTTCACAGACTCAGTGGAATCAGATTTTGGCTCATTACCCGATTCAGAACTGGAAAGATAACCTTTCTCCAGCTGCCAAGTAAGACGTGGTGCTCTTGATGCATCCAAAATACCGCCAGATGGGTCCACACCAGGTTCTTCCCCGATCATGGAGACAGTAAAGCTATCCCCCAAGTTCTCCAAGTCAGTCGCGGGATCTGTCAGGAGATTGGCCAGTGCTACCCCTACTCTAGGTTCCCTGTTGTCTGAGTCCTCTTCCGTACCTTGGCTAGCTTTGATGATTGGTTCATCCCTTTTCTCATCACTGTCCTGCAGCTATGGATCAAAGAAAATCTCGAATCTGGGGACACATTCTTTCAAGGGATTTACCCATGGCTTAGGAAAACCATAAAAAAGGAAATCCTTTCATTCCCGAACAAAACGACCATTCAATGTCCCCTGGATTGGCCTGTGGACGAGCTCATAAGGTTTCCCAGCTTTCTTGGCCTTGGTTATGCCCTTTATTTTTTCCTCTTTTCTGATCCAGTCCTTTCTAGTGGGCACATAGCCCAGTCCAAAGGCATGAGGGTTGTATGGCACCTCCGCCAGTGCTGCAACACCTTTCCGCCCACTTCTTCCAAGTCCCATTCCTAGAACATAGCTTATTTATGAAATATATGGACTGGGCACAGACGTACATGCCTTCGTCCGTGACCAGAATAGTCTGCACTACTTGGCCTTCCACTAGAGTGAATCCTGAGAGAAATATGTCTTCATCGCCGTGGTTGATCTCTAGCACTGGTGTAGTTACCTCTGGTGGTGGGTGGATGGATGAGTTCTAAAAAACAGTGGATACTCCTCCCTTATGAGGATACTTCAACATCTGATGGAGGGTGGAGGAGACAGCTTTCACGTGATGTAACCAAGGCCTTCCTAACAGCAAGTTAAAGGTAGCCGGTATATCCAGGATGTGAAACTCAATCTCTTGCTCTGACGGGCCAACCTAGACTCTCTCTTTTACGGTACCCATGACCTCTCTGCTTGTATTATCATACGCCCGTATCACCTGGGCCGTGGGAATGAAGTCCGCCGATTTGAGGCCAACTGCATAAACGGTACGGGAATGAGAGACATTAATGGCATAAATGGTATCTACCAACACCACTGGTACCCACTTCTCCCTACATTCCACAAGGATGTACAATGGTTTGTTGTGGGCCGAGCCTTTCGGCAATAACTCTTTGTCAGAGAAAGTGAACATCGATTTGGCATCACCCGGAAAGACCAAGCCCACAAGTTGCTCAGGTGTAGTATCAATGGATAATTTAGCCTTGTCCATTGCCGACAATACTGCCTGCCGACGCACCCATGAGGCCATGAGGAGCCCCAGATAGAGATATCAACTTGGATTTTCTTGAGCTGTTTCAACACCGATTCCTCCTCCAGTTGCTTCTCTTTTTGTTTCTCGGCCTCCTTATCTTTTCCAGACGTCTTTGCTTGATCCAAGTGCGGCGGCTTAAAGTACCGTCCACTTCTTGTCTGATGGTCTATCTCCTCAGCATACCATGTATCATCGGGAATGCAATCCCTCTAGTTTTTGTCAGTATGGGCCAAATGTTGATCATTGCCGTCCCGCCACTTGCTCTCAGCGACCAACAGACAGTTGTCCGGCTCCACTTGAATCATCTTCACAGCATAAGTGTCCTTCACAGGGTGCGACGTGATTACAGTTCCCCGGCTGTCTTCAATTCTTTCTTGTTCAAACTGCCTCAATGCAGCTTCTTATTCAGCATCTGTAGTGTTCACAACTCTCATTTCTTGACTTGGGTTTCCTACCCATATGCCCTCCGGCAGTTCCCTTTCTCATCAACCTTTCCGGCCACTGCAGTTACCTCTGCTTCCTTTCCTTCTGGTTTCATCCCAGTTTCTTCTTTCTTGTCTGGCACATCACTCAACAATCCAGTGTTATCAGTTGTTTCATTCAGGCCAAACCACCTAATCTGTACATCTCATTGGTCATGCTCATCAAAAAACCGCAGGTTGTTTAAATCCTCTTCGAGGTCTGCCAAATCATCCAACCCTTGGCTCAAGCCATTCTCCCTGACCACATTGATGTCTACCAAGATTGGTAGCACCAATTCAGGCTTGGTTTGACTAGTCAGCATAATATAGCAAGTCGGGTCATACCCCCTCTCAGATAAGTCCCCAGGACACTCCAGCAGTAGACTAGTACTTTCCTCCAAGGTCAACCTCCCTCCTATTGCAAGTACCACCACCATAGGCTCTGGTTAAGGTTTGGACGTGTCCATCATGCATAGATCTGCGCCTTCAAGAATGACAACGTTGGTTTTGGTAGGTGGGAGGGAGTAATATATGTGCTTGGGTCATAAGAGGCGGTTAGTGTATGGATAAGGTTAAGGTTTCGAGGTGACGAGACTTGATTATGAGTTGAGAGTGGGTTGGTAGTTACATTTGGTTTCTAAGAGGGAGCAATCACCTTGCTGTCAATGAGATCCTGAATCTCATAATGCAATCGGAAGCACTGATCGGTATCATGACTATGCTACCAGTGAAAAGCAAAGTATTTTGTGGGGTTATGCTTGGGTGGAAGATGGTCAGGAAGTGGGCGAGGTTCTAAGGGTTTTAAGTGCCCTTTCTTGACTAGCACTTGCAGGGCTTTGGACAGGGTCATGTGTTGTTGGTTAAAAGTCCTACCCTGAGGTCGGGTGGGATTAGATGATGTTTGTGAGCCTCTGTTGGTGAAGGGGTCGGCGGTCTTGATTATGGGGGTGACAATGCTTACATTTGATGGCCTCGCAGCTGTGCTACCACTGGCAGCATTGGAATTACGACCAAACGGTCTTTTTGCTGGCTCATTCTCATCTGTAATAAGCCCTTGCTTCATGGCATCCTCGATTTGCACTCCCATTTTATGAAGTTCTGTAAACGTAAATAACGGGAGCACAATCATTTTCTACAACAACTTGTCATGCAGATTCTGGACAAGCATTCGTATCTGGTCCTTTTCTAAAGATCGAGTAGTCATTATCGAGACTTTAGCCTTCCACCTTGTCACAAACTCAGAGAAACCTTCTTTTGGCTCTTGACAAGTCTCCTCAAGATCATGGGTTGTGACCTCGATTTAAGTGTTGTAAGAGTACTGAGCCATGAAGGACTCGACTAATTCGCCTCAATTCTGTTTCATTGAATCTTCCAGCTTGGTGTACCAGATGGCCATTAGACCCAACATAGTCCGACCAAAAAGAGATAGCTTCTGCAACCTAGTCAAACCCATTGGCCGCAAGATGTTTGAAAACAGCCGTAAGTGAACCATTGGATCCCCGGATCCATCAAAACGGTCAATGTACGACATCTTGAACCGCTCAGGCAATGTAACTGTCGACTCAGTATATCCATCCTCTATGCCTGGAATGGAATTGACCCCTTATGTTCTCTTAAACAACTTCTCCAGTTTATTGACCTTAAGTGCTACGGGATCAACCTCGAACTCAAACGGGGCCTCGGTCTAATAAACCGGGGCTTTGGAAGCTTATGCTAGGAGTGGTTCTTCTTGGACCGGAAAAACTGGATTACCCTGGTTTTATGGGTCTTGAGTAGTGGCAATGTTACCGGTGGGCACAGGAATAGCTGTGGTGGGTACATAGGATACAGAGGCCATAGCCGGCTGCGGTTGTTGTTGCTGGAGCCTGGTTATGACCTCGGCTTGACGGGTTACATCATGCTGTAATGCCTCAACTATTTGTTGTAGCTAGAGTATTAGTTCCTCCATATTAGTTAGGAGATATTGTGCCATTGGAATAAGTGACGGTTCCCGTAATGGACTGGAAGTAGATGACTGTTCTTGAACCGAACTAAACTCAGGTAAGCTGAGGGATGACTGCTATAAGAATTGAACTAGCGAACTCTGTCTGATTCTCCTCCGCCTTGTAACTGGTGGTCGTGAGGTGAACACAAGTTGTCCCTGAATAAGATCCCCAGCCTTGCACAGTCTTCCGACTTGGGTCCAAAGTACTTGGGGGATATCAGAACCTTCCGGAGCTATGGTTTTAAACTACCTAGCAAAAGAAATAAAGTAAAAGAGAAGTAATCGAAAACCATACAACACCTCAGCTAAGATGTTATCAACACAGACATGATCAAAGCTGTAGAACTTGTACTCCACACTGAAATCTACCCCAAAATAGATACCAACTTGCCACTGATATGAACCTTCTTGTACAGTCTCACTGTAAAGCACATACCAATTAAGAGAGAGCCAAAACACCCCTATGAGGGGGTAGGGTTATCTCGTTCTAGTTTTGTCATGAACTAGGGTTTCACTATTTCAAACAAGTAGTTTCATACAATCCTGCATTTAGGTGAGCATCCTGTCGTAGTTTGGAACAGTCACTATGGCTTTACTATATGTAGCTAGGCCAAATAGTCAAATAAGGGTACCTCAGCAAGACTACCTAATATACCTCTCATACCTAACACCGAGAAGTGAAAAGCTCTCTCTCCTCTTCCAAAGCTAGGGTTGCATTTCATCTTCTTCAGTGAGCTTGAGGTAGGGTTTTCCTTTGAGTTATATGTATGTTTAAGCAAGTGTCTGTTGATTTTTTGTGAGCTCCTCCATGTATTTTGAAAATGGGGAGTAGGGCTCAAAAGATTGGTGATTTTTGTTTGAAGAAAACTCATCTCATCTCTTGAATAGGGTTTTTGTGAAAAGTTGAGTTTTGTGGATTGAGATTGAGTTGTGCTATGAGTTTTTTTTTTTTTTTTTTTAAATGGAAAATGTTAGCGTTTTGTGAAAACCCTAAAAAATTTGGGGCTTTTTGTAAACACACAAATTTCATGGTATAAAATCCCTTCTTGTGTTAAAATGGGTGAGTGAGTATGAGTTTCTCAATGTAGTAAGAAAAAGGAAGAAAAGTGATACTCCTCTTGTTATAGAGAGTGCAGGACTCATTTTCGAACTATTGCTGGATGCATGAATATATATAATTTGTGATATGATAATTGTTGAATACCATGGGTTTGAGAAGTTAAATCTTGAAAGATGATGTGGTGAATTTCTTATAGTCTTGGAATGACTAGGAATGTTAAGAAGTTTACATGATGAGAAGTTATGGTTAGGTGTTGATAGTTTGGTTGAGAAATTGTTGTGGTGTGTTGAAGACACATGATTATTTTTGCGAAATGAAAAGGACATTTATTTATTATCACCGTATAAACACTTGGAAATGGAGAAATACTAAGAGGTATGGAAAGAATTATTTCATTGTATATTACTTCATTTACCATTGTGCATTGTGAATCTAAATTGAAGAGATTTATATCATGAAGAAAATGTTATTGCAATGAAAACTAATGGTAATGTGTTATGGGGTCCGGATAGGGGGTGTAGATGAATTTGATAAGTTGGCCTAAGTGACCAGGGTGAAAGACCCGAAAGCCTCGCGGATAGGTGTCAAGCCTTCCGGTTAATACCGGTAAAAATGACAGTTTGGTAGTACTCGTAGAGTCTACTTGCAGGCACCAGCATAGGGATTACCAGTGTCGTATTTACTGCCTCTTTGATGTGAAAGTGAAATTGTGGAAATTGATGAGATTATCTTGAAATGGCATGGCATAGCAATTGCATCTTTTAAACGTTGTGTATCTTGCATAAATGTATATACTTTGTTAAGGTTTCTCTACTGGGCTTTATGCTCAACCCTTTGGGTTTTGGTGCAGGTAAAGACGTAGTGATTCTACCAAATTGAAGGCCTGGACATGTTTTGAAAAGAGTAGTTTACTCTCTATTTTGTTGTGCAATTTTTTTTTTTTTTTGGTAAAGCCAAGAGCTATTTGTGTATGGGCCCGAGAGGTCATTTTTGTGTAACTGGGGTAAGGGCAATTTATTTGTTTTGGAACTATATCCTTTACATGCTATAGATTTATGCGTTTTCTTACCTATGAATGTGTACATTGCATGTGGGACTTGTACAAACCATGGAAATAGATGATAAAAGGATTGGAAAATGGTTACATTTAATTAGTGATTGTAGCTTGGCGTAGCATGTTGTGGGTAAAAGTTGGGGCGTGACAGAAAATATCACTATTTATTGTTTTAATATACTATAGTCTTTGCATCAGTATGTTATCAAATATGCTTCAAATCATTATTCAAAGCAATAAATCTCAACAATGAACAAGATGTATTCCGAAGCAATATTCACGACGCAATTTCAAATCAAACTGGGACAATTTCAAATCAATACTCACGGATTCCATTGTTTTTTTTTTTTTTTAATGATTCCAAAGCAATTTCCACAATGAAGAGTATGTACATATAGGTCACCCACCACGAGGCACATCATTTTAGCAAAAGAAAATATTTTTTATTTCTTGTCATTATAAAAAAAAATTATTGAAATAATCTGTCATGATTTTGATTCCAGTATAAACTTGCTTTGATACCACATGTAAAATTATAGGATCTTTATACTAGAAATCAAAACACTATGAATATAATTAATTTCTAAAATATAAACTTAAATACATACCGTTTAATTCCGCCATTGTTTTGAGTTTTGCTTTCTTAAAAGAAGATGGTATTCACAATTGGAAAACCATAGCACCAGCTCTTTCCCTCATTCTCCTATATTTTTCACGTTATTTTTTCAATGGGACTAACAACCCTTTGATTTAAATATATATAAATATAGGTAAACCCTAATAGGATAGGAGAGGGGACTGAGCCTAAACAATAGTTATTGGGCCCTTCCGTTAAGGAACCCAAATAAGTCAAACAAGTCTTACACCTCCATACCACATACTTATAATAAATCTACTAAGATGGACCATGGCCCAAAACTTTATGAATCACAAAATCAATTTGGGCTCAAACTAGTCAGTTTGTCTGAATCACTTTCAACCCGTTTTTCACAAATCAAAATGAAACATAGTCAATGGCAGCCCAATTAAGAATAAATTCTTACAGTATATTGCCACGCTTCATCGATAAATTTTTACTTCATTAGCTAATATTATGTGTTTTTTATTATATTTTGGGTGGGTACTAAAAAGGGACCAATAATAAGAATAAACGAATAGCAGTGATTGCATCTGTATCGATCATTTTAGAAGTTCTTATCTTGGGTTTAATCAGTTGATATTTTCTAAGGAAGCAAACTATTCACTGGAGAGAAGGTAAATATTTTATCCTTTAATTTTTAAGAAAATTGTTCCATTACCAATTGTTTGACATTATGTTTATTTGACAAATTTGATGAACTACATAAACTACAACCTTTGCAACCCAAGAGTCATTCCGATGTGAAGGAATAGATATAGAAATTAGATATCACTTTACTATATGAAAAGAAATTTTAAATCCATGAGAGAAATTTTTTAAGGAAGACAATCTCTTAATATTATTGATAAAAAAAAGGTTGCATTTTTTTCCCTTAAGCTTTCATAAGTATTTATAATAATCTAAGCTTTGAAGAATAAACAATCTAAAAATTAGGAAACTAGCCTAATTTTTGAAAAATAAATAACCTAAAATTAAGAAAACAAAATTAATGCAATTCTACCAAATTACAAGATTCTAATGAAATATTAACTAAAAATATAGTAACTTTTAAAATCTTGTCCCCTGTCAGGCTCCATTGATTAAAAAAACTTGTCATTAAATTTCAGGAAAATGATCCGTAGCTCGAGAAAGTGAGGCTCGAATGGCGCGAATGGTACGGAAAATATTATCTTACCGGTAAGAGAATAAAAAAACATCCTAAAACGACGTCGTTTTGGGATTTTGAGCCACTCGAGCCACGGAAAATTCGAGCTACGAATCGGAACCGTAAATTTCAATTACTTGCAAGAATTTTGCTTATTTGCATTTGCTTGCATCTGCATTGTACTTAACATTATTTTTCTCGAATTTAAATTTTAAAGAAAAGTTTTCTAAAATAGTCCACAACAAATATTATAATTCCAGCACACCCCAATAGTGAAGTTGTTCCCTTCTACACCACTAGTCAAAGCATCAATATTACCAATATGAGAACCCATGAATATTGAACACTACAAATCTTGTAGAGACTCCTGAGCCTTGGATCAATGTATAGTGTTCTTAGAAGTTCTCAATTAAGAATTCAGTTGATGAATAAACCAGACTATACAAGTGGATCTAAGGGATTATGTTGTTAAAAGCTTTAGTGTCATTTTTGTTTTTTTTTTTTTTTTTTTTTTTGGTCTGCAAAATTAAGGATTTATTGATGAAAGGAGAAGTACAAGTAGTACAACCAAATTACATCAATAAGAATGGCTTAGGATAAAAATATCCCAACAAACTTGGCATACGCAACAAGCCAATTGTTGTTACAATACTCAACACTAAGCTTCTCCACCAAACTATAAAAGAAGTTTAATTTCACATTTCAAATCGATCATTCTATCGAAATACAAACTCTACACTCTTTCAAATCCCCGAAATTGTCTAAGATTGATCTTGAATTGAATTTTATATCTATTTCCTTTTCAATGTACAAAACCATAAAGTCTAAGAGAAAATTATAAAAATAAATAAATAAATAAATTTGAAGCATAGTTTTGATAATGTCTACATCTGAAAATGAACATTCCGTAGTCACTATAGGAAATATCTGTTTTAGAGGCATATTTATAACGGCATTTTTTAAAACGTCACTGTTTTTAATATTTAACGGCGTTTCTAAACGTCACATTTTTCTTTAATTAAAACGGCGTCGTTTCAGGAATAGAAGACGTTTATAAACGCCTTGAAATGGGTTTCGTCTCACACGCTCCTGTCTCGAAGTTCTCTCTAAAAATCGATTCAGATCGGTGAGCTACTCTCTCTCTCTCTTTCTCTGCTGTCTAAACCCTAATTATCTCAGAGATTCAGCTCTATGATTCAGAGATTTAGCTCGGTCTCAGCGAAACAGATCGATGATTCCTCAGAGCCATTTCAAAGTTCTCTCTCGAAATCGAAATCAAAGTTTTTTTTTTTTTTTTTTAACTGAAAGGCACTAACACTAAGAATAACCAACGGAGGTTACATTAGCAGAAGAAACATCAACAGATAAAAAAGATAAAAGACTAACAGGTGGGAGCACAGCCCAGGACACAGGTAGATCCTGAGAGGCTTGGGTTTTGGCCACCCAATTAGCGACACGATTGTTGGATCTGTGAGTCCATGAAAAGGAAAGTTGATAGGCTGAGGCGAAGTAGTGAATATCCAGAATAATAGCACTCAACTCCCAGGGAGGGACCTGCTCTGAAACACATAGTTTGATAACCATTTGGTTGTCACTTTCAATCTCCACAAATGACAAGTTATGGGCTCGAACCATAAGGCAAGCCATGCGGACAGCGAAAGCCTCAGCTTGGAAGGCTGAAGAGGCCGAAACAGTCCTGGCGTTACCATCAATTAGATGACCTTTGGAATCTCGCATAACTACTGCAATGGCAGCCATGGAGTTCCGCTGGCAGAAAGAAGCGTCACAATTGATCTTGAAGTAACCAGAGTTGGCTGGTATCCATCCTGAATCAGGGGTAGAGGACAGAGAAGTAGGCTGATGATCTTGATTAGTGATAGTGCTAAAGAAGTCATCATTTTCAGTCCAAGATTGAGCAATTCTATGGAGTGTTGCCAAAGGATCCACTGGGATATTGTTGAAGACGAACTCGTTCCTCGATTTCCATATGAACCAACCCACAGTGGCAATTTTACTGAGAGAGGCCGTAGCATCGGAAGTGGAGAGGGCTTGGCTAATGATATCACTTGTCCACTGAGACACATTTGGGATTGAGCCAAGGGCTATTCTAAGGTTAAGTGCACTTCCAAACCACACAACTTTAGACCAAGAGCAGTCAAATAACAAGTGTTCCACTGTTTCAGTAGCAGAAAGACAGATTGGGCAGACCATCGAAGTGCTACATTTGCACCTAAAAAGACCAGCTTTGGTTGCAAGGAGGTTATGACAAGCCTTCCACCAAAAGTGCCGAATTTTGGGTGGAGTCTCTAATCCCCAAATAATCTTCCACATATTATTGACAAGGGATATAGAGGAGGAAGGAGAGCTGTCCGATGATCGGTCCCTAAGAGATCTAGCTAGAGTATACCCTGATTTGACTAAGTAAAGGCCGGACTTGTTGGTGTGCCAAATGACAGTATCATCCCGTCCCTCCACTGTAATAGGTATAACTGAGATAGCTTCAACTTCTTCGGTGGAAAGACAGTGCAACAGTGGGTCCAAATGCCAAGACTTATGAACCTGATCAATTACGTCTGCCACCAGCATAACATCGCAGGTGGGAGGCTTTGCTAAAAGGATTTTGAAACCTTTAATAGACGGAATCCACGGGTCCTCGCAAAGACGAATCTGTTGTCCAGAGTGTACTTGCCACCGAATACCAACCTGAATCAACTCTCGACCCTTTAAAAGACTGTTCCATGCCCAAGATGCATTTGAGCCCTTAGTAGCTTGTAAGAAGGAAGGATGAGAGAAATAAAGTCCCTTGTACATTCGAGCCCAATAGCAGTCCGGATTAGACAATAATCTCCAGCACTATTTAGCCAGAAGGGCGAGGTTAAAATCTTTAAAATCACGTAGCCCCATACCCCCCTCTGATTTCGGGTTAGTCATATGTGTCCACTTAGCCCAACAAATGCCCCTATTTTTGGGATCTCCCTTCCACCAAAAATTTCGAATGAAGCTATTAAGCTTAGAGCAAAACGCTTCAGGGAGCTCAAAACATGCCATCGCGTAAGAGGGGATAGCCTGAACAACTACCTTTATGAGAGTCTCTCTGCCCGCTTGAGATAATAAGTTGGATTTCCACCCTTGTAATTTCAGCAAAGCTTTTTCCAGAAGAAAACAATAGGCTTCTGTCTTAGATTTTCCCTATGAGGCTGGGAGGCCCAGGTATTTGGCTTTAGGATTAGCTTCAGAGACACCCAATAGAAGACACATGGCCTGGCGAGCACTAACTGAGGTGTTGGCCGAGAAAAGAGCTTCAGACTTATCAAAATTGAGAATTTGACCAGATGCCTCACTATAGACCCGTAAAATATTTAGAATATGAAGACCCTCGGAATGTTCAGCCTTGAAGAAAAGAATGGCATCATCTGCAAAAAGGAGATGTGATAGCTTGGGACAAGTCCTGCGCATCCGGATTCCAGAGATCGCATTGGAAAGAAGACTTTGATGAATTAAATTAGAAAACACATCAGCGACCAAGAGGAACAAATATGGTGAGAGTGGGTCATCTTGACGAAGCCCACATGATGGAGTAAATGAGGTGCGACTCTTGCCATTTACGAACACTGAAAACTCCACTGTTGTCACACACTCCATTACCAAGCGTACCCATTTGTGATGAAAGCCCAAACGAAGAAGAGTAGCTTGTAAGAAATCCCATTGAATGCGGTCATAAGCTTTATTAAAGTCTAGTTTCAGAGCCATAGAACCCATTCGCCCCTGCTTCTTATGTTTTAAAAAATGAAAGGCCTCATGCGCAATTAGAATGCTATCTTGGATGAGGCAGCCAGGCACAAATGCTGCTTGCTGAGGAGAGATGATTTTCTTGATACAGACCTTTAATCTGTTAGCCAGCACCTTTGTTATGATTTTCATGAAAAAGTTACACAAGCTGATAGGCCGAAACTGACTTAGTTTTTCCGGGGCTTGCACTTTAGGGATAAGGATAAGGTTAGTGTGGCTTACACCTTCGCGCAGACTACCAGTATGAAAAAAGCTACGAACCGCCTTACACACTTCTGACCCGACCACATGCCAATGCTTTTGATAAAACAGACCAGGAAAGCCATCAGGCCCTGGGGCTTTTAAAGGACCCAATTGAAAGACAGCAAGCTTTACTCCATCATCATCGACTGGCCTAAGAAGAGCCTCGTTCATCGAATGAGTCACAGACATATTCACCGCTGCCAAAGCGTCCTCAAAAGGTCTAGGTCCCTTAGCCTGAAAAAGGTGAGAAAAGTATGAGGAGAGATGATCATTAATGGCACTATTAGTCTCTAACCAGACGTCGTTATCTATTTTGAGCTTTACCAACTGATTTCTCTACCTACGCTGGACGACCGAAGCATGAAAGAAAGCTGAGTTACGGTCCCCATAACTAAGCCAATTGATCCGAAACCTTTGGTGTTGGAACATTTCTTCCCTCAGTAAAACCGTCTCAATTTCATCTTGCACAAGTCGAATTTGGGTGCCGTTATAATCTGAAAAGGGGAGAAGCTGTAGTTGGTGAAGTCTTGTTTTCAAAGCGGCCAATCTCGCTCTATTGTTCCCAAAGGCTTGGTTACTCCACTCAGAAAGGCCTCTTTTACAGGCTTGGAGCTTGAAACAAACTTTGGAAATTGGAGAACCCGATTGGAATTTAATCCAGTTTGCCTTAATAATTTCTTCACACTCAGGATGGGTTGTCCACATAGACTCAAACTTGAACTGGTGAGGCACTTTCCTTGGGGGAATTTGGCAATGAAGAAGAAGGGGACAATGGTCCGAGCCCAGAAAAATCTCATGATGAACTTGAGCATAGAGGAATAATAGTCTCCAATTAACAGTCACCAAAGCCTTATCTAGCCGCTCCCTCACATTACAGATGCCTTTTTGGTTATTAGTCCAGGTATAAGGGGTGCCTTTGTATTCAAGATCCATAAGTTGACACTCCGACAAGAGCCTCTGATAATGTTCTATCCTCATACTATTACAAGCAACTCTTCCTTGTTTCTCCCAAGAAATCCCCACTTCATTAAAATCACCAATACAAAGCCAAGGATCGTTATTGTCCTGAGCAATTGCCTGCAATACTTGCCAAAAAACCCTTCTATCCATCCATCTAGAGGGCGCGTAAACAAAAGTAGCTAACCACGAGGAGTTGATGAGATTATCAGAGACATGACAGTTAAATAAATTTGCAGACTTAAAACTAACCTGTAGATGGACCTCATCCAACCACCATAGAGCTAAACCTCCTGAAAGTCCCACTGGGTCCACATAGCTTTTATTAGGATACCGGAGCCTTCGTCTGATAGCTTCTAGCTTCATTTGATTATTTTTCGTCTCCATGAGGAAAATTATTTGAGGGTGATGGGTTGGACACAACCCTTGGAGGATCTGGGATGTCAGAGGCCGCCCCACCCCCTGACAATTCCAGCTCAGGATTAGAATACATGGACCTTGTGGCTGTTTAGGGCCAGCCACCACCGCCTCAACACATGGGATCACAAGCTGAGTAGAACTAAGAGGAGATGAATCTAAGAGGTCAGTTCCAGAGGTACACTGACTTATCGGTACTGCAATGAGAGCTGCACTATGTGAGTCAGTTTCAGCTTCTTGAATCGCAATTTTAACCAGAGTATTTCTTCGAGAAACCCGGATGCCACGACGCCGAGATGGGGCTTTAGTTGGCTGTCTGGCGATCAGTGGCCCAGGAGAGTAAAGACCAATATCCACCAGAGAAGGTGAGGGTGGTTCAGAGATGTGAGGGACCAGTGAGGAGGGTGCATCATAACGCAACAGCTTGGGGGGTCGAGATGAGGGTTGGAGTTCTTCAGGGTCTTTCCTTTTGAGGGATAGGGATTTAAGAGCTGTTGAAAGGCATGAATCCAGAGCATAAGAAGGAGCCAATGATTGTGGAAGAGGGCCAGGGGTTTGGAGAGAGAGGCCCAATTCGCCAGAGATGGGAGTAAGGGTCGAGGTACGTGGGCAGTCTGGTGGTTCTGTCACATAATAAGCAGGCCCAGTGGAAGGAGTGGTAGACCTCAATACTGAAGTGGATCGCTCCTGGGCAGGCCCAACTGTGGTTGTTAGGTCTAGAGAAGAGGAATCATCAGTGTGGTGGGGAGGCTGAGAGGACAAGAAAATTTTGTCTCCTTCAATACTAGTAAGACTTGGACTTGGAGGCATATCAATAACGGTCAGTCCAGGTGGCTCAGGAGAGAGAGTGCCACCTGTCTCTGAGTAGGCAATGCCATCTGTCTCTGGAAAGGCAGAGGATCGTGCGCACAATTCTATACCAGAGAAAGAGGTATACGAATGAGGTACTGTGTCCTTTTGGCCGGGTTGATGACGCGCCGCCGTGGAGTCGAAGGAGGGTGATGCAGAATGCTTACTCCGGTGACTAGAGGGAGGGCTTGCCCTAACAAGCATTTTCTCCTCCTTCCTTAAAAGTTGATCAACCTGCAGGCCCCAGCTCTTAACAGCCCCAGTGCGAAGCTCTGGATCATAGCCAGATGCTTGGCCTTGCTCCTTAGATACAAATTTACAAATCTTGTTGTCATGGCCAATCCTCCCACAGTCGTAGCAGAAGTCAGAAAGCCTTTCATACTTGAAAAAAACCCAAATCGCCGAGCCGCCCTGTGGGTGTTTGAGCCAAATACCCTTAGGTAGGGGTTCTTGAAGGTTAATAGCCACACGAAAGCGGAGAAAGCTTCGATTGAGGAGTAAACCCTCAGATTGTGCTTCCACGTGGACCAGATGGCCAACTCGCCGACCCAAAATCTCACCGGTTTGCCTCGTCATATTATGGAACGGCAATCCATGAGCTTGTACCCAGAAAGAACACCAATTGAAATCAACTTCAACTGCAGTTTTTCTGGCCGATAGAGTGCGAAGAACCAAGAGAGAGCCCATAATAGACCAAGGGCTCTCGAAAAGGATCCGGTTGCGGTCCTCGGCCTCCGTAAAGTGGAAAAGGAAAATATTATCAGACCAAGGGGAGATAGTCAGGGTACCTCGCAATTTCCATGCACTGTTGATAATGGAGGAGACTGCATTCCTGTTGAGGATTTTGGGTGCTAGGAATTTCCCAATAAGACAAAACTTGGAGACAGTCTCAGCCTCGCAACCACCGTCTTCGAGAATCAGCTCGTCGCCAACCACAGGGTCGTTACTGATCGAGGCCATACTGGAGGAACGGAGTGGGTAAAGGGATGGAGAGGGGAAAAGAGTGTTGTAAGCGAAGATGATGGGACAAAGAAGGAGCCGAATCGAAAAGAGAATGTGGACTAGAGGTAGAAATGAGAGAGCAAAGAGAGAGAGGTAGAAAGGTGAAGGAGGGCTACTGAAGGAGAAACCCAGAAACTGCCCTAAGGCGGGGAGGCCCTCATAGAAGAGAGAGAGGCTCTCAGTTTAGAGAGAGAGTTAGTGACATTGAAATCAAAGTTCATCTCAGCGATTCAGATCGGTGAGCTCCATTGTCTCTGTCTCTAGCTGTCCCTCTCTTTCAAGCTGAACTGATGATGCAATGTCGATTTGGTTGTTGAAGTCAATCCTATGAAATTCTATGAATGGTTTTGATATTTGAATGTTGATGTCCTGTTGTTTGTCACTGAACATGTTGATTGTTTGTTGGTTCATACTATGTTTTTGAAAATATTTCATTTTATGCTGGGCTGGATTTCATTTTGTTCTTGTGAAATATTTATTCTCTAGTTGGGGCTGGATTTTTTTTTTTTTAATATTGAGGTATGCAGTGGAATTAGTGTTTTTAGATATATTAATATGAAATATTAGCAATTGCAAACAAAATTTCTCAAGCAATGAATTAAAATGCAAGGATGATGGAGTTCATGAATATATAATATGAAACATGGGCCATAATACTCCTACAAATGTGTTTAAGAGAAATTGTTCTAACAATTAGAGGCACCTTTCTAATACTATAATTTATACAGGCCTACCCTTATCCAAAAATAGATTCACCTATAGCTTGGTCAGTAGCTGCCTGGTCTCATTCAAGAGTCTAATCTATTTGTGCTGCTGTATCAATCAATACATGAATCGTGAAATGAATTATGAACTGAATCGCGAATTATAAGATTCTAATACCAGATTCCTCCACTATACTTTCCAGAAATTAATTGGCTCAATAAAATTGGAGCCATCAGCAGACCTAGTGGAATGTCATTGAAGAAATTTGATGTGTCTCTGCCCATTCTGTTTCAGCTGGTATGCATATGCTACTAAGATTTATTTACTTATGTGTGAAATAATTGATTTTTTTTTTTTTTTTGAATGGATTATAACATATGGTTCTTTTTGATGGATTAGCATTCAATAATATCTAAGTTGTTGGCATCAACTCTGTTCTACAATTGTTGCTTTTTTTTTTCTTTAATTCTGCTTTCTTTTACTTTATAATGATCTTTTGCCTTTTAGGACAGCTTTCTCAGCCAATTGTACAAAATAGGAGAGTGAATTAGCATACTAAATGCAGAAATTGTGTCATTTTTGGTTTAATTGGTTTAAGTTGATCAAAACAGGTGTAATCATAGATATATGTCATTTGCATAAGCTGTAATTTTCTGTATGAAGTTTTCATAGAATGTTGTAACTTCATACTGAACTAGAAATCAACTGCCTATTTGACTGTGTTGTATGTAGTTGTACACCACAAGTATGATTTTAACTGTGGTCTTTAACTTCCCTCACCACCATCATCTGAGATGGTTTGGTTTTGTGGTTTATAGTGTGTTAATCTTTATTATATGATACACTTATGTATAATATGTTTTTATTTAGTTATGACCGATATGTAGTTCTTGTACTTTTTGCTAGCAGATGTTCACCTCATGCTTTGGCATCCTATTATAATGTAAAACTTACTGACCAAATTTCTCTTGGGCATAATCCGGTTACCTTTTGTACTATGTCATATCCTACACCCAGAGTGGAGATGCCTCCATCCAGTTTGCTGGATTTGCCATGGTTTGCCTTTTTGTTGGCCTCATTGTTGTGGGTAAGTTTTGATTTTTCCCCAGTTTATGGTTGGTTTTCTAATTTTTTCACATTTTTCTTTCTGCAATTTCAAACTGAAATTTTGGTTGTCTTGTTAGGAAGAATTTACCTTGGGATTCACAGTTTGATTGATATCATAGGCGGTCTTGCTTTTGGATTGGCAATTCTTGCATTTTGGATTAGTGTTCATGAATACATTGCGATTTCATAGTTTCTGGGCAAAATGGTATGTATATTTCTGCTTACTACTTCAAAATATCAGGTTTTGTGTTAGATGTGAAAATATTATTAGTCATTGTTCAACAGCTGAAATATATTGAAGGGCAGTAAATTGATCTTGTGAAAACCAAGGAGCTAGGCTTCTGAAAATTATTCACCCAAAAAAAATGCTTCTGAAAATCTTGATTTAGGTAATAAGCAGTCAAATGGCTGCAAAAGATGCTTTAGCGGTCTACTTGGAACCTAAAAAACAAGCCATATTACAAGTGTGTATAATCGGCCGAAAGCCTTTCGCTGTAGTTCGAGTGGAGGTATAATTATTCTCTCACGTCAATTAAAAGTCTTTTATTTTATTTTCTAAATTGCTCATACACTTTGCCATTTTGAGATTGAAAATCCATAAAAATTTCATGAAGTTTGAAAAAGCAAGTTTTGTAGTGTATCTTGTTAGTATTAATTGACTGACTTTAGTGCAAATTCTAGTACAAATTCTGGATATATGTAGTATTATGATATGAATTAGAGAGCATCTTGTACTTCCAATGTTACATTTTTAGGCATGATCTTCTAGCCTTTTGGGATATGAAGGGGATTTCACAGTGCAATTATATGTCTCCGAAATTATTACTTGAGAATGCAGAGGAATTTCAGTTATATGATATGGGAATTTTAGTGGGTGGGTTATGATTATGATGATTTGAGAATTTGTGGTTGGATGTGCAAACAGTTGGTGAGTACAGGGGCATGGTTGTCAGAGATATGCCAAGAGAGGTATGAAGTAAGAGAGAAGAAGAGTTCTAAGAAGTTTATTCTTTTTTCTTCACTTTTTTATTCAATAATAATAATTGGATAATTGGATAGATTTTCCTTGTTTGATCAAAACTCATTCTTTTATGTTTTTTTTATTGGCTTTGTATTTATTATTATTATTATGTTTTATGATTGGCAGAGACCGAGAGGATTGAAAGCCATGGGAAGCAGCATGGAGAGCGATTCAGAATGACAATGAAGGATAGATGGGGGCTTTCCTTTGGATTCTTATTTCTCTTCTTTCTTCTTTTTTCTTCTGATCTAGCTGGGGGGTTGGGTGTTTTGGTTCACTTTCTTTTTATTTTTTGTGTTAAATGGGGGAAGGAGTGGTGAGAGAGAGAGAGAGAAGAGGGTAATATCATTTTGTGGCTTTGTATACAAAGTGGTAAATTTTTGATTGAGAATTGTGAATTCAATTTTTGGATATGCCATTTTGTGGATAATGGTGATTGAATATTAAATTGAATGGAAAAGTGAATTAATGCTGTATTTGCTATTTGAATGGGAGTTATTATTTCATATTAGTGTTATTCAGGCCTCGTTTGGCAAGAGGCTATTTTAGCCAATTAGTCAAAAAGTTACTAAATTAGCCAAAAAGCCAACAACCCATACTAAAAAGTCAAAGATTCTCTTTTCTCTCTACTTTTTGCACATATTTTCGTAATTATCCAAAAAGTCATCTCAAACATACAAGTTTTTTTTACCTACCTTTTTAGCCAAATAGCCAAAAAGTTACTAAATTAGTCTGTTCCCAAACGAGGCCTCAGTTTTGTTACAGGTATGTTTTTAGTTTAATCACATAAAATTAGCACAATTTAAAATTAAAAAAAGAGAGGATATAACGGCGTTTCTAAAAACGCCACTATCATACTAACGGTTGGAATTTTCAAAATAAAAAAAAAAAAAAAGATATGACAACGTTTTAAAAACATCGCTAAAATCATAGTGACGTCATAGTACTATTAGGGTAGGACATTTGGCGGCATTTTAACACCGTTTATACTAATATAACGACGTTTTTCAAATGACATAATGCTATAGCGATGGCTGCGTTGTCGTCGTTTGATACTAAATGTCACAAAAAGAATTAGCGACATTTTTTTCCTTAAAAAATGCCGCGAAATGTGGATTTTCCTGCAGTAAGTTACGGTAGAAATTGGAAAAGTAAGCACAAGTATGATCACTTAATAAATAAAGAGGCAAATTGTTGATCTTCTAGTCCTAGTCAACAATTGATACAATTCAAAAATAGTTGATTTGACACTGTTCATCTTCAATTCTCAGGATTCTTCACTTCAAGGAAGAGATTTTTTTTCTCGTAGCACTTTCATTTTTACTTTCTATGTTTTATTTTTTTATCGGAAAAGAATATATTTCTCTTTGCACTTTGGTTTTTAGTTGTATTTTGATCTTAGATTTAAGTAAAGATTTGTAAAGGGAAAGGGAAAAGGGCTGGAAAAAGATACCACCAACTCAAATCCAAAATGTAAAGGACCAATCTTCTAAACCTTTTATTTAGAATTAAAAGAATAATTTTAGAATACTATGTTATTATACCTCAAGTAGAATAACCAATCAATTACATCAAGTGAACAAATATAAAATTAATTAGGTCTTTTTTATTAATTGGGTAAAAGCTAACACCTGGAATATGTATTAACTTGATTTAGGGTTGGGGTTGGTTGGGCAACACATATAGAAGAACTCTTTGGTCAATCCTATAATATATAATGGGATGGGTCTGAATCTAGTGAGACAGAAAATTAAATTTTTGACCTAAACCTGTAAGATTGAAAGGGCTATCAGAGTGTTTTTACTTTTTATGTATCAAATATTTATTATGTAATTAAAATTTCAATCTTTATAGCTGAGAGACAGGATACTCAAAGCCAGAAGGTTCAAGACAATAACCAAAGAAATGTAGAAGAGGAGGACCTAAAGTTACTTTTATTTGATTTGGCCACCATTTCAATTGCCACTAATAACTTCTCCTTCACAAATAAGATTGGAGAAGGTGGTTTTGATTCTGTTTACATGGTAATTTTTCATAAATTATACGAAGTTAACAAGCAAATGCTCATTGTGTTTGAATTTAGGCATGGTAAATTGCCTGCATTTCTTGACTTGTTGACTAATATCAAAGTTAATGATAAACCACAGGGTCAGCTCCCAACCGGATGAGAAATAGCAATTGTGAGAATATAATTGTATATATATTAGGCATGTTTGTGTGTATATTAGGCATGATTGTGTATATATTAGGCATGGTCTATATTTTCTTTTTGGTTTAGGCTTTAGGGTTATATAAACTAAGGTCTTGATGTAATTGAAATACAAGTTGAATACACAATATTCTTCAGAAACTTACATGGTATCAAAGCAGGTTGAGAAACCCTACCATTGTCGTTCTCTCTCCTTCTCTCAGACCTGGTTGTTGATCGAAGCTCTTTGCTTCATCAATCGTCAGTCATGAATTTTCTCCTTGGCTCAGTCTGGTTCGCGATCTCTCTCTTTCTCTCAGACCTGGTTGTTGGATGAAGCTCATTGCTTCATCAATCGTCTGGTTAGGTCTGATTCATCTTATTCATAGCAACTATTCGACTCATCTAGCCGACTCAACTGGTCGACTCATCTATTTGACACGTCGCCTTCTCTCCCTTATTCTGGTTCACGAAGGTCTCTCTCTCTTGCAGTTGTGTCAGCTTCAGGTTCTCTCACTCCTCTATTTTGGTTCTCTTGGCTCCGTATGTTAACTGAATTATTGACATATCTCAGTTTGGCTCTTCAATTTTTTGTTTATTATACTTTGACCCATCAATTCTATAACTTTGCTTTATTATAATGGACACTAAAATTCAAGCCATTAAATGCAAACTCACTGGTGACAATTATGCCTATTGAGCCAATGTTATGAAGAATTTTCTTCTTGGTAAAAAAAAAATGAGTTATGTTTCTAGTTCTATTCCTTGGCCATTAGACTCAAAGGCGGAATGATATTTTACTTCCTGTGATACTTGGGATTGTGATAATGTCCAAGTTCTAACCTGGTTTCATAATTCTGCAGATGATCGCATTGGAATGATGTTTTCTAAATACAGTACTGCCAAGGAGGTATGGGATTATTTACTGGGTGTTTTGAGTGCTCGTCAGCGAGATCAGATTATTCAAGATTTTTATATTGAGATGGTAGGTCTCTAGGATCAATTGGCTCTCATGGAACCACCTAGCCTCAAGGAACTAGACACTTATGTTGAGTTTCGAGAGCAGGGTCGTTTACTGTAGTTTTTAATGGCACTTTCCCTTCAGTATGAGACTATCCACGGTGGCAACCTTCATTGGTCTCCTCTGCCATTTTGGATGCTATTGTTCGTGAGCGCCTCTCTGAGGAAACCCGTCTTAAGATGGCCAGTCAGATTCTACCTCCCTGTTTTCTTGGCTCCTGCTAAGCCTCCTTTGTTATCAACCCCTTCTCCTCATTAGCTTTAGGCCACTGCAAAGCCCAAAAAAAGGCTATTAGGTCTAGATGAGTGTGCTTTCTGCCACTAGAGGGGTCATTAGAAATACAACTGTCCCAAGAAGGGACGTCAGCCTGCTTCGTTCCAGCCACTTTAGACACAGTTCTGTAATCCTACTCCGAGTACTTTCCGGCCTCTTGCTGCTTATACTACATCTACTCCGACTTCAGATCCCGACTTGACTTCCTTGAGTGCTCAGCTTGCTCAATTTCAGCATATCCTGCAGAAATGGCAATGGGCCGGGGCAAGGCCGGGAATCACACTCCCTGTTCCCAATCCCCGATTGTGAAAATCTCCCCGTCCCGGCCCCGATCCCCGACAGAAAACCTATCACCGTCCCCGTCCCAGTACGGGGATCGGGTTTCCGCGACCCCAAAAATTTCTCGGCCCAAATCTGTTTCAACAACACCATCAACAACATCATTAACAACAATATCATCATCATCATCATCCCCAATTGTTTCATTTTCAACATCAACATCAACATCAACAAAATCATCAACAGATCCACTAAAAAAAAAAGATAGATAGAGACACACACACATACATGTATACATACATACACAAACAGATATAAGATATGTGTATCTGTGTCACAAAAAGAGAGAGAGTGGATAATCGGCGGTGATAGAAGACGGAGGAGATCGGAGGAGACGATGCTGGACAGAGGTGATGGTGACTGCGACGAACGATGGAAGAGATCAGCGGCAATGGACGACGGAGAAGGACGATGATGACTGGGACGAATGAGAGTGGACGATCGATGACGACAACGGAAGCGATGGGTGACTGTGACTACGACGACGAAGGAGGACGATCGGCATCGCTAACAGTGTCGATGACGCTGAGGAGGAGGAGAGGTACGATAGAGAGAGAGAGAGTAGAGGGAAGAGAGAAAGAAAGAGACAGAGAGGAAGAGAGAAGTGAGATGATGATGAGGGTTTATTTTATATATATATAGGGGTAAAATAGTAATTTCACTTCAGGGATAAACGGGGACAGGCCGGGTACAGGGCTGGACACTTATCCTCGTCCCCGGCCTGAAACCAATCAAGGATTGATTTTTGAATACCGTCTAGGAATGGCAACGAGGCGGGGCGGGTCGGGGATCACCCTCCCGTCCTCGATCCCCGAAGGCACAAAAGTCCCCGATCCCCGGCGGGAACCCATCACCCTCCCTACCCCCGCCCCCAAAAAATCCCCGTACAAAAACAGCATCCACAACAAACAACAACAACCCCAACAGATCAACAACCACAACATTACAACAAAAAAAAATTGAACAGATCTGATACACACTCACACACACACACATACATGTATACATATACGATAGATGAACCAAAAAAAAATGATACTGATACACACTCACACACATACATACATGTATACATATACACAGATCTGTGTAGATCGCGCACGGATCCATGTCGATCGACTCAAATTTACACCGAAACATGGCTGAAACCGTAGTGCTACGGCGAAAGAGAAGCGAGAGAGGAGGTGCTACGGCAGTGCTACGATGGTGGATGGAATAGGAAGTGTTGCGACGGAGGACGGTGGAGCAGCTGTTCTTGAGGATGGAAGAGGAAGTGGTGCAGTGGTACTGCGACGGAGGACGGCGGAGTGGCGGTTCTTGAGGATGGTGACCTTGGCGAAGGTGGAGACGCACTGGATCTGGTCTGGATTGACATGGGTTTGAGAGAGTTAACAAAGACAGAAAAACGAGAGAGTGAGAGAGAGATGAGAGTCAGTTGAGAGAATTGAGAGAGTGAGTTGAGATGAGAGTCAGAGAGAGATGTATATGAGAGAGAGAGAGAGTTATATAAATATAATACAACTAAACAGATATATAAATATAATACAACTAAACATATAAGTAGTATATACGCGGGGATCCTTCGGGGAAATGTCGGGCCGAGGTTGGGGCTGGGCTAGGGCCAAGAAATTTATCCCTGTCCCTGGTTCAAAAATCATCGGGGATGCATTTTTCAATACCAGCCCCGACCCTATATGGAATAATTTTCGAAAAAAAACCTATTTATCGGGATGGGGCGGTTCGGGTCCCCGTCGGGCCGGGTTCATATTGTCATCCCTAATACCATCCCCGCCCTGTTGGGGATATCTTTCAAGAAAAAACTGCTCAAATCAGGGTCGGGGGGTTAGGTCCCCGTCGGGCCGAGTTCAATTTGCCATCCCTAATATCTTGTCCACCTCTCAGCTATCCCCATCTGCATCTGCTCTTACCTCTCTTCATTCAAGTTTGATTAGGTCTTCTTCAAGTATTCTTGCTTCCGTTTGGCTTTTTGATTCTGGTGTCTCTCATCATATGACTCTTCACCTTTCCTTACTTCAAAATTGTATTCCCCCACCCGCTCCTATTACTATTAATACTGCTAATGGGTCTGGTATGTAGGTTTTGTCTATTGGGTCTATCTTGCCCTCTACTATGTTTGTTGTTACTATTCTCTCTGTTCTTTATGTCCCTCAGCTATTTGTAAGTTTATTATCTATCAATCAACTTGATGCTTCTGGCTTTGATGTTATCTTTTCTTCTTCTGTCTGTTGTGTGTAGGATCGGGTGTCCAAGAAGAAAATTGGGATCGATCGTAGAGTTGGAGACGTCTATATGGTAGAAAGTTTGCATCTCCCTTCATCCACCTTTCCAGTTGCACTTTCTTCGGTTCAGTTATATTCTCAGTCAAGTTAGTTTTATTTATGGCATTCTCGCCTAGGTCATTTGTCTGTTGACCGCTTACGGTCTTTAGCTCAATCTAGGTTGTTGGGTAAAGTTTCTCCTAGTCATGAATGTCGGGGGTGTAAGCTTGCTAAAATGTCAGCTTTACCTTTTAATAAAAGTACGTCTATTTCTATTTCTCCATTTTTTTTTTGTGCATACTGATGTCTGGGGACCTTCTCCTATTCTCACTAAAGGGGGTTCCACCTATTATGTATCTTTTGTTGATGATTGCACCCGTTATACTTAGGCTTATTTTATGACTCATAAATCTGACTTCTACCAAATATACCGTACATTTCAATCTATAATCACTACATAGTTTGAGGCTACCATTAAATTATTACGGTCTGACTTAGGTGGAAAGTATTTTAAAATTGAGTTCTGTGAGTATCTAGCGATTCACTAAACTTCCTGTACTGATACACCCGTCCAAAATGGTCATGCTGAGCGTAAATACTATCATCTTCTCAAGATCTCTCCTTCTTTATACCTTTGTTCCAGCTTCCTTTGGGGGGGGAAGCAGTTCTTACAACTGCTTTTCTTCTCAATCGTATGCCTACCCCCTACTCTCTGGTCATTTTCCTTATGAGGCTCTATTTTCCCAACTTCCCAATTACTCTCTCCTTTGTATTTTTGGGTATGCATGCTTCGTTTTTCTTCCCCGAAAAGATAGGACAAAACTTAGTGCCTGTTCTGTCCTGTTTGTCTTTTTGGGTTACAGTCTTACTCAGAAGGGCTATCGTTGCCACGATCCTGTTTCCCGCCAACTTTATATCTCCCGTCATGTTGCCTTCTTGGAACGTCTGTCTTACTTTCTGCTTTCCCCTCTTACTGCTCTAGTTTCAAAAGCAGATTTGGTTCTCCTTGACCCATTTCCTTCTGAGGTCCCGTCTGATGAGTACATCTCTATTGTTCCTCTTGAACTTATTCCATCTTCTCCTTTGGCTACTTCTCCTCTTTCGGCTTCTTCTCCTCCTCCTCGTCCTCCTCGTCCTCCTCCTTTGTTAGTCTATTCCCGTCGCTCGGTTACTGCCTCTTCTACTTCTAAAGACTCTGATCCTGCTACACACTAATATCCTACTCGAGAGCTTCATCCTTTAAATAGGTTGGGTTGGTCTAATACATGTTTTTCTGCTTTCTATCATACTTTTCTGTCTACTATTCATTCTTTTCAAAACCACAGTCTTATAAGGAGGCCTGTCAGGATCCTCTTTAAATTCAAGTTATAGAGGATGAGTTGTCAGCTTTGCAGAAAACTAGTACTTGGGAGTTAGTTTCTTTGCTTGCTGGTAAGAATCTGGTTGGTTGCAAATGGTTCTACAAAGTCAAGACTTACTCTGATTGTTCTCTTGAGTGCTACAAAGCTCGCCTGGTTGCCAAAGATTTCTCAAGAGTATGGTATTGATTATGAGGAGACCTTTGCCCCTGTTGCCAAGATGACTATTGTTCGTACTTTGATATTTGTTTCTACTATTCGTCATTGGCCTATTTATCATATGGATATTAAGAATGCTTTTCTTAATGGCTATCTCATTGAGGAGGATTACATGCGTCCTTCCCCTGGTTTTCCTCATTCCTCTGGACTTGTTTCTCGTCTTTGGCGTGCTTTGTATGGTTTGAAGCAATCTCCTCGTGTTTAGTATGATCGCTTTTAGACAGCTGTTACTAAGCTTGGGTTTCATCCTTGTGACCAAGACTCTACCTTGTTTCTTCTCCACACCTCTGTTGGTTTTGTTGCCTTATTACTATATTTTGATGATATGATCATTACTGGCTTTGACACTTCTGCTATCTTTGAGGTCAAGCAGTATCTCTTCTGTTCTTTTAAAATGAAGGATCTGGGACCACTGTGGTATTTTCTTAATATTGAGGTATCTTCTTCTCCCAAGGGCTACTTTCTGTCTCAAACCAAGTATGCCAATGAGGTTATTCACCGTACCAGTCTTACTGACACTAAGATTTCTGATACCCCCATTGAGCTTAATGTGAAGCTTAACACTACTGATGGTGTCCCATTGGATGACCCTACTTTGTATCACGAGCTTGTGGGCTACTTAGTCTATCCGACAGTTACTCACCCTAATCTTGCCTATGTTATTCATATGATTAGCCAGTTCATTTCTGCTCCTCGCTCTCCGCATTGGGCTGTTTTGGTTTGGATTTTTTTCTTTCTCCGCGGTACAATCTTCCAAGGCTTGTTGTTGTCTTTTACATCTTTCTTGGATTTGGTGGCTATGCTGATGCTGAGTGGGCTGGTAATGTTATTGATCGTAAGTCCACTTCTGGTTCTCGTCTGTTTCTTGGTGATTCCTTGATTTCTTGGAAAAGTAAGCACCAAACTGTTATTGCTCGTTTTACCGCCGAAGCTGAGTATTGTGCTATGGCTCATGCTACTGCTGAGGTTATCTAGCTTCGTTGTCTCCTCTCTAACTTAGGCGTTCCTCAATCCTCTCCGACCTCTCTCTACTGTGACAACCATAGTGCTATTCAGATTTCCCTTCGGCTCTATAGCTTGCTGACTTCTTCACCAAGACTCACACCACTGCTTCTTTTTGGTTTCTTCTTAACAAACTCTTCGTGTTTTCTGCTAAAATACCTTGAGTTTGAGCGGGGGTGTGAGAATATAATTGTATATATTAGGCATGGTTCTGTATTTCTTTTTTGGTTTAGGCATTATGGTTATATAAATGAAGGTCTTGATGTAATTGAAATATAAGTTGAATATACAATATTCTTCAGAAACTTGCAGAAGAGACTATCCAAAACTTCAGGGCAAGGCCTCGAAGAGTTCAAGAATGAGATCATCTTGATTTCAAAGCTACAACATCATAATCTAGTTAGGCTTTTGGGATGTTGCATTCATGAAGAGGAGATGATGTTGATATATAAGTACATGCCAAACAAAAGTTTAGACTTATTCATCTTCAGTTAGGATCTAACCCTTAAAAATCTTTCACAATTTTTTTCTTGAAGTATAGTGAAAGTTTCTAACTTCGTTTAAACTGTCTCAGATCAAACAAGAGGTACATCACTTGACCGGAAAAAAAATTCTTTGACATAGTAGTGGGAATTCTACATCGAGATTCAAGATTAAGAGTAATTCATAGGGATTTGAAAGCAGCCAACATTTTGTTGGACAATGAGATGAGTCGTAAAATTTCAGAGTTTGGATTGGCAAGATCATTTGGAGGTGAACAATCTGAAGAAAATACAATAGGGTTATTGGGACTTTGTAAGTACACACCTCTTATCTCTCCCCTCTATCAATTTTAATTGTAGTGCTTACCATTTGATATATTTCCTTGATTTTGTATAGTGGCTATATATCTCCTGAATATGTAATAGATGGGCACTTTTCTATAAAATCCAATGTTTTTAGTTTTAATTTAATGTTGCAGACTGTATAAAGTTAGAATTTGTTTTATGTTGTGAATCAAATTATGAATTGTTATTTGATTTAGGCATGGAAATTATGAATTGTTATGTACAGATTTACCAACAATGTTATCTGTTTTGTTAATGTTGAATAGTGAGAACCCACTATTGCCCATGCCTAAACAACCTGGCTTTTGCTCTAAAAAGGGTTCTAAGTTATGCCTGGCAAAGATTCTTCATCAAACGAAGTAACCATAACAACGCTATATGGTAGATAGAGTTGTCCAAATCTTTGCAAAAAAATTTATTTGCATAGCTACCAAACTCGTAAATTTGTAATTTGTTTGGGAGAAGGAAAAGAAAATAAATTAACTCTATCTCAAGATTTTAATTATCCAATGAAAATGTTATTGTCATTTTAGTGAAATCACTTGGGATGATATAAATCACATAAACATTTTGCCTCGTACCTAGATTTTGCTCTGTTTCAGTAACTTGGACTTTTCATCAGTCAGATCATAGTTAACTAATTGTTACTTTTCTTGGATTTCCTAATTGCTTCCTGTAATTATGATATTGATAATGCTCTTTTTTCTTTTTTAAAAAACAATTAAGGTCCATTTGTTTGTACTTTTTTGTAAAATTTATTATCTTGATAATAAAATCTCAATGTTTGGAGATTGCTTTAGCCTATTTTTGACTTTTCATAAAAATATATACAAAAAAAAAAAAAAAAAAAAACTAAATGATTCAAACAAGTACACTCATCAAATAAATGTATTTCCAAACAAACAAGTCCTGTTGTATGCATAATCAATGTTCTAAAAGTCATATCAGATTAACCTGTTCAATTAATTGACCTGTTAACCGATTTAGATTTTAGTTGGGATGAACCACCAAACTCATTTTTAATAAAAAATTGACTTATTTTTGTTAAACCAGGGAAAAACTTATAAGGCTCGTTTAGGAACTAGTACATTTAGTTAAAAAGTCAAAAAGTTATTAAAAAAATCTAAAAGTTAAAAATGCATATCAAAAAGTCAAATATTCACTTTTCTCTCTACTTTTTGTACATCTTTTCGTAAAAAGTCAAAAAATTATCCCAAACATACTAATTTTTTTTAATTCTTATTTTAACTAAATAATTAAAAAATTATTAAATTAGTCTGTTGTGAAAGTAGAACTTAGTTAAATCGGCCAAAAATTCAAACTGGTGGTTGGTTAAAGATTAAAGAAACCGCTCGATTGGCTCAAACGCACAACATATTGCTTTACAAGTCACGACGCGTTGACCAGGAGGCCACATTTGCAGTTTGTTAAAAATTAGTCTGTGGTATTTGAAAGTTCTTCACTAAGGAAGGGAGGGTCCTAGGTGAGCCGCTAAGATAGGACCTAGCATTTGAAAAAATAAAAATAAAAATTATGAGTAAAGAGACATGTACTCACAATTCATTTACAACAATGATACATCTTACTAATTTGAGGGCATGTTTGATTGGGTGGATTAGAGTGTGGGATTAGGATTATTAATCCGTGGGCCCAATTATCCTATATTTGTTTTAACATTTTTGTTTAGGATTATTAATCCAATGGATAATTAATCCAACAAATTTGTAGGATTATTAGTAATAGGGTAGGGGTGGGATTATTAATCCAATGGATATTAATCCAATTGGATAGTGAACACCACACTAATTTACTAGGACTATTAATACTTCACTATTAATATTGTGAATCAAACATACTAATGGATCACTAATGAGGTGGAAATTTAAAAAAAAAAAAAAAACTTAAGGGCAAAACATCACATCAGTCAGTGAAACTTACTCTCTAGAGCTCCTTTAGTGTTCCCAATTTAGAGCTCCCAAACATTTTTCATTTATTTATTTGTTTGCTAGTGTTTACGCAAGGACTATTTATATATAATTGTTAAAATTATAAACTGATTTTTCAAATTTCCTGAGTTTAGAGTCAACATGGTACATTTGCTTGGACTTTTTACACCCGTGTGTGACTTCAAGGATGTCTAACCATTTTTCTTTTCCCATGTATGCAAGGCTTTGTAAGACTATTTTTATTCCTGATATTACTTTGTTCTATTAAAATTATTTTTGAATATTAATAATAAGAGTTGATGACTCAATTTCATATATTTTATTAGTCTATAATGACCTTGTTTGAAAAAATATAAAATAGATTAAAATAGTCAATAAGATAAAATATCACATCAAATTTACAATCATTTCATTTTTTTTCTCACAAACATCATATCTAATTACAAAAAAATCAAACCATCGTCTCAAACACAAAAATTTTAGCATACAATGTTGTTTTGAGAATATGATTAAAAGCTAACTTTTTGACTTTTATGACTTTTTTTGAAAAAAACGTGTGAAAAATGCGAGAGTTGATATAACTCAAAATAGGTTAAAAATTGGAAAAATGACTTTTAACCATCTTCTCAAAATACTCCTAAAATAACCTACTAAAATAACAAACTTTTCAAACAAGGCCAATATCATATCAGATAATGTTACTATTTCATTCAGTATTTGTTTTAAACATCCGTCACTCCGCTTGGTTTGAGTTTAGTTATTAGAAGAAAAACAAAAATAAAAAACCGTAACTTGTTTGGTTAACACAACTCAAAATCACTTCTTAAAACACAGTAATTCAAAATGGGAAAAATTATGGTAAACACACCTTAAGCGCTAAGTATCATATCCACCTTATAACTACATAAGAAAATAGCTTAACTCTATACTTTCTGAGTCATAACTAAAATAAAAAATAAAAAATAAAAAGTTATAACTAAACACAAAAAAGTCATAACTAAATATCTCAAAATAATGTTATAACTAAAAAAGAAAATTAATCATAACTAAAGTAAAAAATGACGTAACTAGATATCTATATAATATAAGAGTGTATATAATAGAATGCTCAACTCAAAATAAACTTCTCAATACAATCAGAGTTGAGATTTTCTAACTTTTGACTAGACATAGCTTACAACACATTTCCTCAACTCTTCCAGAAAAATTATTGGTTGGGTCAGAGGCGCCATGTTACGATATTATTCATCAATCACAAATCATTATATTTTTTCATATTTTTTAGTCATTCAATATAAAATTATAAATCCCACCTCTTCGAACAATCATAACACTCTTGTGACATCCCAAGACGAATTCGCTCTTCCAAGCTCTCACCGGTCAGTCATATGGGAGTAGTAGCTCATCTCCTTTAACAACTCTCACTAAATTTTTGTATTTTTATATATATTTTTTTTTTGGGGTATTTGTTAGTATTTAGTGATTCTTTATTAAAAAATAAATAAATAAATAAAAATTCATAAATTTTATGATTTTTTAGCATATTTAGATTGAGTGAATCTAAAATTAAAAAATTTGATTAAAATATTAAAAAAAATCACATAAAATAATAAAATACAGATTGAAAACTCAAAAATTACTTTTGACAGTTTTAAAAATTATTTCAAAATTTCAAAACCAAATGAATATTAGATTTCCAAATAGGTAAACTACCAATAGATCCTAATAATTGGACTTAATTTCCATTAAATCCTATTAAATATAAGTCCTAATAAAATCATTACTAAAAATAATTTTTTGTAACGATTTTTTGAATATGTCGCTAAAAATTGACAATTAGTGACTTTTTTTTGTCAAGGTTTTATAAATTGTGCCTAAAACGTACAATTAGTGATATTTTTCTGTAATGAATTTTTCAAATTGATGTTGAAAGTTAAAAATTAGTGACTTTTTTGTGACAAATTTTTTAAACTGTCGTTAAAAACTTATAATTAGTGGCTTTTTTGTGACAAATTTTTAAACTGTCACTGAAAATTAACAATTAGTGACGTCTTATAATAGTATTTGATGAGAAAAAATCATTAATTATCATAAGACATATTAGACAATAAGTTTACCTATTAAAACCTACACGTAAGTTTTTATTTTCAAATTTATAAAAACTATTTTCAAAATAAACAACTAAATAAATTTTTAAATTTTATAAACACTTTTATCTTTCAAAATTAAATTATAAAAATCACACCAAACAAGCCGTGTTTTCCGGTTCCGAACTTTAGTTATATACTAGGGTATGCCCGTGCCTGAAGGCACAGTGAAAATACTGTTGGAATGAAAATGTAATTGAATATAAAAATATTGGGTTAAAATGTAATTTATTTAATTTGTTGGGAAAAAAAATTTGAAGTGAAAATATAAATAGATGATCCGTATGGTTGTGGATTTTCAAATGAATTTTATAATTAGATTTTTGAAAAGAGTTTGTCAAACTCAAAAATTTGTTTGGTTGTATATGTTAAAAATTAAAAATAATTTTTACAAATTTAAAATTCAAAACTTACTTGGTTTTAGAGTTTCCAAAAATAGTTTGTAAAATTTTAATTTTAATTTTATTATTTTTAGTGAAATTTTTAATATTTTAATCAATATTTTTCACTTTTCAAATCCACTCAATTTAAATATTTTGCATTATAAAATTTAGAGAGATGGAAAAATTAAAAATAGTGATGACACAGTTATTACCTTGGCCAAAAAAATGTGAAAATAGTGATGACACAAATGCAAACAAAGATCATATCACAAAATATTTACTATTGTAGTATTTTTGTTGTAATAGAAAATAAGTATTTTATTATCCTAGCCAATAGCAGTACCCAAATAAATTTCTATATTCACATTTTTTTAGATAGTGAGTTTTGGTTGATATAAAGAAGAGAGATCTCATAGCTATAGTTTTGCATCAATTTTAATGTAATGGTTAAAATCTACCAATTTTTATGGTTTGGTGGTCAGTTTATTGTGCAGAAAATTAAATAAATGAAAAATAAATAAATAAATTGTATGCTACTTGGTGAATAAATCAATTTAAACATAAAATTTTCAAATTTATAGGTAAACGAAATAGTGAAAAGTAAACACATAAATTCTACATAAAATTCAAGCACAACAAAAGTATAAGATTTTAAACAAACAACAAAATGTAAGTCCCACAACACAGAAACATCTATATACGCCAGCCAATGTTCTGCAATAGAAAAAAATAAACAACAAATTAAGCACACCAGCCAATGGCCTGCAATACAAAAAACATGCCAAATAACAATTTAAGCACACTAGCCAGTGCTCTGCAATACAAAAAAAAAATTCAAATAATTTTAAGCACACCAGCCAATGTTCTGTAATACAAAGAAAATGCAACATCCTTCCTGATAAAAAAGATATATGGAAGCAAAAATTCAAATTCAACCAAATAAAAATATTATTAGTTTTCTTTAACCTAATTCAAGAACATATTAGGAAGAAAAAACAAAAAAACAAAAAAGACTGTATCACCTAGTGTGTTACATTTACAAAAACAAACTCATAGCATAAGTCAATAATTCCAATGAATATTATCTAACATACATCTAAACTTAGTTATAAATTTCACATAGATAAAAGGCTTTACAAAACTATTGTAAGTAATAAATTTCACATCGATCGGAAACTTTACAAAATATGGATCGTAGCTAGCATATGTACGCTTTTCACAAAAATAAATATGAGATTCAAACTTGTTCTTTCTTAGAAATCCTAGGAGCGCCTCATCACTTTCCAAAAAGTCCTTGTATCAACTTGTATGCATCCCCAGTAAGGAGCATGCACGACAATCTACTAATTTATAAAAATAAAAAAAGTTAGTATGTTTCATCAAGAAAATTTATATAAATATATCAAAACACTTTCAAATTGAAATTACCTTGTTACATCCCCATTGAAGCAATCCAGTTGTATTTATCTTTTTGAGCTCCATATATTTTTTAACCCAATCCTACAAAAATCGACACATATAGTAAAATATTTTAAAAATAACAATTTGTAATCAATAGAAACAAATTTATCAATAAATAAATTGTACCTTTTGACAAAAGTGGTTTGATCCATAAGTAACACTATAACAAAATTTTAGGATAAACAATGTTTGTAGTAGAATATGACTCATCATTAGGAAGGAGGACACTTATACGATCAAAAGATGTGCATCTAGATAAGGCCACATACAATTGCCCATGACTAAATACTGGTGTGCGCAAATCAACTCCAACAAATTTCACAGATTACCCTTGAGATTTATTAATGGTCAGGACATATGTCAATCGAACTAGAAATTGACGTCTTGTCATTCGGAAAGGCATTTCTGAAGAAGACGGTGTCAAGGATATCTTTGGTATGAATACCAAATTGCCAAATTTTTCTCCAGTTAAAATTTGAGCTTCAATTATGCGAGTATTGCATCTAGAAACCATCAATCTTGTGCCATTGCACAGTCCATCTTTTGGTGCAATATTTCTTAACAAAATTATAGGACAACCCACTTTCAACTCTAGCTTAAAAGGGCTCACCACACTGTAATTGGAAAATTACAAATACCTTTTGTATTATCTATATAATTACAAATGTTTTTTTCAATACACATCATAAAAAATTATACTACACGGTAGCTTATTTACTCCAAGGAGTAATACTCTCATAAAAATCATTAAAAAATTATTACAACAAAATTTTAAAATAATTTTAAGTTTTTTCAAAAGTCCTGATAAACATCTAAAAAGTCTTTTTTTTTTGTTTGAAAAATTCCAAAAACAAAATTGAAAAAGATAAATAAACTGGACTCTTTTTAAAGAAAGAGAAGCCTAAACATTTTAAAATAGCAATTCAACGAAAAATCAAATTAAAAACAGTTCACTAAAAGCAAAAAAAAAAATAAGGGTCATCAAATTAAAAGGGTTAACTTTTTAATGTTCCATTTTCCTTTCAATCAACAAATTCCTTTCAAATCCTAAATCCAAATACAGCCTAAGAGAGATTAAAAAAAAAAAGACCTATCATATTACAAAATTATACTACACGGTAGCTTATTTACTCCAAGAAGTAATACTCTCATAAAAATCATTAAAAAATTATTACAACAAAATTTTAAAATAAGTTTAAGTTTTTTCAAAAGTCCTGATAAACATATAAAAAGTCTTTTTTTTTTTTGTTTGAAAAATTCCAAAAACAAAATTGAAAGAGCTAAATAAACTGGACTCTTTTTAAAGAGAGAGAAGCCTAAACATTTTAAAATAGCAATTCAATAAAAAAAACCAAATTAAAAAGAATTCACTAAAAGCAAAAAAAATAAGGGTCATCAAATTAAAAGGGTTAATTTTTTAATGTTCCCTTTTCCTTTCAATCAACAAATTCCTTTCAAAACCTAAATCCAAATACAGCCTAAGAGAGATGGAAAAAAAAAGACCTATCATATTACAAAATTAAACTGTAACAAATGTTTGTAGAAAAAAAAAATAAAATGAACTTGTAACTGTAAAAAGAGGACTGGTTGATAATTAAATATGAACTTGAAAATTTTTTAAAAAAATGAACTTGTAACAAAAGCTTTTAAGTTAGACCTATTTTATAGGTCCAGTGATATGTCAAGAAGAGGACTGGTTGATAATTAAATATTATCTAATTATCAACGAATCATCTTCTTGACACATCACTTGGCCTATAAAATGGGTATAAAAAATGAACTTGTATATCATTATTAAAAAAAAAAAGAAAGACATAAGCATTCACATAATTCATCATACGTTCCAACTATAAAAAAAAAAAAATACATAAAAAAAATGATATTTTGTAGAAATTGAACAGCTGTATACCAAGATACATAACTATACACACTATATTAGACTTCTTTCTAAACCAAACATTAAAAGCTTAATGTGCAATCTAATTATTGAAAATTTGAAGACCAAACATGAAAATTCCAGAGCATTAAATAAATCTGAGAGAGTTCATTCATTAATCCAAAACATTCATTAACCCACTGCAATTCAAAAAAGAAAGAAAGGAACTAAAAAAGAATTTCAAGGGAGGGACTTCCTAACCTGAGTATTTGCTTGAGAAGCAAAATTAAAGAAATTTGAGACAGAAGGATAAAAAAAATATACAATTAGTAAGAGCACTCCTCAATACTAAAAATGTACACGAATATATTTTCATATTTAACGAATAAGAATATGACCATTAATGATTAATGAGAACCTCAACCCATTTGATTAAGATGAAATAAAAATGATTGTTGACATGGAATATAACTGTAAGAAGGCAGAATGAGGTTTAATAATTGCCATAAAGAAAAATTAATTGACACAGAATTAACAACCTCATAACATATTTTAGTTAACAACCTACTTTAAGAAGTTCGTATGTGCATGTATATCACAGATGGAGAAATTGAACTACTACAGAATTTAACTGTTGTCTTCAATATACATTAAAAAGGATAGAATAAAATTTAAATACTATCATAGAAACCTACATCATTTTTCATCAATAATTTAACTGTTCGTATGTGTTGAAACCCAATTGATTATTAAAGAAAAAAACACAATACAAAATTTTAGTTTGTTTAACATTTGATAAAATTTTTAAAATGTTTAACATTTTTGTTTTTGCTATTAAAACTCATCCTCAGTAGCAGCATTTAATAGATTATAGGAATTATTATCACTAAAAACAGGGTGCAAAATAAAATGGGCTTTGATTAAGGTTTTGTGAACCCTTATCCAACAATAAAAAACCAAAAAAGAAAGCAAAACATCGATTTTAGCAAATCCAATTGATTCACGATTCAACAATTCGGTTCACCGATTCACCTTCGATTCATAGTTATTTGCGATTCATACAACCCTTTCGTATCGATTACCCACCGAATTGAATCGAATCGTACGATTCGAATTGCGAAGTTTTTAGTTATTTGATTCATAGTTATTTGTGAATTTTTGCCAAGTTTTTCAAAAGGTGACCATGTATTAGAATAGAATGCATTGTATGCACAATACTATCAGAAAAAGAAAAAAAAAACAAAACAAAAAACAAAAACAAAACAAAAAAGGAAAGGAAAGGGAAAACCAAGGAGAAAAGATCACTCCTTGCATACTTCTAATGGAGTTTTCAATTCATCAATAATATAAGAGCCACTACAACAAATTTGGGATTTAAAGACGAAACAAATTTGTCCCAAAATATATATATTTCGTCACCCAAACTAATTACGATGAAAATTTTTCGTCACCCGTTTTGTCACCAAAGCCTCGTCGCTAAAGGGTCGTAGAGACGAAAAAACAATTTCGTCATTGAAAATGATAAATTTGTGACGAATTTTTTTGTCTCCAAAACGCTCTGTTGGGAACATACTTGTAAGTAATTAGCGACAAAATATTTCGTCATTAAAGGAAGAAGTTAGAGACAAAAGTATTTCGTCATAAATATAAGAAATAGAGACGAAATAATTTTTTCACGCTTAATACAAACGAAGAAGAAATTTTTTTGTCAAAGAAGCTACCAATAGAGATAAAAACAAATTCATCATTAAAAATGATAAATTTGTGACCAGTTTTTTTGTCTCTAATACACTCTGTTGGAAACATACTTGTAAGTAATTAGCGACAAAATATTTTGTCATTAAAGGAAGAAATTAGAGACAAAAATATTTTGTCATAAATATAAGAAATAGAGACGAAATAATTTTGTCACGTTTAATATAAACGAAGACAAAAAAAATTTGTCAAAGAAGCTACCAATAGAGACAAAAACAAATTCATCATTAAAAATGATAAATTTGTGACGAATTTTTTTGTCTCAAATACACTCTGTTGGGAACATACTTGTAAGTAATTAGCGACAAAATATTTTGTCATTAAAGGAGAAATTAGAGACACAATTATTTTGTCATAAATATAAGAAATGGAGACAAAATAATTTTGTCACATTTAATATAAACGAAGACGAAATTTTTTTGTCAAAGAAGCTACCAATAGAGACAAAAACAAATTCATCATTAAAAATGATAAAATAATGTCAAAAAAAAATTCGTCACACATTGAGGATAATAGTGACAAAATGTGACAATATTTTTTGTCACGACAAATGCATTTAGTGACGAAATAAAAAATTCATGACAAAATTAATCATCCACCTAAGCGAAATAAGAGACAAAAGAACCTTCTTTAGGGATGGAAAATTTTGTCAATAATTTCATAATATTTTTTTCCATATTATATACCTATTTTATCAAAATCTAAATTTTAGTTCAACAAATATAACCCTGTTCATGTTGAAACCTGTTGAATATAACAATTCCATCACAACTTAACCTAACCTGTTATCAACACATTTACGAATTAACAAAATGAAAATATTCATTCATCATCACAAATAATTTCATCCTAATACAATAAAATAGTGAAATATCCACAAAATATCCAAAAGTTATAACTTGTTCAATTTTACCAAAAATCCAACAATAACTAGTGCAACTCCACAAAGTATGTGTATCCTTATCAAACAAAAATGAACATTCAAGCAAATTAGATCATTGTTGCACGTCAAAAATGCCACCCCAATCCAATCTGCAAAAAAATAAATTAAAAGCTTTAGTAATTAATTAATTATACAAAAGATTAAAACATTAGTAACTCATCAATTTACAATTAGATCAATTATACAATTTACCCCTCTAACAGACTTTTTTTTCGAGATTATGAGAACAAAAAATTAATTTTAAGACTAATTCACAAATGGTGCATCCCATTAATGTGTCGTAAGTTCATATAACTTATATTGGTCCATTTAATTCTTAAAGTTCAAGGATACGTACCAGTTTTTCTACTCTAACAGGGATTGACCTAGAACCACACCTGTGTTTTGTATACATCCTTTCTCTGTTCACGATGTTACCCTTTGATTGCTCCTATAAGAAAGAATGACCAATATAATAATGAAATGTATCATTAGTAAGACAAATATGTTAGCTTTTGATTGTTCCTGTAAGGAAGAATGAACCAATATAACAATGAAATGTATCACTAGTAAAACAAATTTAATGCTTGATAATAAAGAATTGCATTGTTCATATCTATCTTTTTCCTATATATCATTTCAACTTAAAAGATGTTTCAAATTATTCACTAGTTTCATTCAATTCTTTGAAATATAGATTAGAGGACTTGTTGAGATTTCATTATAAGATAATTTTTCTGGGTGAAAAAAGAAAAACGAGTAATTTACACCGTTCACAATTAGGGGGCATATAAGCATGGGCAAGATAGATTGTGAAAAAATCCATTTACATTTCACAAGATATGGAACAATTACTGATACCAAACTCATATCCCTTTCTTTTTTCCATAACTATATCAAATCTAAAGTTCTGTCTTAATACCCTGTATTAGTTACTCAGCTAGTTGCTTACCATTATCATGAAACTTCAGACCAAACTCAAGAACAAACAGAAAATACAATCATAGAAACTGAAATCTTAGTTCTTTATTCTATGATGTGAAAGATGCATTTTAAGGAATCATAAATTAATCTCCTATTATGTGAGCCTTCCAATCCATGTTTAATAGTTTCCCTTTCTTATTTTGCCACTTATTTGGTTTTTATTATGTTTCACTTACATGCTTAGAGGATAAGGAAAAAAGAACACATGGAATTTCACAGCAAATTGATTTTGTTCTTTCTAGTTTTTTTGAAATCTCTCCCTATTCTAATCAAATTTTATCTAAGTTACAAGCAAAAGAATATGAAGTTGCTACAATTCTTCCAAATTAATAGCTCTCTGTTGATCTTCTACCTCAATGCTTTCTGAGAGGCCTCATCACAAAATATACACAAAAGTAAAATGACACTACTACAAAAACATATAAAAATCACACTTTTTTTGTGTGATGTATGTTATTTAATCACACCTTTTAATTTTGTTAAAGTGTGATATTTGGGAGTGTGATTAAAAGGGGTCATTTTTAATCACATATTTTAAGTGTTATTAATAACATTTAGATCACACCTTTTAAGTATGATTAAAAATATTTAGATCACATATTTTAAGTGTGATTAAAAATATTTAGATCATAGCTTTTAAGTGTGATTAAAAATATTTAGATCACACATTTTAAGTGTGATTAATAACATTTAGATCACACCTTTAAGTGTGATTAAAAATATTTAGATCGCATCTTTTAAGTGTGATTAATAATATTTAGATCACATTTTAAGTGAGATTAATAACATTTAGATCACACATTTTAAGTGTGATTAAAAATATTTAGATCACATCTTTTACAGATTTTAAGTGTGATTAATATCTAATAAAACATGTGATTAATAATCAGATAAGATCACACGTTATATGTATTTGAAGAATGTAATGTGCACTATATACTATATTTTGAATCACAACCATATATTGAATGGAATAACGTCATATATTTCATAAATGAAAGTTAAATGTTTAAAAGTATATACAAAGGAATTAATAAAAAGTTTTTAACTGTGCTTACATATATTAAAAAAAAAAAAACTTGAAAAAATGAAATTGTTGAATTCTTTGGCCATATTTTGCATTTCTCCAAGAAATTTCTGACTTGAAAAATAAAAAATACAAATTAATTCAGAAACCACTGGAAGCATATGAATAAACTTAATATTTTTTGTAGAGATTGTTCTTGTCTTACAAAAGACAAAATCGAACATTTTCTCATCACACTGACTCGTCATCTACTGTATCAATAGAAAATGAATAACAACTTTGATTATTATTAGTATAAAATGTTTGGATTACCATATATAAATATGACATATACATAGAATCAATAAATCCAAAATGAAAATCTTCAATGTATGAGCAGATATTTTAAAGTCATAGAACCAAATATACATAGAATCAACAAATCTAAAATGAAATCTTGAAATGATTATATATTCCTTACCAACTAAAGAAATTGTTGATTAGCAATTTAAATAACGGAAGTTATATCATACTTACATTGGATTTCAACTCATATTCTTTAGTACGAAATTAATCCATTCAACTCGCACTTCATCAAGTTCGGTTTCCGTGTAAGTCTTTTTTCCATTGAATTGCAAGAGGTTATTTACAAACAATTAGATAATATGAAGAAGATGTACAAGTATCATGAATATAATAGTAATAAAAGTATAGAATTTATCTCACATTTTGTTTTCCAGCTGTTTTATTGTCACTCTGATCAGAGTAGGGGACATACTGCTGAGTTTGGTGATCATAAGAATACCAAACCCCATTGTTACCATCATAATATAATCCTGCACATTTATAAAAAAAATAATAATAATAATATAATCCTGCAAAACACAAGAATAAATAAAAAAAATAAAACATTGATCTTCATCAGAAACTAGACCAAATTATATTTGGTCTACTCCACTAGCACTAGTACCCGTCCAGTTCATTAGCAGCAAAATAAAGCATGCTTGCATAAAAATAGAATACATATTATCATAGATATGCTTCACCTGATCATGGCATTAAAAATAAAAAAAAATATAAATACTTTATGTTACATATTTGTTTACCACTAACCCAATTTTAACTAACAAACCATGCCTTCATTGATTAGTATTGTTTTGAATTTTCAGAGTATAAAACAGAATATGAAGATATACGAATATTTCACAAGTTTTCTCACAATTATAAAACAACAAGAAGATGTTGAAATCAAAACAATAATGACATATTCATTAAAATAAATATGAAACAATAAGTCTTTTTTGTTTTTTTTTTTCATTTAGTAAGGTTGAAAATTTATTTGTTTCATATTTATTTTAATGAATACAAAATTATTATTATTTTTTTATTTGGTAGAAGTAGGGATAATATTTTCCATTAAAATAAAGTTAATTTTTTGTGGCCAATGAAAAATATTTTTTTACGACCCATTTTTTTTTTTTTTTTTTTGTTAAGTGATGGTGAAAGAGATAAGTGGTGAAGTTGTGGTAGTGGTAGAGGAGATAGAATAGTGGTGGTAGAGAGTGAGCAATGTGAACACAATAGGAGAGAGAGACAAATAGACAGATAGACACATAGAAAGAAAGAGAGAGAGAGGAGAGCGAGAGACAGACACAGAGAGAGAAAGAGATAGAGAAGAGTGATAAGTGAGAGAGAGACAAAGAGAAAAAGAGATATAGAGAGAAAGAGAGAGAGACAGGGAGACAGAAAGAGATAGAGAGAGAGACATATAGAAAAATAGAGAGAAACAAGATATGAGCGAGAGATAGACAGAGAGAGAGAAATAGAGCGAAAAGAGATGATCGAGAGAAAGACATAGAAAAAGAGAGACGAAGAGAGAAGAAAGATGGGCGAGAGAGACAGAGAGAGAGAAATAGAGAGAAGATAAATGAGCGAGAGAGAAGAGAGATAGAGAGATGAGAGAGATAGATAGAAGAGAGATGAGCAAGAGACAAAGAGAGAAAAAGAAAGAGACAGAGACAAAGACTGACAGACAGAGAAGAGTGATAAGTGAGAGAGAGAAGAGAGGTAATATTTTGTGGTAGAGGAGAGAAAGCGGCAGTAGTGGTGAAGGTGGTGGATAAGAGACGATGGTGGTGGTGGTGATGGTGAAGGAGATTAGTGGTGAAGTTATGGTAGTGGTAGAGTAGATGGAGTGGCGGTGGTGAAAGACAGGTAATGGTAGTAGTAGTAGTGGCAATAGTGGTAGTGGTGGTAGTGGAGTGGTGGCGATGGTAGTAGTAATGGTAGTCGTAGAGGTGAAATGGCGACCGTTATAGCGATCCCAGGTTTACCCTTGTTGTATAGTGATCCGGTCATGTGCCCGTGGCTGTTGGTAGTTGTTTATTATCTTGTTTACATCCTTTCTTACTTTGTATTTGAGTTATAGGATGTGTTGAGCGGTTTTGTTTCAGGTTGGTTGAGTTTAGAAACCAAAACTAGTTGCCCAGATTTTTTGGCCTGTACGCTCGAGCGGAGGTGTTGGCGCTCGAGCGTAGATTACATCCATCCAGTATCTTGTTGTGCAGTGTTGTGAGCTCGAGCGTAGGGTTGGGAGCTCGAGCGGAGGCCTGGTTCTGCAAAAGTGCTGGGCGAGTGCATTCTGCGCTCGAGCGGGAGGTTGGCCGCTCGAGCGGAAGTCTGTGAGTGGCCGCTCGAGCGGGGTGTTTTACGCTCGAGCGGAAGACTGGGTTTAAGTCCCGAAATTTGTGACTTTTTAAATCACTTTTTCACTTTCTCTTCTCTCTCTTACTTTTCCAAAATCACCATTGTTGAGCCTCTCACTCTAGACTCTACCTTCTCTCTAGGTTTTGATCTAGTAGGAGTGATTTACTCACCTTTGGCCTTTACAAAAAAGTTGTTGATCGTCGAGGGCTTCATTTTAATCTGAAAATCTCGGGTTTTGGAGCACGTTGGGTTTTGTCGTCTTCTCCTTTGGGACTCCGAATTTGAGGTAGGGATAACCTACTCCTCTCTATGGGTTTTGTCTTTAAATTTTGGTATTTTGAGATGTTGGGCTTGGTTGGGTAATTTTGTGAAAGTTTGGGGCTTTTGTGTAATTTTACAAAGGTTGGGGTTTCATTCATAATAAACCTAGATGCATGTTTGGCATGAAGAAAGTGGAATGATTGTTGAATCATTGATGAAAATGGGACCTAAGGGTTGAAATAGTAATTATGGAAAATGGCCTAATTACATTGTTTAATTAATTGGGATAATTAATTGGTGAGAAATGAGGAAATAAAATGTTGATTGAATACCCATTTGTGCATTTATTTTCTGTTTTAGAAATAACTGCTTTGGGCTATCGGTGGAGGATAGTCGAGATTGTTGTAGACAATGCATGATGATTAGGTAAACGGAAACTAATCAATGGAATGTGTCATGGAACTTGACGGTTGATAGAATACATTAATTGTGTGTATTGTGTGATTGTATATAGAACCAATGTGTTTATATACGTTATGTGTAGAGGAGGAGATAGGGGATGTACTCCGCGGTTTAGGGGAAGATAGGGGATGGACCTCTAAACCGGATAGGTATTTGGAGGAGATAGGGGATGTACTCCGTAGACAGAGCTCATATGCTTGTCTAGAGAAGTGAAGATAGAGCTCATATGCTTATCTTTGTGAAGTGAAGTGTGGATACAGCTTGTATGCTTATCTGTGGATATTGTTGATGTACATATCTGTTGTAGAGTGTGGATACAGCTTGTATGCTTATCTGTGGATATTGTTGATATACATATCTGATGAGAATGTGGATGTAGCTTTTATGCTTATCTGAATGTGAGATATAGTTTTTATACATATCTGTGGAAATGATGATAGAGCTAGCATGCTTATCTGTTGAAAAAGGGAAAATGAAAAGTAATTGGGACTTGTAAGTCGTTGACATAAATATGAAATTTATGTGATTGTATCAGTGTTGACCAACTATCAATTGCGAATGTTTTAGTCATTGTCCATGGTTGGTTTAGTGTATTTCTACTGGGCTGTGGCTCACCCTATATGGGAATATCATTTTCAGGTACAGGAAGCATGCCACCTCCAAGGACATAGCTGGGAGGCTAGTGGCGGGCATAGTTTTGTCGTTTTACTTTTGATGTATTACATGTAATTTCAAGCCAAGGGCTTAATGTGTAAACGAGTTAGAACTCTTTGTTGTAACCAAGTGTTAACTTGGAAAGCTGTAAGCCCGTAGGGCATTTTATTATGAGGTTATCATGTAATACTTATATCTTGGAATTCTAATGAATGAAAGGAATGCGGTTAGTTTAAATGTAAATGCATGTCTTATCTGATGGGTTTATTGTTATTATTTTGAGGGCGTTACAACTTGGTATCAGAGCGTACCGGGTTCGAATACTTTGGGTACGTGGGAAGTGATTAGTATCACAATGGGTTTGTCTCGCTTGATAGAGACTTAAATGTGGTATCATATGTTATGTGCTTAAGTGATAACATGTTTATATGACTATGTGGGTATGGGATTTAATTTCTAGGATGTTGATTGGATCCTTGAGTTTCTGGGAGTCTTGTTGGAAAAGCACTTGATCAATGCTGTTTCTAACCGGAACTCTAGTAACGTCTCGGGACTATCATTATCCGGAAATGAAATTCGTAAGTGCTTATGTGTTTATGTGCTTATGTGGAGTGAATTACAGTTGTCCATGCATTAGGACGTGAGTGATTAGTTTCGGCACACCTATGAATGTGCTAACGTTCTGTGTTGCCTTTACTAGGATGTCAGGACGAGGAAGAGGTGCTAGGCGTGGTAGACCTGCGAGGCAGGAAGTACCGTTACCGGGTGAGATTCCGGCAGTGCATGAGGGAGTTGGGCAGGCCAATGTGGCCGAGCCAGTAGGTCAGCAGGCTATGGGTGCCTTGGCCAGAGAGATAGCAGGAGCTTTGAGTATTCTTAGAGCTGGGAATCAGGCAGCTGAGACAGGGCCTTCCTTCTTGAAGAGGGAGTTCTTTCGGTGTAATCCGGACGAGTTTATCGGGGATCCTAAAGAGCCGCTTAAGGCAGATGAATGGCTCGAACAGACAACGAAGACGTTTGAGATGCTTGGCATCGAGGACGGAGCACTGAAAGTGACCTTGGCATCCTTCCAGCTGAAGGGAGATGCGGGTCAATGGTGGAAGTACGAGAAAGCTCGTGTTGGTGGTACTTGGGAGGCATTTGTGAATGCTTTTCAGGAGAGGTTTTTATCAGCAGCAGCTAGGGAGAAGCTGAGGGATCAGTTTAGCCGGCTTAATCAGCAGGGCTTGTCAGTGGCCGAGTTTGAGGCTACTTTTACCAGTCTGTCTAGGTTTGCACCTGAACTGGTGGCGTCTGAGGAACGCCGTTGCTATGAGTTTGAGCGGAAGTTGAGGCGGGGCCTCAAGTTGAGAATTGGTGGGTCTTATATTCGAGAGTATAGACACCTAGTGGACGCTGCAGCTCATATGGAGCTTATGATGCAGGAGGAGGATGAGGGTCAGCGAGGCTCCAAGAGGAGCCAGGATAGTGAGAGTGATGGCAGGAGGCAGAGGGGTTCTAACCCTCAGCAGTCGCAGGGTGGTGTTGCTAGATCGACCTTCCCTGTGCCAAGTACAGGCTCCGGGAGAGGTGGTCAGGGGGATTTCACCTGTTACAAGTGTGGCCAGCTGGGTCACAAGGTATCTGTTTGCCCGCAGAAGGGTGGGGGTCAGAAAGCTGCTTCTTCTTCAGCTAGACCGCAGAGTCAGAGTTTGGGCAGGGGGCAGCTCTTGACTTGTTATCAGTGTGGACAACCTGGGCACATGAAGAGGTTTTGCCCACAGTTGAGTGCCACTTCGGGAGCGTCTGGTTCTAGGCAGACGTAGGGTTTTCAGCCAGCTCAGTCTGTGCAGGCCTCGAGGGCCAATCCGGGAGCTTCGTCATCCCAGTCTGTGCAGCAGTCTTTTGCTCCGAGAGGTGAGCAGGTAGACCAGGGGCCTACGGGGCGCGTGTATGCTGTTACCGCGCAGGATTTAGTACCGGCTCCATCAGTAGTGAGAGGTACTTTTCTGTTTTGCAACTCAGTTGCTAATGTGTTGATAGACACGGGTGCATCTCATTCTTTTGTATCTGCTGCATTTGCATCTGTTTTGGAATTGGAGTTAGCACAGTTAGCATCTCCCATTTGTGTGGTATCGCCTTTGGGTGGTGAATTAATTCTGAAACAGGGTGTTAGAGGATGTGATATAGAGGTCGCCGACTATAGGCTTCCTTTTCCGTTTGTTGTCATGCCCATGAAGGGTTTTGATGTTATTTTGGGTATGGACTGGTTATCGTCATACCGGGCTGTTATTGATTGCTACCGCCAGAGGGTTACATTGTGTACCTTGAGCGGGGAGTGGTTCCATTTCTTGGGAGACCGGGTTGGTAGTGTTTTGCCACCGGGGTATGATTCGCGAGGGCGATGTGAGCTTAGTAGTCTACTTGCTAGCTCTGAGAGTGGTGAGAGTGGTGAGACCCAGGTTGTGTTACCGAGGGTGGTTTGTGAGTATTCGGATGTCTTTCCCGAAGATCTTGTTAGTTTGCCACCTCATCGAGAGATAGAGTCCTCTATTGATTTAATGCCTGGTACGGCGCCGATTTATATGGCACCTTACCGTTTTGCTCCAGCAGAGTTGGTTGAGTTGAAAGTTCAGCTCCAGGAATTGCTCGATAAGGGCTTTGTTCGCCCTAGTGTTTCACCGTGGGGAGCACCGGCACTCTTTGTTAAAAAGAAAGATGGTGCCTTGAGATTGTGTATAGACTACCGGAAGTTGAATCGGGCTACGGTTAAGAATAAGTATCCTATGCCCCGTATAGATGATTTGTTTGACCAGTTGAAGGGTTCCCGTTGTTTCTCTAAGATAGACTTGAGATCGGGTTACCATCAGTTGAGGGTCAGGGAGGAAGATATTCCTAAGACGGCATTCCGTACGCGGTATGGCCATTATGAGTTTTTGGTGATGCCATTCGGACTTACCAATGCACCGGCAGTCTTTATGGACTTGATGAACCGGATTTTCCGGGAGTTCTTAGACCGATTTGTGGTTGTTTTTGTGGACGATATCCTTATCTATTCGTCTTCTGAGGAGGAGCACGAGGCACACTTGAGAGTGGTGCTTGAGTTACTTAGAGCCCATAGGCTGTATGCCAAGTTTGGGAAGTGTGAGTTCTGGCTGGGGGAAGTCAAATTCTTAGGCCACGTGGTATCCGGGGAAGGGGTGTCTGTTGATACATCCAAGGTTGAGGCAGTGCAAGATTGGGCACAGCCTAAGAGTGTGTTTGAGATCCGCAGTTTTCTGGGATTGGCTGGGTATTACCGTCGGTTTGTGAAAGATTTCTCCAGGTTAGCGTCACCGTTGACTGGACTGACTCGGAAGGGAGTCAAGTTTGTGTGGAGTGAGACTTGTGAAAAGTCGTTCCAAGAGTTGAAAATTAGATTGACCACCGCTCCGGTGTTGATTATTCCGGAGAGAGGGTTGGGTTATGCAGTTTATTGAGATGCTTCACGAGAGGGTTTGGGTTGTGTGTTGATGCAAGAGGGAAAAGTGGTAGCTTATGGCTCACGTCAGTTGAAAATACACGAGAAGAATTACCCCACACATGACCTAGAGTTAGCAGCTGTGATCTTTGCCTTGAAAATCTGGAGGCACTACCTTTATGGTGAGAGGTTCGAGGTATTCTCGGATCATAAGAGTTTGAAGTATCTGTTTACACAGAGAGACTTGAATCTGAGGCAGAGGAGGTGGATGGAGTTCATCGAGGATTATGATTTTGAGTTGCATTATCATCCGGGAAAGGCCAATGTTGTGGCCGATGCCCTTAGTAGGAAGACCATTAGTGATGTAGCTAGTATAGCCATCCGGGAATGGGAGATGTTGGGAGCACTTGGCAAGTTTGATTTGCTACTGGGCGAATCTGTTGAGGCTGCGGCCTTGTTTTCTGTTGTTGCGCAGCCTACACTTGTGATTAGAGTGTTAGAGGCACAGAGAGGTGACCTTGAGGTAGAATCCCTCCGAGAGAAGATCTCCAGTGGGAAAGTTGAGAAGGGTTTGACGGTGTATCCCGACCTGAGTGTGAGATACCGAGACCGTTTGTTTGTACCGGAGGCTTGCCGTGAGGAAGTACTCCGAGAGTTTCACCATTCGCGCCTTGCGGTGCATCCGGGAGGTACTAAGATGTATCAGGATTTGGGTCGCCAGTTTTGGTGGCGGGGTATAAAGAGAGATGTGGCTGTTTTCGTATCAAGGTGCCTTACTTGCCAGCAAGTGAAGGCCGAGCATCAGAGGCCAGCGGGTTTGTTGCAACCCTTGCCTATTGCCGAGTGGAAGTGGGAGCATGTCACTATGGACTTCGTTGTAGGTCTTCCGAGGACTCAGCGGGGTAGTGATGCTATTTGGGTGGTTGTAGACCGGTTGACTAAGTCGGCGCACTTTATTCCTATGCGCGTGAGAGATTCGGTAGATCATCTTGCCGATTTGTATATTCGGGACGTAGTGAGATTGCACGGGGTCCCAGTGACGATCGTCTCAGATAGAGATCCTCGTTTTACTGCTAGGTTGTGGCAGAGTTTGCAGAGTGCCTTGGGCACTAAGTTGACCTTTAGTACGGCTTATCATCCTCAGACTGACGGACAGTCCGAGCGTACTATTCAGATCCTCGAGGATATGCTTCGGGGTTGTGTCCTGGACTTCAGTGGGACGTGGGAGAGGCACTTGCCATTGGTAGAGTTTGCCTACAACAACAGTTTTCAGTCTAGCATTGGTATGGCACCATTTGAGGCCTTGTATGGCCGACCGTGTAGGTCTCCAGTGTGTTGGGCCGAGGTGGGTGATGCACCTTTGTTGGGTCCGGAGTTGGTTAGGGAGACGACGGAAAAAGTTGAGCTTATCCGTAAGAGGCTCGTTACAGCCCAGAGTCGACAAAAGAGTTATGCCGACCGTAGGAGGAGGCCTTTGGCGTTTGAGGTAGGTGATCATGTCTTTCTGAAGATATCACCTAGGCGAGGCCTGATGAGGTTTGGGAAGAGTGGGAAGTTATCCCCTCGGTTTATTGGTCCTTTTGAGGTCCTTGAGAAGATAGGCGAGGTTGCTTATCGGTTAGCCTTACCGCCGCAGTTGTCCGGAGTGCATGACGTGTTTCATGTGAGTATGCTTCGGAAGTATGAGCCAGATCCATCGCATGTGTTAGATTGGACTGATTTAGAGGTAGATGATGATGCCTCATATGAGGAGAGACCGGTTCGGGTCTTGGATAGGCGGGATCAGGTCCTGCGTGGCAAGACCATTCCTTTGGTGAAAGTCTTGTGGAAATATCACGGAGTGGAGGAAGCCACTTGGGAACGTGAGTTGGAAGTCCGTGAGAAATATCCGGACTTGTTTGTTGATATGTAATCTTGTATTTAAATTTTACTTTTTGTTGAACTTAAGAGCTTTTATATATGTCTTAAGTTGTAAAACATTGAAAATGTTTTGATTATTGGAAGGATGTTTGGAACTTGCCTCATATGGAAGTTGAATGTGACACGATATGTGGTGAATATATTGTTAAAATTGGAAAGATAGTGCATAATGTTAATGCATGTTGACAATACATATGTTGTTTACATATTGTGATATGTCTCTTGTTAAAGGGATGGGATGACCGGTAATGGGTCGAATTGTTGAATGTTAAATTGTAACATTGTCTAAAATGAAGGAAAACTTGTTTTGAAAACTTGTGTTTAATTTCGGGGACGAAATTCTTTAAGGGGGGGAGGTTATAGCGATCCCAGGTTTACCCTTGTTGTATAGTGATCCGGTCATGTGCCCGTGGCTGTTGGTAGTTGTTTATTATCTTGTTTACATCCTTTCTTACTTTGTATTTGAGTTATAGGATGTGTTGAGCGGTTTTGTTTCAGGTTGGTTGAGTTTAGAAACCAAAACTAGTTGCCCAGATTTTTTGGCCTGTACGCTCGAGCGGAGGTGTTGGCGCTCGAGCGTAGATTACATCCATCCAGTATCTTGTTGTGCAGTGTTGTGAGCTCGAGCGTAGGGTTGGGAGCTCGAGCGGAGGCCTGGTTCTGCAAAAGTGCTGGGCGAGTGCATTCTGCGCTCGAGCGGGAGGTTGGCCGCTCGAGCGGAAGTCTGTGAGTGGCCGCTCGAGCGGGGTGTTTTACGCTCGAGCGGAAGACTGGGTTTAAGTCCCGAAATTTGTGACTTTTTAAATCACTTTTTCACTTTCTCTTCTCTCTCTTACTTTTCCAAAATCACCATTGTTGAGCCTCTCACTCTAGACTCTACCTTCTCTCTAGGTTTTGATCTAGTAGGAGTGATTTACTCACCTTTGGCCTTTACAAAAAAGTTGTTGATCGTCGAGGGCTTCATTTTAATCTGAAAATCTCGGGTTTTGGAGCACGTTGGGTTTTGTCGTCTTCTCCTTTGGGACTCCGAATTTGAGGTAGGGATAACCTACTCCTCTCTATGGGTTTTGTCTTTAAATTTTGGTATTTTGAGATGTTGGGCTTGGTTGGGTAATTTTGTGAAAGTTTGGGGCTTTTGTGTAATTTTACAAAGGTTGGGGTTTCATTCATAATAAACCTAGATGCATGTTTGGCATGAAGAAAGTGGAATGATTGTTGAATCATTGATGAAAATGGGACCTAAGGGTTGAAATAGTAATTATGGAAAATGGCCTAATTACATTGTTTAATTAATTGGGATAATTAATTGGTGAGAAATGAGGAAATAAAATGTTGATTGAATACCCATTTGTGCATTTATTTTCTGTTTTAGAAATAACTGCTTTGGGCTATCGGTGGAGGATAGTCGAGATTGTTGTAGACAATGCATGATGATTAGGTAAACGGAAACTAATCAATGGAATGTGTCATGGAACTTGACGGTTGATAGAATACATTAATTGTGTGTATTGTGTGATTGTATATAGAACCAATGTGTTTATATACGTTATGTGTAGAGGAGGAGATAGGGGATGTACTCCGCGGTTTAGGGGAAGATAGGGGATGGACCTCTAAACCGGATAGGTATTTGGAGGAGATAGGGGATGTACTCCGTAGACAGAGCTCATATGCTTGTCTAGAGAAGTGAAGATAGAGCTCATATGCTTATCTTTGTGAAGTGAAGTGTGGATACAGCTTGTATGCTTATCTGTGGATATTGTTGATGTACATATCTGTTGTAGAGTGTGGATACAGCTTGTATGCTTATCTGTGGATATTGTTGATATACATATCTGATGAGAATGTGGATGTAGCTTTTATGCTTATCTGAATGTGAGATATAGTTTTTATACATATCTGTGGAAATGATGATAGAGCTAGCATGCTTATCTGTTGAAAAAGGGAAAATGAAAAGTAATTGGGACTTGTAAGTCGTTGACATAAATATGAAATTTATGTGATTGTATCAGTGTTGACCAACTATCAATTGCGAATGTTTTAGTCATTGTCCATGGTTGGTTTAGTGTATTTCTACTGGGCTGTGGCTCACCCTATATGGGAATATCATTTTCAGGTACAGGAAGCATGCCACCTCCAAGGACATAGCTGGGAGGCTAGTGGCGGGCATAGTTTTGTCGTTTTACTTTTGATGTATTACATGTAATTTCAAGCCAAGGGCTTAATGTGTAAACGAGTTAGAACTCTTTGTTGTAACCAAGTGTTAACTTGGAAAGCTGTAAGCCCGTAGGGCATTTTATTATGAGGTTATCATGTAATACTTATATCTTGGAATTCTAATGAATGAAAGGAATGCGGTTAGTTTAAATGTAAATGCATGTCTTATCTGATGGGTTTATTGTTATTATTTTGAGGGCGTTACAACCGTGGTAGTAGTGGTGGTAGTGAAATGGCGTTTACAGTAGTGGTGAAAGTGGTAGAGGAGATGAGTGGTGAGAGAAAGAGATGAGTGAGAGACACACAGAGAGAGAGAGAGAGAGAGAAAAGAGATAGAGAGAAGAGAGATGGATGAGAGACACAGAGAAAAAGAGAGAGACAGACAGACAGAGAAAAGTGATGAGTGAGAGAGAGAAAGAGAAGAGTAACAGAGACACAGAGAGAAAGAGAGAGACGGACAGACAGAGAAGAGTGATGAGTTGTTCTGAACTCTTTGGGCCTCTGTATGCATCATTTTCTCTCATAATTTCACATCAAATACATACATATCTTCTATCTATCTATCTATCTATCTATATTATTATAAAGGGAAGGCATTTGTTGGTGTGGATGTCTCATTTTCTTGATTTTTCCAAGATACCCCTATAGCTACATGGGGGATTTACGTCATAAATTCAGGTTTTTTTTTTTTTTGTTTTTTTTTTCCCATTTCAAATCTATCAACTTTTGATTTTTTCAAATTATTTCAATTTTATATTTTCAATTCAATCAAACAGTTCGCAAGCTTATTTTTCTGAAACAATCTTATATATATCAATAGTTCTGTCGAGTTATGATACCCAGAAACATTACATGTTAGCCCAACATCGTAAGACACTGCTTCACAAATCGTAGAAACTAAAAGAGTGAGCTTTTTCTCAGTACTGCGGTTCTCACTGGTGGGACTCTGGCTCCTAATCACAGAAGCTAAAAGAGCAAGCTTTCTATGCTGAACTAAATCAATAATTAGATGCACTTTTAACCTAGAAAGCCATCATTTCCCAAACAATCGAGTAAAATTGGTAGAATCAAGCTGAATTTTAGATAAAATTACAAACATCTTTCAATGCAATAAACAGAGAGAGAGAGAGAGAGAGATTGGGCGTACACTGGAACTTGAGCTCTTCGGGATGAACAGAGATCAAGTGGCCGGTACCAGCCATGGCCACACCAGATCGGTCTCAAAACAGTGAATCAAACCCTAGTGTACCCTGAAATGGACAATTAAAACGAAAAAATAAACAAACCCTAATAAGTCTGAAACTTAACATCGAGAGAGAGAAGAGAGAAGAGAGAAGAGAAGGCAGAAGGTGACGAAAATTGAGGATCGAAGACAGAAATGGAACGAACATGTGGTGTGGGTGAGGCGGAGAGGGGACCTGGAAGCGAGAACGACGGAGCTGCTCGGTCCACTTCTGTGTTCGACGATTCAGCCACGAATATCGGTTTCGATTCGAACTTTTTAGAGAGAGTGTGAGCGAGAGAGAGAGAGAGTACATCTCTATTCACGAGGAGTTCCTTCTCACTAATATATCTCTATTCTAATGTACGTGCGTATAGAGAGAGAGTGGACGTTTGTTGGTATTGGGCTTACGTGTTGGGTGGCAGAGAAGAGAGAGGTTCAATCAGAGAGACAAGGGTGACGGAGGGGTTGGTGGAGAAATTATATTTTGCCCCAGGGGCAAAGCTATATGGTGCTCCAAATGGAGTTTGATTGGTCAAAAGAATTCCATCATTTTTGTGTCTTCCTTTATATAAGTGTTCAATCTTGTGTTGTGGTGCAATGAATGTTCCAAGCCCACTCAATACCTTCTCGGGTTGGTGCCAGGTGGATGGTGACACGTGGGATTCAAACGACGAATGATGACGTGCGGATTAAAAGCGATATATGTGATACGTGAACCACAGCACTTTTACCGACACTTTGGGCGATGTGAAAAGTTTAATTAAAAATTACTTTTTACTTTAAATCATTTTAAGTTATATTCATCTTACTGGTTTAGAGTTTTTCAAAAAAAATTTATTTCCTTATCTTTCGTGTTTTTTATTTTTATTAAATTTTTTAAATATTTTAAATATTTAGACATACCTAACATACGTATACCTAAAAAGTAAAAAAAATTGTGAAAAAAATCTTTTAAAAATTCACTAAATACCAAAAATATTAAAAAATATGAGAATTCAATACATTATTTATATTTTTATGTATTTATTTTAAAATATTTTTTCACATATTTTTTACTTTTTAAATATATCTAGATAAGGTGCATCTAAAAAAGTAAAAAAAATGATTAAAATTTTAAAAAAATTCGCTAAAAACAAAAAAACATGAAAATCAAAAAACTCAATTTTAAAAAAACTAAATAAAAAAAATTCAAACCAAACACACTGATTATTTTTTATATTTTTTTATCTATCAAAAGATAAAAAAAAAATCAAAAAAAATTAAAAAATTAGTTTTTAATTAACTTCTCAAAACACTCTTTTAGGCCATTTCGTTTTATGAGTAAATTCTACCTTTTCCATTTTAATATTTAAAATTTCACCCGTGCTATGCACGAGATAATTATGGATATTTATATTTGTTTTAGATTTTTTTTAATATATAAATTATGTTTTTTAATTTTTTTTTTCTTATCACTAACCATAATGTATGGGAGAAATTGAAAAGGGTATTGCAGTAACTATACACGAATCGTATCTATAATTATTTGTATGAGGGAATTTTAAATACTAATCAGGAGATTTTGACCATATCAATAATTGCAGTCATGTGGAAAGATATGTGGATTGAAAAAAAGTTAATAAATACTGATCAGGGAATTTTTACCAAATCAATAAATGTTGAGTTTTTTTTTTTAAAAATAAAAAATTTAAAAAATTCAGATTGAGATATTGAAGCTCCCATAGGTCTTGGGGGTTAAAAACTCCATTTTGCTTAATATATAGTATAGATATAGATAGATAGATAGATAGATAGATATATCTTTTTATTTTTATTTTTATTTTTGTGTGGTTTCTATTCGGGTATTTTTTTTTCAATTTATTTAAGATGGAGTTGTGGGTATCTTTTTTTTTTAAATTTAATTTATCTGTGATTCTCATTTGTTTTTTATTATTATTGTTTAGGTAAGTTATGATGTGAGTTAGATATGTGATAGACATGTGAGTTTTATTGATTTAAAGTTTTATTGATTTTGTTATGTTATAATATAATATATAAAATATAGGTAGATATCTACAACTTTAATAGAAAATATTATCTGATTTTTTGGAGAAGAGAAAATGAATGCAAGTTTTAATATTGTTTTTTGAAAATTTGTGAGAGATTAGGAGGGAGAGATTATGAAATATTTTTGTTATTAAATAAATAAATCAGTCAATAATTTTTTTAATCTATTTTGTAAATTAAAAATTAATAATTTTGGAAAATTGATTAATCTATTTTAGATATTTTTTTAATTTTTTAAGATTTTTTTATAATAATAATTTAGCAATCTCATCACTAGCCATAGTGTATGGGAGAAGTTAAAAAGGGCGTAAGAGTAGATATAGGAGAAGTCAAAAAGTGGGTTGGGAGAAGTCAATAAATGCTGAGTTTTTTTTTTTTTTTAAATCAAAATATCAGGAAATTTAGATTGGGATATTGGAGCTCCTACAAGGCTTAGGGGTTAGAAATCCCATTTTCCTTAATATATAGTGTACGGGGAGCAAATATTCCGGCAAGCCCGTACTCCTTTCTTTCGAGCTCCGTCGATGTCCGATCACCTGCAAGCAAGTAACGGTGAGCTACCCGGCGGTGTGTGGCCGGAAAGACCCTCCGACGATCAAGTTAACACACACCTTAGGATGGATAGAGAGAAGGGAGAGAGTGTTTGAGTGTAAGAATTCCTTACAGAGATGTTCGTGTGTCGCGTATGGGGGGCGCAGACATGCTTATATGCCCTCTGTGGCCCATATCTACTCCCAGTCGTCTCCTGACACGTGGCTCCGCTTATCCCATCTGTCAGCATAGACCTTGCTGAACATCACCTAATCTCAACTGCCCGCCATCACAGCTAGAGCTCGGCAGCCGAACTGCTCTATGCGTTACTGCGCCGTGCCGTGCTTCATACCCGAGCACTTCCCTGGCAGACCAACGAGGACCGGGCTAGGCGGCATCTCGGCAAAGCCTAGCCCGAAGCACCCCGTGATCAGCTTTCCTGCCGGTCAAACCGTAACCTCGGCCGACCGCGCCTTTCCGGGCGCCGGTCACTCGGCTTGTCTGGCTTCGGCTATCATCGGACTGAGCATCCCGGTCCGACCGAGCACTGCCTTGCCGAGCCGCTTCTTTACGGTCTGGGATGCACTCGGCCCAAGTTCTGCCCGGCCCAAGTTCTGGCAGCCCATCTCTGGGCGAATAGTACATCATCTCGGCCCAATGCGCTGTTGGGCTCTCAACCTGCTCGGTCGCTACCTCGGCCCAACTCCAGATCATAAATCACCCTCTCATATAAATATAGATAGATAGATAGATAAATAGATTTAATAAAAATTTATGTTTGTTTCAGATATTTTTTTAATATACAAATTATTTTTTTAAAGATTTTTTTATAAAAATAATTTAACAATCTCATCACTAGCCATAGTGTATGGGAGAAGTTAAAAAGGGCGTAGGAGTAGATATAGGAGAAGTCAAAAAGTGGGTTGGGAGAAGTTAATAAATGTTGAGTTTTAAATCAAAAAATCAAAAAATTTAGATTGGGATATTGGAGCTTCCACAAGGCTTGGGGGTTAAAAACCTCATTTTCCTTAATATATAGACTAGCCTATCACCCGTGCTATGCACGGGATAATTTTAGATATTTGTATTTGTTTTAGATTTTTTTTAATATATAAATTATGTTTTTTAAGACTTTTTATAAAAATAATTTAACAATTTTATCACTAACCATAGTGTATAGGAGAAGTTGAAAAGGGTCCTGCAATAATTATACACGGATTGTATTTATAATTATTTGTATGAGGTGATTTTAAATGCTGATCAGGAGTTTTTGACCAAATCAATAAATGCAGGCATGTGAAAAGACATGTGGATTGAAAAAAATTAATAAATGCTGATCAGGAAATTTTGACCAAATTAATAAATGTTGAGTTTTTTTTTAAATAAAAAATTTTAAAAATTTAGATTGGGATATTGAAGCTCACACAGGCCTTGGGATTTAAAAATCCCATTTTACTTAATATATAGTACTAACATATCACCCGTGCTATGCACGGATTGTGTTTACAATTATCTATATATGTGAATTGCGATTTTTAAATATCTTTTTTTTAAATGCCTGCTTTTTTTCCTTTTTTATATTATATTAAAGTTTAATATTTTGATAATAATCATATGTGTTAGACTTTTCAAGGAATTAAATGTCTTTTTTTTATTATATTATATTAAAGTTTAATACTTTGATAATAATCATATGTGTTGGACTTTTTAAGAATTTTTTTTATGCTTGTTCTTAATGCATTAAAGTGTTATTATGAGGGATAATAATTATATGTATTGGGACTTTTCAAGAAATTCATATGTGTTGGATTTCAAAAAAAAAAAATTATGTTTGTTTTTAATACATTAAAGTGTTATTATGAGGGTAGGACTTGGAAGTTGGGAGAAGTTAATAAATGCTAAGGTTTTTTTTTTTTAAATCAAAAAATTAGAAAAATTAGATTAGGAGATTGGAGCTCCCACAAGGCTTAGGGTTAAAAATCCCCTTTTGCTTAATATATAGTATAGATACTAGTGGTAACCCGTGCTATGTACGAGATTTTATAAATTAAAAAAAATTATTATAAATATATTGAACTAATTTAATATTTTATCTTGTGATATACATGAAATTTATAAATTAATTTTTATGTTTATAACTTTTTAAATTATTAGTTTAAAAAAAATTATATATATATATATATATTAATCTATTTAGTGCAATTTTGATAATTTTTAATAAAAAAAGAAATAAACCTAATTAAATGAGGTTACATTAGTTATGACATACCTCTTCTTGTTATGAAAATATACCAATTTAAAAGTTATAATTAAGACAAATATACAATTTATTATTAAATATGAAATGAAGTGATATTTAACAATAATTGATATGATATTTCTGTTATTAATCCAATAATTTAAGTTACATTTCTTTTGGTTTTAATTCCATAACTAAAAATACAATATGCATATAATAATGGAAAAAAAACAATTTTAATGGAAAGCAAATTTCAATTTTCTTTTGGAATTCGATGAGAGAAATTATAATGGAGAGATTATGAAATATTTTTGTTATCTTTCTATTTGAAATCCATATATTAAGGGATAATTATTATTTACAGAATAATTAAATAGGTATGAGAGAAGTTGAAAAGGGGGGATAATTATTATTTTTAAAATAATTAAATAGGTATGAGAGAAGTTGAAAAGGATATCTATGGAAGAAGTCAAAAAGACTTGGAAGAAATTACTATGTTTTGAGTTTTTTTTTTATTTTTTTAAATCAAAAAATTAAGACAAATATACAATTTATTGTTAAATATGAAGTGAAGTGAGGGCACTTTTTTATAAATCTCTTTTCAGCTACTTGTGTTTCATTTAGTCACATTATTTTCTTATATTTCAATAAGTCTTATGAATGATATAGTTACCCAAATATAGTTATCAAAAAATGCTAAGGTTATTTATTTTTTTAAATCAAAAAATTAGAAAATTAGGATTGGGATATTGAAACTTCCTCAAAACTTGTGGGTTAGAAATCCCCTTTTCTTTATATAATAATAATAATAATAATAATAATAATAATAATAATAATAATAATAATAATAAATTGTGATTATCTATATATGTGAATTGCCAATGTAATATATTGATGTGAATGTTAATACCGTCAATGTAAATATTTATATCGCCAATGTAAATATTCGCACGGGTTGTGTTTACAATTATCTATATATGTGAATTGTGATTTTTAAATGTCTTTTTTTAAATGTTTTTTTTTTCTTTTTTATATTATATTAAAGTTTAATATTTTGATAATAATCATATGTGCTAGACTTTTCAAGGAATTAAATGTCTTCTTGTTTTATATATTAAAGTTTAATATTTTGATAATAATCATATGTGTTGGATTTTTCAAAGAATTTTTTTTATGCTTGTTCTTAATGCATTAAAGTGTTATTATGAAGGATAATAATCATATGTGTTGGGACTTTTCAAGGAATTCATGTGTTGGACTTTTCAATGTTTTTTTTTTTTTTTTATACTTGTTCTTAATTCATTGAAGTATTATTACAAGGGTAAAGCTTGGGGTTGGGAGAAGTTAATAAATGTTAAGAGTTTTTCTTTTTTTTAAAAAAAAATAGGAAATTTAGATTGGGATATTGGAGCTTCCATAAGGCTTGGGGGGGTTAGAAACCCCCTTTTCCTTAATATATATATATATATATATATATTGATATAGATCGATAGATAGATAGATATAGATATAGATATATAGATAGATAGATATAGATCGATAGATAGATAGATAGATAGATAGATATAGATATGGCACATACCATTTATATGACATAAGGACCAAAGTACCAGGACAACTGTTGCAATTTGCTCTCATCTAAATTAAAGGGATTTAAAAAGTTAAAAAAAAAAGAACAAAATATTATAATATTAAAAAATGTTCACTAAAAAAATATAGATTAAAAATTAAAAATTAATTATTGAAAACTCCATACTAAATAAGGTAATGTTTTCTATTAATTTGAAAATTAAAAAATTATTATTAATTTTTCCTCAGTTTTTTTTTTCTCACAAAAAAAAATAGCTACATTAATTATCTTCTTCTTCTTTTTTTTTTTTTTTTGTGGAGAGGGGTTTTGACCTGCGATTTTTCTAAAATGGGTGTTCTAGACGGAAAGGGTAGAGTTGGTTCAGACAATAAGAAAAAGTGCTTATGCAAGAGGCGCCTTCACTATGAGCAAGAATAGTCGGTTTTGCATAGGGTGCCTTCTTGTATAATAGCTTCAATACTGGTATGCATGAAGGGCTTAAGTGTGAGACGTATGAGAGGGGCTTTAGTGCGAAAATAGAAGAAATGGTTCACAGAGTGTCTTCTTGCTTCACGACTTCAATACTTGTGAGAGAGGAGTAGGCTCAAGTGCGAGAGAGAAATGAGGGTTTGTAGGAAGTGTCTTCTTGGGTCACGACTTGAGTGTCCGTGCACATGAAAATGAGTGATAAGGGTCAGAGTGTGTCTCTTAGGGTCACGGTTTTAGTGCTCCAAAACACAAAACCATAGCATATTAATAAAGAGAAATAATTAGTGAAAAAATGTTTTTGTCTTCTTAAATACAAGAACAGAGAATTTATTACTGGTGATGAAATATTTTTGTCTTCCACAACATAACCTTATGAGACAAAAAATATATTCGTTGTGCAATCAATCAGAATTTATTAATGACTAAATATTTTCATCTCCCACAACTTATTCTTCCAAGACAAAAATATATTTGTTGCCCGTTTAATAAAAAGATGAAACGGCATCGTTTGCATGATAGAGTGTTTATTGGTGACGAAATATATTCGTCTTCCATAACTTCTCATTCCTAGACAAAAATATATTTGTCGCCTAATAAATGGAAATATGCAACGATATCGTTTAATAGATAGGAAATTTATTGGTGACGAATTACATTCGTCGCAAAAAATATATATATTTTGTGACAAAAATGTTCGTCTCTAATCAGCTAAAATAATTCGCGCCAAAGCAAATGAAATTGGCGCCTAAATTTTACAGATGAATTTTTTTTCCGTCTCCTATACGTTTGAGAAAAAATAAAACAAACAACAAAATTAATATTTTATCATCTTTGGGTTAAATTTTAAGACAAAAAAATTTCGTCACCAAATTTTGTCACAATAGCCTAGATTTCTTGTATTTTGTTTCCTTGTTTAATTATTATTATTTTTTTTTTCATATTGTGGTGAGGGGTTTACTATGAGAAAGAATAATAGCTTTGCACATAATGTCTTCTTGGATAATAATGTTTGCATGCACAAACGGCGAGAATAGAGGAGCTTCAGTGCGAAATAGAAGAGATGGTTTATAGAGATTGTTTTCTTGAGTCACAGCTTCAATACTTGTGAGAGAGGAGACTCAAGTGCGAGATAGAAATGAGGGTTTGTAGAGGGTGTCTTTTCGGGTCACGACTTTAGTATTTGTGTGTGTGTGAAAGTAAGTGATTAAGGTGAGAGTGATCTCTTAGTTTCTGACGACATTTTAATAAAGAGAAATAATTAGTGATAAAATATTTTCGTCTCAAACTCATATGTTTGATTCCTAATCAACAAAAATACAAAAGCAACGTTGTGTGGGGATGGAGAATTTATTGGTGATGAAATATTTTCGTCTCCTTCAACTTAACCTTATGAGACGAAAATATATTCGTCGCACAATCACTCAAAATGCAACACGACACATGGAGAATTTATTAACGACGAAATATTTTCGTCTCCCAAAACATATCCTTCCGAGACAAAAATATATTTGTCGCCTAATTAACAGAAAGATAAAATGAGCATGAAGAGTTTATTGGTGACGAAATATTTTTGTCTCCCATAACTTATCCTTCCCAGCCAAAAAATATATTTGTCACCAAATAAATAAGAAAATGAAACGACATCGTCTAATAAGTTTCGAATTTATTGGTGACGAATTCCTTTTGTCGCAAAAAACTTTAAAATTTGTGACAAAAATGTTCGTCTCCAATGAGCTAAAATAATTGGCGCCAACAAGAAAAAAAATTGGAGCCTCTTTTTTTTTCTGATGAATTCATTTTTTCGTCTCCTACAGTTTTGAGAAGAATTAAAAGAAACGAAAAAAGTAATATTTGGTCATGTTTGGGTTACATTCTAAAACGAAAATAAATTTTATCACCAAATTTTAAAAATTAATTATTGAAAACTCCATACTAAACAAGATAATGTTTTCTATTAATTTTGAAAATTACAAATTTTTTATTATTTGTTTCTCTGTATTTTTTCTCACAAAAAAATAGCTACATTAATTATCTTTTCTTTTCTTTTCTTTTTTTTTTGTGGAGAGAGGTTTTGACCTTTGATTTTTCTGAAATGGGTGTTCTAGACGAAAAGGGCAGAGTTGGTTCAGACAATGAGAAAAAGTGCTTGCGTACATAGGGTGCCTTATTGGATAATAGCTTCAATGCTGGCATGCACGAAGGGCTTAAGTGTGAGACAGAAGAGAGGGGCTTTTGCGCGAAATAGAAGAAATGGTTTATAGAGTGTCTTCTTGAGTCACGACTTCAATACTTGTGAGAGAGGAGTAGACTTAAGTGCGAGAGAGAAATGAGGGTTTGTAGAAAGTGTCTTCTTGGGTCACGACTTCAAGGTCCGTGTACATGAAAATGAGTGATAAGCGTCAGAGTGTATCTCTTGGGGTCACCGTTTCAATGCTTCGAAACACAAAACCATGGCATTTTAATAAAGAGAAATGATTAGTGATAAAATATTTTTGTATCCTTCAATACCAGAACAAAGAATTTATTATTGGTGATGAAATATTTTTGTCTTCCACAACTTAACTTTATGAGATGAAAAATATATTCGTCACGCAATCAATTAGAATTTATTAGTGACGAAATATTTTCGTCTCCCACAACTTATTCTTCTAAAACAAAAATATATTTGTCGCCTATTTAATAGAAAGATGAAATGATATTGTCTGCATGATGGAGTGTTTATTGGTGATGAAATATTTTCGTCTTCCATAACTTATCCTTCCCAGATAAAAATATATTTGTCGCCTAATAAATGGAAATATGTAACGACATCGTTTAATAGGTATGGAATTTATTGGCGACGAATTACGTTCGTCACAAAAAAAAATTATATTTTGTGACAAAAATATTCGTCTCCAATGAGCTAAAATAATTCGCGCCAATGCAAATGAAATTGGCGCCTCATTTTTGCACACGAAATTTGTTTTCGTCTCCTATACTTTTGAGAAAAATTAAAACAAACGACAAAATTAATATTTCGCCATTGTAGACACCCCATTTTTGACCGACCTTAAGACTCAGACGTCGCCAGTTGAGCACTTGGTGATACTGCATTTTATGCTTGTTTAGAAGTTTCAGAGTCGCGGCCGTGAGCCCTGCCTCCGGACTTCCGAACCCTCTTTTGTGATTTGCCTCGGTTTGTGAACCAGGCTCGATTTTCGCTGTTTCTTTTCCTGAGGGGAGGGAGAGGTCCCGCAGACCATCTCTCAGTGGCCGTGGGCTACACTTGGTGGCCGTGGGCCATTTTGCCCATTTCGGAGCCCGGTTTCTGGTTTTTCGGGACCGTTGGCCGTGTGCCTCGGTTCGGGACCGCCTAACCATCTCCGTTTGTTCCGATTTTTGGCATACTTCTTTTTTACTCCCTTTTAAGGGACACTGGGGTCTGAGAAACCCACTTCGTGGCCGAATGCCACTTTTGGTGCTTAACAGCCCATTTTCAGGACCCCGAACTGCGCGTTTTGGCCCCCGAACTTTCGTTTTGCATCGGTTTTTGTTCATTTTTGGCAGGTGCCTCTGTTTTATCACCAGGGAGGTCACTGAAGGGTGGGAGGCCAGAAATTATCTTGGCAACCAGTTATATTCCATTTTCGCCCTCCGATACCCGTTTTTTCGCACTTCCGAGCCAATGTTGAACACCTTGGAGCCATTTTCTTCAAACCCAAACCACATATTTGTGATGTACACACATGGGAGGACCCTAAAAGTTCATGGCCGGCCACTAATGTTTCTTGACCCTTTTGAACCCCTCCTTCCGAGCCAATGTTGAACACCCTTGGGCCACTTTCTTGAACTTTGAACCACATATTTGTGATGTACACACATGGGAGGACCCTAAAAGTTTATGGCCGGCCATTAATTCCATTTGAACCTTTTGAACCCCTCCTCAAAATGGCTTGTTCTCTCTCCTGTTTTAGAGTTTCCAAATTCGAACCATAGGGTTGTGAAAAGGGGACCTGGAAGGCCACCAATATGTGGTGGCCGGCCACTAAAGCCACTTGGCCTTTTTGTTCCTTGGCCGGCCGGCTAGGGGTGGTAGCCGGCCGGCCACCTGCAACAAAAATACCTGGCCGGCCATGTTCCTCTCTCCTTCCACTTTACAGCTGTACAGCTGTATCCCCCAGAAAATATCTATATCCGGGGGATATTTTGTGGGGGAACAAGGGCCTCAATTCCCTTCACTTTGGCCTAGAGTCTTCTCCCCCTCTCTTGCATAGATTGCTGGCCTCCCAACTCAAGAAAGAGGGTTAGAAGGATTGGTTGGAGCATATACATACATATCACCCCATTTCCTTCAAGTTTTGGGCTCCATTCCTTCATCATCTTCAAGCTCTACCATCACCACTCCATTTCAGCAGCAAGGGGAGGAACTCCAGCAGCTTAGAGTCATCAAAGTTGGTCCAAGAAGCAACAAAAGCATTGGTCTTCAAGGGTGAGAAACATTTCCCCCTTTTTGGTCCATTTCTTGCACCTTTTGTAAGCCATACATGCTTATTGATTTGAGCTCCGACCAAAACTGAAAAGGTCGTTTTTTTGAGCTCATTTTCTTGTTTCATTAAGGGCTCAACCTGGTTTGAGCCCTCCATATTGAACTTGCTTCAATATCCTCCTTGAATGCCATTTTCTTGCATGCTTTGGCAGCCTATCATGCTTCTGTTTTTGGTCTTTTTACAGGCCTAGAAATAGTCTTATTTTGACCTTAATAACATGTTTTATTAAGGGTCTTTGGCTGTTTGGTGAATGCTTTGCATACTTTGTGTTATAGCCACCTTTTGAGCCTCATTTTGCATTGCATTTTTAGCATGTTTGTATATTGTTTTGGAGTTTTTACAGTTTTGTAAATATGCTTATTTTTGGTCCCTATTCAATGTTGTAGAAGGGATTTTTTCAGTTTGGGCTGTGCATGTACCACTTGCCTCTTTGGCCATCTTTTGGCCCCTTCTCTTGCATAAGAGTGCAGCCATACCTGTGTTTGTTTTTAGGGTTTTTACAGTTCTGAAAAACATCATATTTTGGGCCTGTCTTCAACTTTGTTGAAGGGCCCTAACCTGTTTGAGGACAGCAGATGTGAGTTGCTTCTTAATCTCATGTTTAGGGCCATTTCTTGCATGCTAGTTTTGCCCTGTTTTGGTTTGCTGTTTGGCCATGATATAAACTGGAAAAGTGCTTATTTAGGGGCTGCCTTGCTTCTTTCTATTCATTGCACGTGCCAATTTTGTATGTTTGGTATAGCTATAGGCCATTTCGGGTGCCAAAATTCATGTTTCGGGACCATTCCGTGCATCGGGTGTACTTTCGCCTCGTTTCGGGGCTGTTTTCCCCCAAATTTCAGTGCTGAAATCTCATTAGCATGTTTGCATATCATTTCTATGCCATTGCATTGCATATGCCATTGCCTCGGTTTGCGTGCCCGTGTGCACGCATTTCGAGGCACTTCATTTTCATCCATCGGCCTCTTATGTGAGTGTGGCTGAGGCTCTCTCATGTTAGTATAAGTCCATGTTGCATTCTATATGCCATTTTAGCCATATTGCATTGCGTATGTCATTTTCTCGGTTTGCGTGCCCGTGTACACGCATTTCGAGACATCTCATTTTCATAGCATTGTGCATGCTAGGCTGTATCTTAGTTGCATTCATGCATATCATGCATATTGCATCGTGTTCGGGATAGGAGTTAGCCCGGGCACGGGAAACGAGGTGCGTTTCGTACTCCGAGTGACGGAACGTGTCTCCATCCCCAATCACCGACACTCCGGATTATCCATGATGGAGTTAGGTTCTTGTTGTGTTTACACGTGCATTCATTCTATATTAAGTTGCACATTTCGACTCCTCTGCCATCATGCATCGATATGCGTGATTGGTGGCAAGAGGATCGAGGCATGCATATATCTATGAAAATACATTGCTATGCCCCTTTCTTGCTCTCTGTTGCAGCAAATGAAGAATCAGCAACTTTTTGGAGTTTGGCACGCATTTCAAGAAAAGGTGTAAACAGAGGCTAATTGGGGCATCCCAGTGGATTTCCGCGCAAGGCAGCCCAAACATACATCATTCATCAGAAGCAAGGCAGTCCCTGGCTTGCACGCCAGTTTTACAGCTTTCTTAGTTAATTTGATTAATTAATTAGGAATTTGTATAATATTTGGACTGTAATATTCTTTTATTCAGGACTGTATATTTATTCGGACCCTCTGCGCGAGGGCATAACTGTAATAAGTGTGCGTGTGTGTGTTGTATGTCTTCCAACCCCACGTCTTTCTCCCTTTTATTTATCCGCTTTTGATGGTTAGATTAGGGCATATTTCAATTAGCATACAGTATGACAGTATGTTTGCATCATTCATCTGTTTTACATGCACCGGGCTCGGCGCATCATACTAACTGCATCGTACTTTCAATTCCAAATTGAATACATGTTAGTTGTAGCATTTCATATGCCATGTTTAGAATAGCCGAGCCTGCTATAGTTTGCATTCTTGCATGTGTTGCATTAGGCATTTCTGTATACTTAGGATTCATGCATGATTTCTAATGAGTTTTTGTTTTGGCTTGGAGTACTCGGTGAGTTTTATGCTTTAGCATCCTTACATGCGTGTGAGTGAATGCCATGATAGCATGCTTACCATGAGGCAATATGCTTATGTGATATAACTGCCTGAATGCCTGTGGGTGAAGGTTGGGTTGTTTAAATTGGAACAAATCATTGACTGTAAGTTTTAAGCCCACTAGATAGTGGCAAAATCATCTTTTCTAAGCCCACCCGAGGGTGGCAAAATCTGCACTTTAAGCCTACTTGCGAGTAGCAAACCATCTTCTAAAACAAACATGAAATGCTTTGTTCCAATTCGGGCGACCCGGTCTATACTTGTATGTTGTGTACATCACATAGTAACCTAGGCTAATAACCGGAATAAGGATACACAAAGTTTTCAAAAATAGATATCACGGTTAGTAGAGGCCGAAGTGACCTTCCCCAATCGTACCCAAGTTCCCGAGCCTAGGTTCGCCCGATCAAAGATCGGGGAGCGGGGGTGCTCACGAAGTGACCTTCCCCAATCGTACCCAAGTTCCCGAGCCGAGGCAACTTTGGTGATGACGGACACGTGGCCTTTGGCACCGAGTCAGGGTTTCCTAAATTTCCCATTAAAAAAAACATTTAGGTGGCGACTCTATATCTGGCAAAGCAGTCCATGTTTGGCACTTCTTTCAAAAATCTGTTTTTCTCAAAACGATTTGCCGGATTTGGACTCTTTGGTTCAGACTTAGAACCGTGACAAATTTGAGAGTCCTGAGCTGTAGTGACCCCAAAATGAACAGAACGGGACTCACCCTCCCGGGGCGTTCGGGGACGTCTACAGCCATCTTTGGCTTAAATTTTAAGACAAAAAAAAATTCGTCACCAAATTTTGTCACAATAGCCTAGATTTCTAATATTTTTTTTATTGATTTTAAGCATTTGGTGACGAAATTTGGTTTTTCTCTCTAAAAATAATACATTTGGAGACGAAATTATTTCCTCTCTAAATTTTTTTACAATGGTGACGACAAATTTCATCTCCAAAATGGCGCCAAATCTTCCACCAAATTTTCCAAGGGCGGGAAATTGTTTTGTGACGAAAAATAAAATTTAGAGACGAATAAAATTTTCGTCACCTATTGTTTTATTTGATTTTAAGCATTTGGTGACAAAATTTGGTTTTCGTCTCTAAAAATAGTACAATTGGAGGCGAAATCTTATTTTCATCACTAAAACATGTATATTTGGAGACGAACTATTTTTTCGTCACGCGTTTTTGTCACCATAGACCTTTTTTTGTTGTAGTGAGCTAGTTTTGAGGTATGAAAAAAATTTGGTTCACATGCATTTTCAGTAAGGCATCTCACTAAAAATTTGGTTCACATTCATTCTTAATTTGAAATTCATTTTTCCTTAACCCCCATTTGATAGAGAGAGAGAGAAGTGGATGTTGAAACCCAATTGATAATTAAAGAAAAAAACACAATACAAAATTTTAGTTTGTTTAACATTTGATAAAAATTTTAAAATGTTTTACATTTTTGTTTTTGCTATTAAAGCTCACCAAAAACAGGGTGCAAAATAAAATGGGAATTATTATAGGAATTATTATCCCCAAAAACAGGGTGCAAAATAAAATGGACTTTTGATTAAGGTTTTGTGAACCCTTATCCAACAATAAAAAACCAAAAAAGAAAGCCAAACATCGATTTTAGCAAATCCAATTGATTCACGATTTACCAATTCGGTTCACTGATTCATAGTTATTTGCAATTCACACAACCCGTTCGTATCGATTACCCACCGAATTGAATCGAATTGTACGATTCGAATTGCGAATCGTACGATTCTAATAACAGAGCTTTATAGAGAGTAAAAGAAAATAAATTTCATTAATTGTGTTTCATGTATAAATTGGAATGCTTTAATAGATGTCATAAATTGGCTTCATGAAGCAACAATAATACTATTCTTGAAAAACAGTTTAAGAATATATAAATTGGAATGCTTTAATAGATGTCATAAATTGGCTTCATGAAGCAACAATAATACTATTCTTGAAAAACAGTTTAAGAGAGCCTTTTTTTAAAAAAAAAAAATTAAAATAAAATACCTTGGACTCGTCCAGAAACAGCAGGCACAAGCGGTTTAGCAGGTGACCTGAAAATCTGCAAATAACACCAATGTTAAGAGATTGGGAATGAAAATTGTAGTGAGGATGAGGAAGAGATGAGGAGGAAAATAAAAATGTAAAGGGGAGTAATGTAATAGGCTAAGAATTTTTGCCAAGTTTTTCAAAAGTGATCGTGTATTAGAATAGAGTGCATTGTATGCACAATACTATCAGAAAAAAAAAAAAAAACAAAACAAAACAAAACAAAACAAAAAAGGAAAGGGAAAACCAAGGAGAAAAGCTCACTCCTTGCATACTTCTAATGAAGTTTTTTAAACTCCCCTATTAGACTGTTCAATTCATCAATAATAAATTTGGTTCACATGCATTTTCAATAAGGCATCTCACTAAAACACTTTTGTAATGCATGCAAGGACCTAAGAAACAATCAATAACATTTGAAATCTTATTCACATACTCTCAGATGAGTCTCATTTAAAACTCATTTGATTATCTATAAATATATTGTCTGAATTATTTTTGTTTCTTAGTTTTAAAATATATGTATATCTATATATATTACATAACCAGTTACACTGTTAAACATAAGTACAATAAATTTTCATTCCAAAAGTAACAATTCATCACCATATCTGTACTCTTCAATCCTCACAGGACCCAAATTGAAAGATCTATTAAAAAATTTCATCCTTTAATTTATAATAGGAAAGCCAAAATCGAGGATAAATATTTGTTCTCTACCAATATTTTTTTTTTCTTGGTAGTTTTTCTTTGATTTCTTTGGGATTCATATGTTTTAGTGGTCCTATCCCAATTGAAACCATGATTCTATGTTGACAGAAATGTGGTTATAACGAGATTCTTATTCTGAACCGCAGAATCACAGTTCTAGAGCGGAATCATCACCTCAATAGAAGATTCATGCAACTAAGATTTGCAGAGCAGACCAAAATGGGTCTATAGAAAAAATCAAACCTAAGACCTAATATTAGGTGCTATCTTTGGGATGTCTACACAGAAGACCTTCATGTGTATGGTCACTTTGGTTTCAGTGGGCTTGGGTTTCAATTCTTGGATGAATGTTCAAAAGAAAATTGTAGATTCAAATTTCAAGCCAAATTCTGCAAATATCATTCAGCAGTTTTAATTGTCCCATTCACATTCTCCTGAATAATAAAACAGTGAACTGTTGGAATTGCATTCTTTGTTTGAATGAATTGACCCTGACAATATTTCGAACTTTAGTTCAATAAGTTGAATAAATCCCTAGTAATCTTGCTGGAGATAATTAATTTTTTACAGTTGAGGAAAGGTTTTTTTTATTTGTTTTTTTTTTAAAAGTATATCTTTACTTATGTCTAAACTAAGAAACAATCAATAATTCACATACTCTCAGATGAGTCGCAGATATTTGCTGAAACATGAATATGTTTGTTTTGATAGATAATGAATTAAGAAGAGGAAAATTAACAGGGTGCAAACAGCCCCATGTCAATAGTTTTTTGAAATCCTCATAGAAATACTTTTCTGCAAACAGCCCCATTTCAATTACTCATAGAAATCTTATTCAATACTTTTCTGAAATCCTCATAGGTTTAGTTGATGAAACCCACAAATATGAACCTAAAATCGAAACTCATTTCATAGAAATCCAAAATCGAAATATAAACCCATTATAATCGTTACAAAACCCATTATAATCATAATCGAAATATAAACCCATTACAAAACCAAAATACAATTTTATAGAAATCAAAACCAAAATCGAACCCATCAATGAAATAGAAATATATAAACCTATCATATTTGCAACTAATTTCAAACGTACAAAAAGAAAATGTAAATTTTCAACCCATCATAAACCCACTTCAATGAAATCAAAATCCATCATATATAATCGAAACATGGGAAAATGGAACCGAAATAGAAAATCCATCAATGAAATCAAAATCCATCATTAAAATCCATCAATATTTACAGATATAGAAACCCATTTCATTGGTTAGAAGAGTGAAAGAGCAAAGAAGAAACACATATGAAGAGTTGCTGGAGATTGCTAAAACCAGTGAGGAAAATGGAGAGTTGGTGGAGTATGTGAAGAGACACATTTTGGAGGGAAAAAGCTAAAACAAAAAAATCAGAATTTTTTGCTTTAGAATTTTGATAAATATAATCTCAACCATTCGAATTTTTTGTAGAGACAGAGTAAGTAAATTTTTTGCTTCAGAATTTTTTTTTTTTTTTTTTTTTTTTTTGCTTCAAAAAAAAAATGAAGGTAAAAAAAATGTAAGCCATTGTTTAGCATTCGAACTAAAGGTGGGGATGACGGGATGATGAAAAAAAAAACAGAGGAGAGAAGAGTGAGGAGAGAAGAGTGCCTTACCTGGTGATGGTAGAGAAGACAGCTTTCGATTGAGCTGTGTTCTTCCTTGTTCATTGATACATATGATATGATGTAAAGAGTGGCTTAGCTGGTAAGTGCAGTGGGTTGGTGAGAATAGATAAGTAAACAAATCTCAACCATTGAATTTTAGTCATTGGTAAATCTAAACCATTGAAACTCTTTTCAATCTCAGCCATTGCTAAACCATTAATTTGACAAATCTCAACCATTAAAGATAGTTTGTGAGAGAGACATTTTCAAAAATAAATCTGAGCCATTGCTTTTTAAATTAGATAGATCTAAACCATTAATTTCAAAGACATTTTCCAATGAACCCTTTCATTGTTATATAGATTCATACTTTTTTTTTTTTAACAAATATATTCGTACTTTCCGATCCCTAAAATTTTTCTCAAACAATTAAATATATATATATATATATATATATATATATATATATATTTACCCATCCAACTGTACAGACATTACAAAAAAATTAAGATTTTAGAAATCATATTTAGGGACAAAATTATTTTTTGGAAACTAAATATTTTTGTTGTGAAAAGTGTCATTATATTTTTAGCAACAAAAATGAACATTAGTGATGAATTATTATCCTTTTGGGATCAAATTTTTTGTCTCAAAAAACAAACCATTTTGAGATGTAGAGACCAACTCTTATATGTTGTAGTGAGATAGAGAGATGTAGGGCCTTCAAGGGGTCACTCTCATAGCTAGGTCTATGCAAAATAGCTTCAAATCCGCTAAAATTGCACCAATCCGCATCAATCCACACCAATCTAACCGTGAACCGCAGTTTAAACTTTAAAATTTATAATTCACTAACCGAATCGCTCCGCTCCTCTATAATTAATACATATATTTTTTTTAACCACCAATAAAATATCAATGTAAAAATGAGTGTGAGTGAGATTTAAGATGTGGAATTTATTACAAATTAGTGGTTATATATATGAAACATATTATGTAAAATTACTTTGTATTATATATCTAAAAAATATTATACAAATTAGTATTATATATTATGCAAATGTATGATAATTAGTTAGAACATTTTTCAATCTGCCAAAAACCGCCCAAACCGCAATTTTTCAATCCGCTAATCCACCAACCCGCGCATTCGGTTTGTAATTTTACTCACAAACCGTCCGAACCGCACTACGCACACCCCTACTCATAGCATCTCTAACAGTGCATTAATTTTTTTTTATCGAATTTGGATAAAAGTTTCATTTGATATCAAGTGCTTTAACAGAGGTTTTTGAAACTTCATTAGAACACCGGTCGATCAGACGAATAACCGGGCAGATATTCGGCCGATCGACCAGGTGGACGACCGAGCGGATGTCCGACCGATCGACTAGCCAGTGCAAAATTTTCACAAATTTTTTCTTGAAGTGGTCATCCGGGGAGCTGACCAGGCGGACGACTGGGGGGTCAATCGGTCAGTGTAATTTTTTTCATAAATTTTTGTCTTGAAGTGGTCATCTGGGATGAAAATCAAACGGCTATGAACAGTGATTTAATGAAAGGTACATTGATTTTCAGTTTGATAAAAGAAAAATGAAATTGTGAATTTAATATCTATTTGATGAAACCGTTAAAATTAAAAAAAAAAAAATGAGTAATTTTTTACTAAATTTAAATTTAGGCCAAGTTTGGCATGACCTAAATAATTATCTTATTTAAATCACATCACCTCTCTAACACATCACATCAAACCCAACTCAAATCCAACCTATATAAGCTAATAAATCAAAAAATACACTTTTTTAGAACATTCCAAACCAACCCTTACTAATTGATTTGAATAAACATTTGAAATGAACTCACACATCAATTCCTGCCGACGCTAGTTATTTAATAGAGTCTTGATAGGCGGCTATTTAATTCAAATAACTATGGTTGGTTATCATTTTTTAAAAATAATTTTTAAAAAATTTTATTTTTTTATTATTTTATTATTTTTTTTGTTTTTACTGAATTTTTTTAATATTTTGAACAATTTTTTTAATTTTTAGACATACCTAACATAAATATACCTAAAAAGTAAAAAAAATTAAAAAAACCTTTTAAAAATTCGCTAAATACCAAAAATATAAAAAAAAAAATACGAGAATTTAATACATTTTTTGTATTTTTATGTATTTATTAATTTTTAAAAATATTTTTTCACAAATTCTTTACTTTTTAGATACATTTAGGTAAGGTAGGTGCATCTAAAAAAATATAAAAAATATTTAAAATTTTAAAAATATTCACTAAAAACAAAAAAAACACAAAAATCAAAAAACTCAATTTTCAAAAAACTTAATTCAAAAAACTCAAATCAAACACACTGCTAGATTTTTTTTTTTTTTTTTTTCATTTTTTCTACTTGCTTTCTAGAAACAATTGAACTGTCTGTAATCGTTTTCCCTGTGTTCACATTATTAATCTTCTTTTGAGTCAAGTTTAAATATATTAAGTCAAGTTTAAATATATTAAGAGTAAAGTCTAACCACGTGATCTGTTTATTTGTTCAAATAAAATGTTTTATGATTCTAATAATTGCGATCATGAACCATGGTTGTTCTACTCTTTTTCTTTTCCATTTTCACTTCTCTCTCCCTATCCTCCAAACTCTCCGTTGCAATCGACACCCTATCTCCAGCCCAAACCCTCACGGACAACAGTAACCCGCTTGTCTCCACCGGCCAAGCCTTTGAGTTAGGGTTCTTCAGTCCATTCAACTCCAACAACCGCTATATCGGAATATGGTTTAAGAATATCCCAATACGAACACCCATTTGGGTGGCCAACAAAAACAACCCAATATCGGATTCATCAGGCCTCCTCACAATCACTGCCACCGGAGACATCATCATCACTGCCACCAACACCACCACCAACCAAACAACCGCCGTGTGGTCTTCCTCAAATTCATCATCACCACCACCAACACCACCAAACAACCCAATCTTGCAGCTGCTAGACTCTGGTAACCTTGTTGTGAAAAATGGTGGCGGCGATTATCTTTGGCAAAGTTTTGATTATCCATGCGATACGTTAGTACCCGGTATGAAGCTGGGATGGAACTTGATAACCAATCAAGAATGGTACATAACGTCGTGGAAAACCTTGCAAGATCCATCTTCTGGCGACTATACGTACAGATTAGACCGTCATGGCCTCCCAGAAATACTTCTTCGTAAAGGATTAACGGTGGAGTATCGAGGTGGGCCTTGGGACGGTGTTCGGTTTAGCGGAGTTCCTCGGCCATTAGAACAAAATACAGTGTTCAATCCTATCTTCGTCTTCAACTCAAGTTATGTCTACTACACCTTTGAGAATATAGATGCAACTACTATTTCGAGGTTTGTAGTATTTGGATCTTGTAGGCACCTTGCCAACTTCTTTGTATTTAGGTCCTTTGGATTATTATCTTTTTAATTTTTTATTTGGCATATGATTTGTCTCAATTGTGTGCTAATTTAGTTGGGACATTGATGCTTTTTTCCTGGGTAAATACATAAAATTCTATTTTAGTCACTAATTTTTCAAATTTAATAATCAACTACTTGTATTTCTCCTCAAGTTACAAGATGGTCATTCTGTTAGTTTAATTGATGGTAAATTATATTAATTTCCCTTAAAATTTAAAGAAAATAATAAACTCCACATTTTTAACATAATTATACTGACTTCTCTTTTTATAATATTAAAGAGACACAAATAATATGAAAATATAAAAATAAACAAAATAATATATACATTTTAATATTAAAAAAAGAAAAAAAAAAGACAACATTATTTTTTTATTCATAAAACTAACAAATTTTTGATGAAAAAAAATGAATTAAAATCTTTAGGGAGCCTAGTGTAATTATATCAAACTTGTGGAGTTTATTGTATTTTATTCCAATTTCAATAGAGGTCAGTGTAATTTACCCTTTAATTAGATTTCTAACGAAAATTGTTAGTTGACCTCACACAGGTCTTTTTTGAGAAAAAAATTGTAATCTTTTAATAAATATTTTCTAATTAGTCTATTTTTATCACAACTGTTTTTTCTTTCTCTCTATTTTGGCAAAGGGTTGATTTTTTTCAGATTTTGCGTGCAAATTCTTAACTTTAAACTCAATTATTTTAATAGTACTATTTTGTACATTATCTTCACCTAAACAATTTTGACCTACTTATCCCTATACTTTACCTTACCTTATCAGTGCTATCCCAAACATTTTTCATTAAAATCGGGTTGGAATCAATATAATCGGGTCTGGTAATTTTGCCATCACCGCAATCAACCCTTTCTTATAATGGGTTTAGAAAATATGTATAAAGAGAAAATACCGTGAAAATGTATAAAAACAATAGAAAAGAGAAGAAAAATATATATTGTTAAATAATCGGTTTTGGTTAGGCAATTTAACCCAAACTACCGACTGGAAGGGTTCCATTACAATTGTACCCGAAGTGTAGAAAGTTAACTATTATGATTGAAAAATGATAAATTAAAGTGAAATTTGATATAAAATGCGTGAATACAAACTGTTTTTAACCCTTGTTTTTTTTCCTATTTCAAAAAATTTCAAGTTAATAATCTATATATTTTTTATTTTATTGCGGGTAAAAAAAAGGTTTGTAGTGAACCAGACAGGCAAGCTTATGCACCTGACATGGAACCAAAGGCGCGGGGAATGGATCGAAATAACCACCTTGCAAGGTGATGCTTGCGACAACTATGCAACGTGTGGTCCTAATGGCATCTGCAGTATAAGTGCATCACCTATTTGTTACTGCCCGGTTGGGTTCATACCCAGATCGCAACAGGACTACAACAGGTTTGATTGGACAGGAGGGTGTGTGAGGAGGACACCATTGAATTGCAGTAGTGTCCCTGATGGGGGTGAGGGATTTAGGAAGTTTTCAGGGGTGAAATTGCCAGACAGATCATATTTTTTGGTGAATGGGAGTGGAATGAGTGAAGTGGACTGTAAAGCAGCTTGTTTGAGGAATTGTACTTGTGTTGCTTTTGCTCAAACTGATTTGAGTGGGTGTGTTGTATGGTTTGAAGACTTGCTTGATGTCAGAGAGTTTAATGGAGGTGGAATGGATTTTTATATTCGGATGGCTGCTTCTGATCTTGGCAATGGTAAGTGATTTGATTTATAAATCATCACTTTTCTATATTGTACATTTTGATTTATGTTCTTGGTTGCAATTAGAAATCCTTATTATGTTTTTGCTCTCTCCAAATCTATCATTCATTGAATTTTATTTTATTTTTTTTATTGTTTTAAACATTAATTAGTCGATAAGAAATCGAGTTTTTATCCTTTCAATATTGATATATAACATTGATCTCAGCGATTGGAATCCTACATTTTATGTTCTCTGTCCTTGATGAAATATGCCAACTAGGATAACTGTCCCATCAAGATTAAAAATTAACTCTTCCTTGTTATATATATATATATATATATATATATTCTGGTATATTGATTGAAACAAAAATGACACCCAATTCTCAATATATATATGGATTCATAATCTATTTCTGGTACATATTGCTCTATCACTCAATACTCCTAATATTATTATGCCACAATCAATATCAATTTGTTTCCTGATGCTACTATTTAAATTCTTGAGAGAAAAGAAAGAAAGAAAAAAAAAAATCAAAGTTTAACCATAGCATGTGAAAAGCGATTCCAAGAAACTGTCATTTATTTTTTGGGTAAATTATACTAGTATTTTTTTAAGTTGGAAAAAAAACACATAGATTTTTATAAGTTTGACATAATTACATTAAACTCAATTTCATCAGTAATTCATTAACTATTTGGATGAAAAATGATATTGTCATCTTTTATAATGAAATACCTATTTTATCTGATTTATCCCTATGTCCATAAACCATTTACAGTAATTTTGATTTTATTAACCTTATTAAAATAGAGATTAATTTAATTATATCAAATTTATAGAGCTTATATGATTTTTCTAAAGTTCAGAAGTAATTTACTATTTCTTTCTTTCTTTCTTTTTTATTTAATTTATTTGATGACACAGGTTTGGAGTGCCACCTTGATTAATTATATTGTCACATATATTTGGTAATTGTCAGACAAAAACATCAGAGGGAGATGTTCCTATTAGAAACTAAGAAGGATAAATTATATTTTTTATCCTTATAGTTTGATTGAAATTTTATTTTCACTTTTGTTGTATTGATTGAAACTATTTAGTCCTTGCAGTTTTTTCTTTTCTAGAAGGGCTAAAAGTGCAATTTACCCAACCTTACATGTTAGCATTGAAATTGATATGTTTTTTCATTCATTATTTGAAAATTGTTTTGCAATGATGTTAGCATGGCCCAGACAAAGAAAGCATTGAACTTAACATGTTAGAATAATCAAAGATGTACCTTTTCATACTTGCATAGAACACAATTCAAGTATAGATGTTCATATTCTTTGTTTTATTTATTTATTTATTATTATTTTTTTTGGTGGGTACTAAACAGGATCTAATAAGAATAAACGAACGGCAGTGATTGCATCAGTAACGGTCATCTCAGGGATTCTTGTTTTGGGTTTAATCGGTTGGTATTTTATGAGGAAGCAGAATGCTCACAATAGAGGAGGTAAATATTTTATCTGTGTGTTTATTTATTTATTGAAAAATCGTTTCATTTTTTTAATGCCATCCATCTGTGTGATATAATGCTTAGTTGACAAAATTGGTGATCCACATAAACTACCCACCTTAGACCATCTCTGATTCTTCATCAAATTTTTATTTAATTTTTATCAAATTTAAATCTGATTAAAAAATGACTCAAAGTGTGTTTCAACGATCATTAAATTTATATCAAACCAGGGGAGATGCAATTTTTTCATCAAATCAATATAAAAATGGTTAAAACCGGATTTTAGAATGAGTTTGGAATTTTTAAGTAAGATTTGATGAAAGGAAAAGTGTAAGGATTGGAGTATTCTACATCAGACCAAACTTTTAATTTTTTTTTATGGAAATATAGAGTTAGGATTGAAGGTGTTGTTATGTGCTCTGTGATCTGTCTTTTTTTTTTTTTTTTTTTTTTTAATATATATATATATATATACCCAAGAGTCATTCACACTTGCCAAATGCACTTGTCAAAAAGTCTTTCTATATAGGACCCATAAACAATGAAACAATTTAGTGTATTGTTAGTGACTGGTTTGTTTTACAGAGACAAGTGTATTTTATATGGACTGAGAAGTCGTTAAACTAATATCAAAATCAGCTATTAGTCAGCATACATCAGCTGCAATTTATTTACCAATCTTTTTCTTTATTAAAAAGGAAGATAGGAAGTTGGAGGACTCTTCCTAGGTTTTACCTGGTACACATGATTTGTGTTTCACTTTTATTCTGAAAGCAAATAAAATAAAAATTACTCGGTTTTAGTCTCCATCCAAGAATTACAACGCTTAAAAAAACTGTTATATCATGTCGTAGGACATTGTTTCAAACACCAACACGACACGACACTATTTGATATTTGCTGGATACATGTCTTACATTTTTTTTTTATTTAGAAAAAAAAAAAAAAAAAAAAACACTTGAACACGCTTTAGACATTTTAAAAACACACGTGTCTATACATATTCTTCTCCTTAAGATGTTCTAAATTAGTGTTACATTGCATTTTATTATTATCTTTGAATTAAGTGTTCATATACATGACATACAATAATGCTTAACTATATATATGTCGTATACAACTATACAAAATTATATATTTTGTGCGTGTCTCCTACGTGTCATGTTTTACATTTTTTGAACATTTTTGTGTAGACATGTCGTGTGTCCATATCTGTGCTTGTTAGGTCTTGGTTAATCGAGGGTGTTGGCAAGAGTAAAACTACAGATAGGCCTACCCATGTCACTTTCAATAATAAGGGGCACCCTTTCAAATGAATAACTGAAACTCAAAACTGAGAAAATGTTTCAGCCTTTGGTTTTCCATGCCTTAATTTTGGGAGGGAGATTACTTTATAAAAGAACAGTGACCCTTATAGATAAACAGTCCTTTTCCCAGTTGAGAGGTTATGTTGTGTTTGGTTGGGGGATTTGGAGAGGGATTTGGAAAGGAAAAGGGAAAACGTGTGTGAAACTAGGTGAAATATAGATATGTTTTATTCACATTTGACCTTATTTTTTCATTTCCGTTTCCAAATCCCTCCTCAAATTCCAAAATCAAACACAGCATAAGGATCATTCTCACTTTGACCTATGAATAGCATTAGGATGAAGAAAGGGGAAAAACAAAGAGCTAGTTTATGAGTCATTAGCTCTTATAAAGTGTCGTGCACTTGATTGAGGATGAAAATGATGCTGGGAATTGTAAAACAAGATGCTATTAGCAATGTATGTTGGTTCCCATGGATGACACGATCTTGAACCATTCGTAATACATCAGCTTCAGACCTGTATGTGTAATATCCACTCTAATACCGAAAGATGTGTAAGTATGTTTATAATAATAAATAAGAGTTTATTTGTGTTTTCTAACTTGACTTTACATTGTGTAATGAAAGAAGAATGAAGAACATAACAAATGGAGAACTGTTTGAGCCTAAGGATGATGTGACATTGCTAATTGGTCAATTAGCATGTAGAAAAACTTTCCAATCCCTAGGCTGGCACCCAAAAGCAAAGCCCAATCTTATGCTAACACTAAACCAAGGATGGTGAAAAAACAAACAAACCAGACACAAAACAACCACCTAAAGAGTAATGCCCCACCAAAACCCCTTTCTTGAATTCAATTCAACGACCACAATCAGCCATTCCTTTGATAACATCAAGTAATACCAACCAGGATGAACATAACAGCATCAACGTCTTCACCAGCTCATCAACTGCCAAAAGGATGATGCATCCTTAAATCAGAGACCTTGAAACAACCTAACTTCGAGCCTCCCAGGCAACCAGCATCAGCACCTTTACCCAAGCAGCAGTGGCACCGCAAAAACAAGCAAAACCATGAACCACTCTACACCTTCCTGAGCCTCCCAAGCTATACTTGTTCAGCAAAAATGTGCATAGAGCGTCAAACCCAAGCCAACACAAACCAGACCCAGAAAAAATTAACCCACGAACAGAGTAAAAAACAGAACAGATGAGAACACAACACAGAGAAGAAAGCAAACCATATCAGAGCAAACAAGCTAACAAAAGCACCCAAAGAAAGCCTAGGACACACACCATAGAAAGATAACAGGACCCAAAGAAGAGAATGGAAAGCAAGAATGGACCAGGAACAGAAGAGGAGAAGCTGAGAAAAGAAACCAACAACAGAAACAATGCCGTTCAACCTCCACACCCAAAATCAAACTCGGAAGGCAGAACCTGATGCTATGAAAATGGAATACAAAGTCATTAACTGAGAACTCATTGAATTTCGCATTGGCTTTGACCCAGATAGCCACTCACATCTTTTTAAGTTCTTATAAAGATGCAAGCGGCTGTCTATGAAACTAAATTTAACAAGTTGACCTTGTTTCATATACTTATGGCTATGTGCTTCAGAAATTTTGATTACTGACATTTCAAGACCATTTAGTTTATAAAAAGTGAATTGCGTGAAATTCAATTACACCAACTATTAAGTACAGAGATAAATAATAGAGATGTGGTTTATTCTTTATTCCCCATATCAATTTTACGTTTCATCATTTTTTGTTTTTATTGATGATAATAGGAGATGTTAATTATCACATGTAGTGTTATGAGCTAGAAAATTAAAGGTTAATCTTAACCTGTAGGATTGGAGGGACTACTGGACTGTATTTTACCTTTTATGTATCAAATATTATTTTGTAATTAATTTACCAATCTTTACAGCTCTGACACTGGATAACCAAAGAACTGCGGAGGACCTAGAGCTACCTTTGTTTGATTTGGTCACCATTTCAAATGCCACTGACAACTTCTCGTTTGCTAATAAGATTGGAGAAGGTGGTTTTGGTCCAGTTTACAAGGTAATTTTTCATAATTTATACCAAGTTAACAATCAATTGCTCATTGTGTTGGACTTTGGTAATGGTAAATTTCCTGTACTTCTTGGCTAATATTAAGGTTGATGATAAATTATAGGGTGTGCTCCCAACTGGACAAGAAATAGCAGTGAAGAGACTCTCCAAAACTTCAGGGCAAGGCCTCACAGAGTTCAAGAATGAGGTCATCTTGATTGCAAAGTTGCAACATCGGAATCTGGTTAGGCTTTTGGGATGTTGTATTCATGAAGAGGAGAGGATGTTGGCCTATGAGTACATGCCCAACAAAAGTTTAGACTTATTCATTTTCAGTTAGGGTCTAAACCTTAAAAATCTTTCATAATTTTTTCTTGAAGTATAGTGAAAGTTTCTAACTTAGTTTGAACTGTCTCAGATCAGACAAGAGGTACATCACTTGACTGGAAAAAACGCTTTGACATAATAGTGGGAATTGCTCGAGGACTTTTGTATCTTCATCGGGATTCAAGATTGAGAGTAATTCATAGGGATTTAAAAGCTAGCAACATTTTGTTAGACAGTGACATGAATCCTAAAATTTCAGATTTTGGGTTAGCAAGATCGTTTGGAGGTGATCAATCTGAGGAAAATACAAACAGGGTTATTGGGACTTAGTAAGTGCACACCCTTCATCATTTCCCTCCATTAAATTGACTTATAGTGCTTGCCATTTGATATATTTCCTTGATGATTGCATGTAGTGGCTATATGTCTCCTGAATATGCAATAGATGGGCACTTTTCAGTGAAATCCGATGTTTTTAGCTTTGGTGTACTGGTTTTAGAGACAGTGAGTGGCAAGAAGAATAGAGGATTTTATCATCCTGATCATGACCTCAACCTTTTGGGACATGTGAGTTCAAATTCTAATGTTGTCAATTTAGAGACTTCACGAAATTTCTTACATGTGCAATTTTTCTTTTACTACAAGAAACAAATTTGTTTTATGTTGAGAATCAAAATTTAAATTTGCTATTTGATTTAGGCATGGAAATTATGGAATGAAGGAAAGTCCATGAAACTAGTGGATGCTTTGATGGAGAGTCCGATTCCCACATTGGAAGTGTTAAGATGTATCCAAGTGGCCCTTTTGTGTGTCCAACAACGTCCCGAAGATAGACCAACAATGTCAGTTGTTTTGTTAATGTTGGATAGCGAGAATCCAATGATGCCCATGCCTAAACAACCCGGCTTTTACTCAGAAAGATTTATATCTGAAACAGATTCTTCATCAACTCCAAGAAATCCGTATACTTCAAATGATCTAACCATAACCAAATTACATGGCAGATAGAATGTTGTCCAAAATTTTTAAATGTTTCTTTGAGTAGATTGTATTGCTATGTAATTTTAATTATTCTTAACCAAATTTCTAAGTTTGTAATCTGTTAGTGGAAAAGAAAAAAGAAGAGAATTTAGTTCCTTTGCTTGTGTTTTAGTTATCCAATGATGATGTTATTGTTATTTAGTGAAACCATTCGGGATGCTATCTAAGATGAACATGAAGGCTAGAGTTTAATTTCTCTTGTGCACTACAATGTTTTGAATTGAACAAATGGAGCCTTGAGTTGCTTGACATGTTTGCATTGCAAGCACTTGAAATTGCCAAAAAATAAAAATAAATAATAAATGAAGTTGAATAGTTAGTTCTCTGCAATCATTCTATCAATGGTCCTCACATTTTCAAATTTTTTAAGACACATATCTAATTTAATCTAGTTTTGAGGATGTCCTTGATTTAAAAAACTTGACAGAATGTGTTATATTTTTTTTAGAAAGATCTCAAATCAGTTTCATTTTCATGAATACAAGTTTTTCCTGTGTATAATACAAATCTATTATGTTTTTCCTGTGTATAAAAACATTCACACATGTAATTTTTTTTACTATGCAATTTCTTTTTGCTATAGCTTGTGAGGTAAGAGGTTTCATCCTAGGTACAACCATTGATTTTCATTTCAATGACACATTATGATAGTCAAAACAATTTAAGGATATTTTAGAACAGTCATCCCGTGTCACAACGGCACAACCACGTGTTATTGCATGCCTTAGTAGAGAAGATGGAACCCATGATTTTTTTGTTAGGTGATAAGCGACAACAGAAGGTATAATGATTCATAATTGGTTTGTGATATGTGTCATACGGTGATTTTTTTGTTAGGTGATAAGGGACAACAGAAAGAATAATTTTTTGATATTTTATGGACCTCCGCTTATAATTACAAAAAAATTAGATGACTGCTATTAAAAATTATAACAAATTTCACTAAAAGCTTAATTATAGTACACTTACAATCTTATGTTAATCAATATTAGACAAATGTAAAAAAATTAATAATGTCATCAAAGTTTAAATAAAAATATAAATTTTATCCTTCAAAGTTTATTTTAGTACTTTTAAACAATAAATTAAAAATTAATTGACCAAATTGCACCTTCCAGAACCAGTTAATACCCACCACCCCAACAGCCACCACTACCAATTTCTATCTCTCACATGCATTTTTTCAAACACCTTATATTCATTGTTAATCACCCAAACAATATCTTTCCTCAACATATTACAGTGTCATTCTCAACCATTTCATCAAACAGAGTTTCTCTCAAAATCAATCATAAAACAACAAAGGAAAAAAGGTAAAAGGATAATTGTCAAGTGAGGTAAGTGTAATTTGCCCATACAATTTTATTTTCTTTCTTTTGAGATTGTTTTCTTTGACTTGGTTTGTGTCCTTGGAGTTAAAGAAGGAAAGGAGGATTGGTAGGTGATCGTTGTCAACTGTCATGGTTGATAAGGTTGGTCCAATTTCTTTATTTCTCAAATTATTTAGCTATTTGTAATATTTTTCTAGCCTCATGGTCAAATGAGTTGGTAAGTTTTTGAATACAAACTAATAATTAGATTCATTTCCACACGTGTTTTGACATGTATTGTTAGAATTTGGAAATATATCTAACATTCCACCAATAATGTATTCAATTTATGGAGTACATACATTTCGTTGTCGGATTATTTTTTATGAGATTAGATATAATCGAATTTTGATAGCATTGTGAGAGGTATGTTATTTAGATGGGATGAATGATAGGATTGTGAACAATAAGTTATATTAAGAAATTAATAGATGGATAAATAATTGGATGTAGGGAGGGAGGTATTATATTTGGTTAGGATGAGATAAAAAAAGTTTAATATCCCCGATGCCACAATACCTATGGATATGGTATTACAAAGTTTAACAAATGCGGGATTCAAATAGGTGTGAGATCTGCATATTTCCCTGCTTTCAATCGTCCTCCTTATCTTGTAATCAAACGCGAGATTAAAATAGGTGTAAGTGTTGGCTCCATCCACTACCCACATAGTAAGGAGCCCACCATCCACATGGTGTGGGTGGCACCATGTGGTAAAAAAAGCTGGTGGAGGGCAACACCAACTCACTAAAGGAAGATAGTGAGGGTGGCACCACCTTGGCCAATTATGGCTATCACTTCACCTACTCCTCCTCTCTTGGTTATAAATTGAGATGAGTGAGGAGGGGTTGTATAGATCAGAAATTGGAGAGTGAGAGCTGTGAGTTGAGTGAGTTTCATCTCCTCCTCTGTATTTGTATTTTGCTCCATTTTAGTGAAAATTCTCATTTCTGTCCGTGGATGTAGGCATTGGGCCGAACCACGTAAATATTGTGTTCTTTGTGTGTGTGAGATAATTTTTCTGGGTGTGTTTGATCCTAACAAGTGGTATCAGAGCAGGTTGAGTCTTTTTCGGAAAAACAAAGTGCATTTTTTCGAAATGCCCAGAAACCAAAGTGGTTGAAATCCACTTTTGATCAGACGAAGTTAAAGCCCTCGAAGAGACGAGCATAGAAGTGAAAACCTCGTCGAAAACAGAGATCGGACGGCCACACATGCACCACACGCGCCTTGTGACGCCGTTCCCACACGCCCCCACTCTCACACGCGCCTCACGCTCTTCTAGAGGAAGAAGACGCGTGATTTCATGCGCATACACGGGCCGCATGCGCGTGCGCCAGCCGACGTCTTCAGCCGAGCCGAATCTGAGCCGTTGACCAAGCCTGCCAGCCGCTGACCAAGCCGATCGAAGCCGAGCCGTTAAGCCGAGCCGGGACGAAGCCAAAGCCGCTGACCGAGCCGTTGACTGAGCCGCTGACGTCAGCCCGACACCAGCCGAACCGAAGAAATAATCTGGTGCTTCTCAGCCGCACCAGATTCTGCCGATCTGAACCATTCAATCTGTTTTTGGCTGATCTAAGCCATTTGAGATCCGATTTGGGTGAGCCAATAGTGTTTTCAAACTATCTGGAATATTTCGGACACATCCGTACGGTCAGATTTTGCAAATAAGCTTTCAAAAATTTGCCGAATTTCTTTTGACAATCCGAAGTGTTTTTCCGGTTAATTTGACCAGTCCGGACTCCACAGCAAAACTTGTTTTTCAGCCAAAGATCATTTTTGTATGATGGAGGAATCAACGTTGACTTCAGGTTCCATGATAAAGTTAAATGCTTCCAATTATGCCATTTGGAAGCCCAGAATGGAAGATGTCTTGTATTGCCGAGATTTGTTTGACCCCATTGAGCTTAATGGAGTTAAACCACCAACGGAAAAAAATGAAGACTGGAAGCGGAAGAACCGAAAGACCATTGGCCAGATCAAACAATGGATTGATCACAGTGTCTTCCATCATGTCGCCCAGGAGACTGATGCCTATGCTCTCTGGACAAAGTTAGAAGGCATGTACCAGTCGAAGACTGCTCGGAACAAAGACCTCCTGATGAGAAGACTTGTGAATTTGAAGTTGAAAGGCAGTATCTCTGTTGCTGAACACACCAGTGAGTTTCAAAATTTGGTGAACCAACTAACAACTGTCAAAATGGAGTTAGATGATGAGATGCAGGCCCTATTGCTACTCAGTTCTTTGCCAGACAATTGGGAGACATTGGTGGTGTCCCTCAGCAACTCTGCCCCAGAAGGGAAACTGACCATGAGCATGGTTCCAGATGCTTTATTTAGTGAAGAGGCAAGAAAGAAAGAAATTGGTGGAGATCAATCCCATGCCCTCGTCACAGAAAGCAGAGGTAGAGGTAGGGGCAGGAGAAGAAGCAAAAGTAGAGGACACAACAGAGGAAGATCTCAAGACAGAGGAAAATCCAAAGAAGGTACGAGCCGGCCAAAGTTCAAATGTTACCATTGTGGCCAGGAGGGTCACATAAAGAAGTATTGCTATGCCTTGAAGGGAGAACAACAACAAGGCAATAGATAGCCAAAGACCGAAGATGGGACCACTGCAGTTACTATCTCAGAGGATATTGCATTATTCTCTGTTGAAAAAGAAGAATGCCTCCATATGTCAGACAACGACACCGAGTAGGTAGTAGATACAGCAGCTTCCTACCACGCTACATCCCAGAAGGAGTTCTTCAGTACGTACCAAGCTGGAGATTTTGGTGCAGTGAAAATGGGTAACTCTAGTTTTTCAAAAATTGTGGGAATTGGTGATGTTCATATCTAAACCAAAGTTGGATGCACGATGGTGTTGAAAGATGTCAGGCATGTTCCCGATTTACGCCTGAATCTTATTTCAGGGATAGCCTTAGATCGAGAAGGCTATGAGAACTACTTTGGCAAAGGCATATGGAAGTTGAAAAAGGGATCTCTCGTGGTAGCCAAAGGACAGGCAATTGGCACACTATACAAGACTCATGTGGAGGTGAATTCAGATAGCCTCAACGCAGCAGAAGATGAGGCGTCACCAAATTTGTGGCACAAAAGGCTGGGTCACATGAGTGAGAAAGGGTTACAGATTTTGGCAAAGAAGTCACTTATTCCCTTTGCCAAAGATGCAAAATTAAATCCTTGTGACAACTGCTTGTTTGGGAAGCATCATAGAGTCGCTTTCCATTCATCATCCAGAAGACAATCAGAGTTGTTGAGCAGAGTATACTCTGATGTTTGCGGTCCCATTGAAGTGGAATCTTTGGGTGGTAGAAAATACTTTTTGACGTTCATTGATGATGCATCACGGAAGGTATGGGTTTATGTCTTAAAGACCAAAGCTGAGGTGTTCTAGCATTTTCAGACATTCCATGCTATGGTGGAAAGGGAGACTGGAAAGAAGCTGAAATGTCTCCGAACAGACAATGGAGGCGAGTACACGTCAAAGGAATTTAAAGCCTACTGTGCTACTCACGGCATCCGGCATGAGAAAACTGTTCCTGGAACCTCACAACACAATGGTGTAGCCAAGAGAATGAACCGAACCATTGTGGAGAAGGTCAGATGAATGCTCAAAATGGCAAAGCTACCAAAGCCATTTTGGGGAGAAGCTGTTCTTGTTGCTTGCTATTTGATCAACAGATCGCCATCAGTTCCACTGAATTTTCAGATTCCAGAAGAAGTATGGTCTGGAAGGGAGATCTCTTACTCTCACTTGAGAGTGTTTGGGTGCAAAGCATTTGCACATGTATCCAAGGAGCACAGACAGAAGCTGGATGACAAAGCCACTCCATGCATCTTTATTGGCTATGGAGATGAAGAATTTGGATACAGATTGTGGGATCCGAAACACAAAAAGGTCATTCGAAGCCGAGATGTGGTGTTTCAAGAAGGCCAGACCTTTGAAGACTTTGGGCAACCAGCCAAACCCAAAGTTGATGATGTTTCAAAAATTATTCCAAACCCTGCACCATCACAGCATGCCACTGATGAAGAAGAGTTACCGCAGCATGCAGTCAATGATGTAGAGTTGCAGGATGGATTTCTAGAAGAAGAAGATCCAGAAGCAGAGGGTGTTGAGCAGAGGGTGTTGAGCAGGGGGAGCCACAACCCCCTTTACCAGAGACTGTTGGTCCACAGTTACGAAGATCAACAAGAGAATTTAAGCCGTCAACCAAATACCCTACTTCTGAGTATATTTTGCTTACCGATGAGGGGGAGCCAGAAAGTTTTCAAGAAGCTCAAAATCATAAGGAGAAGAGTAGCTGGCAGCAAGCTATGCAAGAAGAGATGCAATCCTTGCAGAAGAATCAGACTTATGATTTGGTGAAACTTCCCCAGGGTCGAAAAGCATTGCAGAACAAATGGGTGTTCAAGTTGAAGAAAGATGGCAGCGGAAAGCTAGTCAAGTATAAGGCTCGATTGGTTGTCAAAGGTTTTGGGCAGAAGAAAGGTATTGATTTTGATGAAATCTTCTCGCCAGTTATGAAAATGACATCCATTCGAATAGTTTTGGGACTAGCAGCTAGTTTGAATTTGGAACTTGAACAAATGGATGTGAAGACAGCATTTCTCCATGGTGATCTGAAGGAAAAAATTTACATGGAGCAGCCAGAAGGTTTTGAAGTCAAAGGGAAAGAAAACTTAGTCTGCAGATTGAAGAAGAGTCTCTACAGCCTCAAACAAGCGCCGAGACAGTGGTACAAGAAGTTTGACTCATTCATGGTAGGTCATGAGTACAAAAGAACTGCTGCAGACCAGTGTGTTTATGTCAGGACATTTCCCGGTGGAAACTTTATCATACTTCTGCTCTATGTTGATGACATGTTGATCGTTGGACAAGATGCCACAACAATCAGATCACTGAAGAAGGAGTTATTACAGTCCTTTGACATGAAGGACCTAGGCCCTGCACAGCAAATTTTGGGCATGAATATTGTGCGTGACAGGAAAGCCAAGAAGTTGTGGCTGTCACAGGAGAAGTACGTTGAACGAGTGATTGAGAAGTTCAACATGAAAGATGCCAAGCCAGTCAGTACTCCGCTGGCTAATCATTTCAAACTGAGCAAGAATTTTTGTCCCTCCTCTACGAAGGAAAGACAAGAGATGGAGGCGATTCCCTACTCATCCGCTGTAGGGAGTTTGATGTATGCAATGGTGTCCACCCGACCAGATATTGCTCATGCGGTTGGAGTTGTAAGCAGATTCCTTCCAATCCAGGAAAAGAGCATTGGGAAGCAGTCAAGTGGATTCTGAGGTACCTCAAGGGTACAGCAAAAATGTGTTTGTGCTTTAGAGATGCTAAACCAGTCTTGGAAGGCTATACTGATTCAGATATGGCAGGCGATCTTGATGGTAGGAAATCTACATCAGGATTTTTGTTCACCTTCGCAGGGGGAGCTGTGTCTTGGCAATCCAAGCTGCAGAAGTGTATTGCTTTATCCACAACTGAGGCAGAGTATATTGCCGCAGCGGAAGCCGGGAAAGAAATGTTGTGGTTGAAACGGTTTCTCCAAGAGTTGGAATTAAAGCAAGAAAAGTTCACGGTACATTGTGATAGTCAGAGTGCCATAGACCTGAGCAAGAATTCGATGTACCATTCTCGCACAAAGCACATTGATGTTCGGTATCATTGGATACGCGAAGTGATGGACAAGCAGTTATTGGAACTGATCAAGATCCACACAGATAAGAATCCTTCTGACATAATGACCAAGGGTGTCACCAGAGACAAACTGGAAGTTTGCAAGCATCTGATCGGGATGGACTTCAAGTGAGAAGTCAGTTGTCCATGTGGGCGTGGAGGGGGAGAATTGTTGGCTCCATCCACTACCCACATGGTAAGGAGCCCACCATCCACATGGTGTGGGTGGCACCATGTGGTAAAAGAAGCTGGTGGAGGGCAACACCAACTCACTAAAGGAAGATAGTGAGGGTGGCACCACCTTGGCCAATTATGGTTATCACTTCACCTACTCCTCCTCTCTTGGTTATAAATTGAGATGAGTGAGGAGGGGTTGTATAGATCAGAAATTGGAGAGTGAGAGCTGTGAGTTGAGTGAGTTTCATCTCCTCCTCTGTATTTGTATTTTGCTCCATTTTAGTGAAAATTCTCATTTCTGTCCGTGGATGTAGGCATTGGGCCGAACCACGTAACTATTGTGTTCTCTGTGTGTGTGAGATAATTTTTCTGGGTGTGTTTGATCCTAACAGTAAGAGCCACATGTTCTCCACCTCCCATACCCCATTTTCTTTTACAAAGAAACGTGCACACATTGTTACCCAATACCCTGCCATTATTTGTCATTTTGTTGAATAATTTCATTTGTATTAATCAATGTGATGGGAAAAAAATACAGAAACGGTTCGTGTATGCTTATGATCTGATGTTGATTAGTATCTTCTAAGAAACTCCAATATTTAATTGTACAGTCAAAGTGTCAGGTTAAAAAATTGGAAATAAAGGAACTGTTGAAATGGGAAAACACATAACAAACTATTTTAGTAACATCTCAACTGCTTTATCAAATTTCTCTAGCAGTGATGTGTCACAATCTTATTCTATCGCTGATTTCCAAGTTTTGAATACTATCTTCCTCATTGACCCATATATACTTATTTTTTCTTATAGAAATAGCAGTATACAACTTCTATTGACTTTGTTTGCCATTTCCAAAAGAGTGAAGAACATTGTAAATTAGGTGAGGAAAAAGAATACAGATGATAGCATCATCATAATTTTTGCAAAATGATCGGGGGAATCATTCTTTTTGCTATTTCATATTACTTTTCTGGCTTTGTTTTAGCAGATGACATGCTAAATCAATACCAGCAAATCAATGACAGTGGAGCATTAGTATCTGCTAGAGGAGATTTCAAGTTAGGCTTCTTCAGTACAAGCAATTCGAGGAGGCGATACTTGGGGATATGGTATAACAATATCCCAACCATTGTTTGGGTGGCGAATAGAGACAGACCTCTTAATGATTCATCAGGAGGTCTAAAGATTGGGGATGATGGAAATTTGATCCTTCTTGACAGTGGAGGAATAGTTGCTTGGTCTACCGGTATCCAGAATATATCATCAAAACCTACTGTTGCACAACTCTTAGACTCTGGAAATATTGTTTTGAGAAGTGAAAATGGTGGGAACACAGAAAGTTATATTTGGCAAAGCTTTGATCATCCTTCAGATACACTGATAGCTGGTATGAAGCTGGGATGGGACTTGAGAGTTGGTTTGGACCGGTATTTGACATCGTGGAAGAGCGCAGATGATCCTTCACTCGGAGATTTCTCTTATGTGCTCAATCTTGATGGTCTTCCACAAACTGTTTTACGTAAAGGGTCCGTTAAGCAGCACCGAAGTGGGATATGGAATGGTCTGCAGTTTAATGGAGCCGGGCTTAAAAGCGCTATCCTCAATGCTAATTTCATCGATAATTCAGAGGAGGTGTATTTCGAGTTTGATCTATATCAACAGATAACAAGGCTGTTTTTGAATTACACCGGGACAATGCAAAGTGTGATATGGAACAATAGGAACCTTGAGTGGGTTGTCATTAACACAGTACCTAGTAATCCATGCGAAAGATATGGCCAGTGCGGTCCTAATTCTATTGGCACAATCTCTAATGCATTCATATGTAGTTGTTTGGATGGATACATTCCTAAATCATCGCAAGATTGGAATATGATCGTTTGGAATGGTGGGTGCGTTCGCAAATACCCATTAAACTGCTTGGATGGAGAAGGATTTGTGGCATTCGAAGGCGTGATCGTCCCTGATTTGTTAGATTTTTGGATGAACACCAGTATGACAGTTAAAGAATGTGAATTGGAGTGTCTAAAGAATTGTTCTTGTACTGCTTATGCTAACTCCGATACTGCTGGAGGGGGAAGTGGATGCTTGCTCTGGTATGGGGATCTGATTGATATTAGAAGCTTCCCAAATCCTGGTGGTCAAACTCTGTATATTCGGGTTACAGCTGCAGACCTAGGTAACTTTCTTGTGATTTGTGTTCAATAATTCATTAGGCTACATAAATTTGGCCAAACACATAAACTACACTGATTTTTTTATTTTATTTTTTATTTTTAAGTATAATTTTCACTGGATGGTGTTTCTAGTGTCTAGATCAGATTCCAAGGAGAAGAAGAGGATCGTGTTGGTGATTATCCCCATCTCAGTAGCTTTGTTGTTGTTCCTCCTTGTTTCTTATATAATATGGAAGAGGATAAAACAAACAAGAGGTAAATCTGAGGTTCCTTTGGTTGAGAGTTAACTTTAGGCAGAATATATAGTAACTAAAGATCTCTTATTCAATGTTAATTAAATGAATAGAACTATAAAAAAATAGAATGGAAAGCAACAACAAATGAAAGAATAAGAAGTTATATCTGCTATTATTATCTTAATAGTGAATACTGAAAATGTTGCATAATAAAGAGTTGATATCTAACTTGTTCTTAGTGAATCTTGTAGTATTACATGATCTTATAATAATACGTACATAAGTCCACATATTGCACACCAAAAAAGCCCAGCCTTTTTGGTTTTGGTGGAGACTTTAAGGCTGATTTGGGTGGAACACCTAATTGTATAATTTTTCATTCTTAATTGTTTAAACAACAGAAATTTAATTGGAATGACCTGCTTGTTTCGTTACAGTTTCTTATTCAGAGTTTATTCTTTTGTTGACTTGATGGTTGCTCCCATTGGCCTCTGTCAAAGACAACATTTAAATGACTTGCATTATCAAAATCCTGATATTTCATTGGTTCTTTATGATGAGATAGTTTGACAATATTGTTGGGTCTATTTTCTTGCATCTTAAGTTTCGGGATAGTTTTTTTTTTTTTTTAATCAGCAAAAGAAAGAGCCTTCATTGATGAAATCAAAACATACAATGCATATGAAAATACATCAACAAAGGGGAAGGCAAGAGCAAAAAGCATCAAAGTGTATCTCCCAAATCCCAATTAGTTTGGCACCGTGAAGAACACTCAATCATCTGCTAGCTGAAGCCAACACGTTGGTGAGAGAACAACAGCAAAAGGAAGCGGGGATAGATCAGAAAAACCAAGCAGACTATGAGGATAGAAACAGCAGCAACCCAGGATAGAAACAGCAGTAACCAAACTGAGCTAGCAGATCAACAGCCAAACTGAGCTAGCAAAACACAAGACACATCAGCAACGGAAGAGATCAACACAATCACATCTCCTCTGTTTCAGCTTCCAATTTGTTCAGATACATTTTCTCACCTGTTGTATGTTTGACACAATCATATCTGTTAGGACCCTTTGTTGTCAAAATCCATGGATCAAAACCAAGGTTGTTCAGGTTTCAGTTTTCCAGTTGTTCAAATTTTGGTCTCCCCGCTCGAGCGGGGAACGTTACGCTCGAGCGGGTATTGGCAGCTCTCAGCATCTCTGCAGTCGCCTGACAAAGTACTGGATGGTGTGATTCGACGCTCGAGCGTGGAAACTGCCGCTCGAGCGTGGAGCCTGTATGAAATCACAGAAGTTGAAGTCTCCGCTCGAGCGGGAAGACCGACGCTCGAGCGGACCGCGCGATCCCAGATTTTATAAATTCGCTGATTGGGTCTGTTTTAGATTTACTTTTCTAGATCTTATTCAAGGGTTCTAGGGTTTTGTTCAGAGGTTTTATTCTGGGTTGTTTGGTGAGTTTTTTCCTTGATATTTTGAGAAGAGTTCTTCACTCATGATCTAAAATACATACATCAAGGAGTTGGTGACTTTGATTTCAAGAGAGAGAGTTCTTCGGTGGATTCCGAAGATTAAAGCGTAAAATCCAAAAGGCGTTTGATTCTACGCAGTCGTTAATTCGACAAGAGAAGTTGTGGTGTGGAATCAACTTCAGGATCAATTCCGTGACGAAGGCGTGGTGAAAGAGTTACAGAAGATTCAGAGACAAATTGACTGGGTTGGGTAATTTGTATGGTATCTTTGTAATCTTTTTGTTCTTCAGTAGTGGATTGATAGTGGCGGTTCGCCCATGGTTTTTGATTACAATTGAAGGCTCTTCAATTGTGGTTTTTTCCACGTAAAAAATCGTTTGTGTCTATTTATTGTTTATTCTCAAAAACAAACAAACTAAAATCACTCTCGTAAGTGTTTGATGATTTTAGGTTGAGTGTTTTGATTTATTGGGATTTGGAATAAGTTAATCTTGATCTAATCACAAATCACGTAGGATTTTCAATTGGTATCAGAGCGGGTCACTCTTTGTTTTTTTTTAAAACTATAGGAGTGTGATTTTGTGTGATTAGTATCATGGATTCTATTCGTGAAGGTAACTCCACTCATAGACCCTCATTACTTGACGGTACAAACTATTCTTATTGGAAAGCTCGTATGAGAGCATTTTTAAAATCCATCGATGAGAAAGTTTGGCACTCCGTAATCTTTGGGTGGAGTGAACCTACAATCACCGTTGATGGGATTGATATTCCTAAACCCCTTGATAAATGGGACACAATCGATTACCAGAATTCGAGTTGGAACAGCAAAGCTCTAAACTCCCTCTTCTGCTCTGTCACACCTGCAGAATTCCGTCGAATTTGCACGTGTGAAATAGCAAAAGAGGCGTGGGATATTCTTGAAACGATTCACGAAGGTACCACCTCTGTTAAAAGGGCAAAACTTCAACGTCTCACGTCCGCCTTTGAAACCCTTTTTATGCGCGACGATGAGACGTTCGATGAATTTTATGCAAAACTCAGTGATATCGTGAATTCCTGTTTCACTCTCGGTGAAAAAATCCCGGAAGCAAAAGTTGTTGGAAAAATTTTGAGGTCCCTTCCCGAGAGGTTCCAACCAAAGGTGACAGCCATTGAGGAGGCTCAAAATGTTGATACCCTCAAGCTCGATCAATTGGTTGGAAATTTGCAGACTTATGAAGCCCACCAAATTTCTAAGAAAAAGCAAAAAGAAAATATGGCTTTCACGAGTGCCCATGAGACTGCAAAACCTCCGGAGACTGAATTTGATTTAGAGTCTGAGATGACGGCTATGCTTACAAAACAGTTTAAAAATTTTTTGAAAAAGAAGCCGAATTTCAGAGCCCCTATTTCAAAAGATAAGAGTAATGACAAACCCAAAACTGTTCCACCAAAATTTGCTCAAACTACTGAAAAAAAGATTGTAAGGGGACCAGGGGTCAAGTGTTATGAGTGTCAAGGGTTTGGCCACATTGCCCTTGAATGCCCTTCGAAAAAGAATCGAAAGAAAGTCTACACTGTAACTTGGGATGATGAAAACGGGTCGGAGCAAGAACCCGAAGAACCTGAATCTGGAGAAGACGGGGACAGTGCTTTTATGGCTTTTTGGTCCACTTTCACTCAAATTCTTCCAAAGCCAGCAGAGTTAGCCCGTGGTCAGAACCTGCATCATGCTCCTACTTTTGATGGGAGTAACTACCTGTTTTGGAAAATCAGAATGAGGGCTTTTCTGAGAGCCTTTGATCCAGAAGGCTGGCAGGCCATTGAAGAAGATACAGAAAGTGTTGACAGTCCGAGCAATCTGAGAGCCCTTAGCACTATTCGTAGAGCAATTTCTGCTGAAGAACAGCAACGGGTTGTTCGTTGCACAAAGGCTAAAAAGGCATGGGAAATTTTGAGCCAATTCCATGAAAGAGGAAACTCACATTCACCACCATCCAGCGACTTTTCAGCCTTAGTTGCAAGATTGGAGGAGGTAAAGGAGAATGAAGAGCAAAAAGAGGATGATGAAACATCTGATGACAATGATGAGATCAATGGCGATGAACTACAACAAGCTTACGAAAAGCTATACGAGGAATCTCTGAATTTATCCAAAACCAACGACAAACTCTCTCTCAAGCTCAAAACATGTGAGAGTGAGAATGTCAGGCTGAAAGGAGAACTTGTAGCAGCAAAGTAGAATATCGTCAAGATCTCGAGTGACAGGCAAGACTTATGTGGAAAACTGCTATCTTGTGAAACTGAAAGGAATGAACTTCTGAAGGTGTATTCCACATATGAAGAAAAGCTTGAAAGTCTTGAGCTGTCACAAGCCAAATTGGAAGAGATAGTATGTCAAAAAGATGAAAAACTCCGTGTTGCTAGAGCCACTATTGCTATGTGGAACAAAGGTTCCAAATCTTTAGAAGACATCCTCGGATCTCAACAAATGGGTTGCGACAAAAGCGGGTTAGGCTATGGTGCTACAGCTCACAAGGGACTGGCCTCTACTTCACATGACAAGAAGACTCAAGCAAAGGGAAAATTGAAGATAGACTAGGCTGATCTCTCTCTTCATCTACCTAAAGCTGGTAAGATCAACAAAAAGGAGGTAAAACCTGTTTTTATTTGTCATCACTGTGGTAGGTATGGCCACATTCGTCCTTATTGCTATGAACTGTTTGGTAAGGTGTCTCAAAAGGGTAGAAATTCTAATACTTTTTGGGTTAGGAGACAACCTTACATGTCTAGGCAGAACACCAAGACTAAAAAGATTTGGATTAGAAAAGAGGATTTGACTTGTTTTGTTGTTCACACTGCTCTAAAAGCACGTGACTCCTACATGTGGTATCTTGATAGTGGGTGCTCTCGTCATATGTCCGGTAACAAATCCTACTTCACCTCTCTTGAAAAATATGAAGGAGGAATTGTCACCTTTGGAGATGGCGGCACTTCTAGAGTCATTGGTAAGGGCTCTATAAGTGTTGCTGGTCTCCCCAAGCTAGATAATGCCTTACTTGTTGATGGCCTTAAAGCTAATCTTTTGAGCATTAGTCAAATGTGTGATTCCCATCATGAAGTATTGTTTTCAAAAGATAAATGTGAAATTTTGGATAAAAAGGGAAATACTGTTCTACATGGGGTTCGCACATCTGATAACTGCTATGGGATTCTTACGACTAATGATCTTACTTGTCATTCTGCCACCATAAGTAACATTGATCTGTGGCATCAAAGATTAGGTCACATGAATTTCAAAGACCTAACTAAGATAGCCAACAAAGAGCTTGTGAGAGGAGTTCCTAAACTAGGTAAGAATTTGAGCCATGTGTGTGGCCCATGTCAGCTTGGCAAGCAAACCCGTGCTCCTCATAAAAAGGTGAACAGCTTTACAACCAAACGTCCTCTTGAATTGGTTCATATGGATTTAATGGGTCCTACTCGCACTGAAAGCATCGGAGGTAAAAGATACATTTTTTTAACTGTTGATGATTTTACTCGATTTTCTTGGGTAAATTTTTTGAAGGAAAAATCTGATACGTTTGATGCTTTCCAGGCCTTAGTCTTTAAAATCCAAAATGAACAAGGTGTTTCCATTGGGCGTATCATAAGAATCCGAACTGATCATGGTCGTGAGTTTGAAAACAGTTCGTTTTCTGATTTTTGTGATATGCATGAAATCAAGCATGAATTTTCTTCTTCTATTACTCCACAACAAAATGGAGTTGTTGAGAGGAAGAACAGGGTTGTTCAAGAAATGACTAGGGTCATGCTCCTTAGTAAGAAACTTCCTCCTAAGTTTTGGGCTAAAGCCTTAAATACTGCTGTTTATGTCATAAATCGCGTGTATTTAAGGCCCGGCACTTTACAAACTCCATATGAATTGTGGAAGGGGTTGAAACCTAATGTAAAATACTTCAAAACTTTTGGGAGTAAGTGTTACATCTTCAAAGATAGAGAGCCTTTGGGCAAATTTGACTCCCGAAGTGATGAAGGTATTTTTCTAGGGTATTCAACCACTAGTAGGGCATTTAGAGTCTATAACCTGCGAACTCCATCTTTAATGGAATCTATCAATGTGGTTATAGATGACACAGGTGCACCTACTCCAGCAACAAATGAGGATGATAATGATGAGTCTCCAACCTTGGATACGAAATCACAAACTCAAGGAGAAGGTGCGGACCAATCACAAGAACTGGTTACAGAACCATCCTCACAGGTAAGGTCAAGTCCAAAGAGTGCTCCAAGGGACATCATTCCTGTTGCTCCTGTCACCGCAAGTTCTGAGCTTAAACCATCAGCTAGGGTGAAACTGAATCATCCAGCTCAACAGGTGATTGGAAATGTCTCGGACCGAATGAAAACCCGAAGACAGATTCGGGATGAGGTATCACATATGTGTTATGTTTCTTTAATTGAACCTAAGAATTTTAAAGAGGCCTTGCTAGATGATAGTTGGGTCAATGCTATGCATGAAGAGTTAGGTCAATTTGAACGTAACAAAGTATGGACTCTAGTTCCTAGACCTAGAGACATGAATGTGATAGGTACCAAGTGGATCTTTAAAAATAAATCTGATGAGAATGGTACAGTTGTTAGGAACAAAGCTAGGTTGGTTGCTCAAGGCTACACACAAGTAGAGGGTGTTGACTATGATGAGACGTTTGCCCCAGTTGCACGTCTCGAATCTATTCGTATTTTACTTGGTGTTGCATGTTTTCTTGGCTTTAAATTGTTTCAAATGGATGTGAAAAGTGCTTTTCTGAATGGGTACTTGAAAGAAGAGGCATATGTTGAGCAACCAAAAGGGTTTGAGGACCCTAAATGTCCTAATCATGTCTACAAGTTAGACAAGGCTTTGTATGGATTGAAACAAGCCCCTCGTGCTTGGTATGATAGACTCACTACATTTCTTCTTGATAATGATTTTCAAAGGGGTAGTGTGGATAAGACTTTATTTGTGAAACATACTAAGTCTCATATTCTTGTTGCTCAGATTTATGTTGATGATATTGTGTTTGGATCCACTGCGGAACATCTTGTGAAATATTTTTCGGATTGCATGACACATGAGTTTGAGATGAGCATGATGGGAGAGTTGTCTTATTTTTTGGGTCTTCAAATTAAACAGTCTCTTTCAGGTATATTTGTATCTCAGTCTAAGTATGCGAAAAAACTTGTGTCTAAGTTTGGTCTTGAGTCTGCCAAACATGCCCGCACTCCCATGAGCACCAGTCTTCACCTCTCCAAAGATTCCTCTGGTATTGATGTTGATCCTACCCTTTATAGGAGTATGATAGGGAGTCTTTTGTACCTCACAGCCAGTCGTCCTGATATTGCCTTCAGTGTAGGTGTTTGTGCCCGTTACCAAGCTAGTCCTAAAGAGTCTCATCTACTTGCTGTCAAACGCATCATTAAATATGTCAATGGGACTTTGGGGTATGGGGTTTGGTTCTCTACTGATACTACAGCTGAGATTACTGGTTTTTTTTATGCCGACTGGGCAGGGTGTGCTGATGATAGGAAAAGTACATCTGGGGGGTGTTTTTACCTTGGGAATAATCTGGTTTCCTGGCATAGTAAAAAGCAAAATGCCATCTCTCTTTCGACTGCTGAGGCTGAGTACATTGCTGCAGGGAGTTGTTGTGCCCAAATGCTGTGGATGAAGCAAATGCTTCATGATTATGGGATAGAACAGAACACTCTTACTCTTTTCTGTGATAACACAAGTGCCATAAACATTTCTAAAAATCCTGTCCAACACTCTCGCACCAAACACATTGACATTCGTCATCATTTTATTCGAGAGTTAGTGGAAGAGGGCCTTGTTGTTATTGAACATATTTCCACTGAGCATCAAAAAGCTGATATTTTTACAAAACCCCTTGATCTTCTTCGGTTTGAGTTCCTTAGAAAGACCTTGGGTGTCATGCTCGATCACTAGAGTGTTACTTGTTACTTGAGTAGGTGTAAGTGTTTTGCCTTATGTATGCTTGGATGTCATAATCTCATTGTCATTGATATCTGTTGTACTTGCATCCAACTTTTTATGTACACTTCTCATGCTGCTTACAAGATTTCATTGTTCATTGGTCATAGCTCATTTTGAATGCCCATGCTCATTAACCTCATGATCTCATTCTGTACACATCATTGAGATTAATTGTTGCAGGGGTTTCCGCACATGTGATCAAAGTTCTCTATGGACCACTAACAGTGTTTCTTGTACTTTTACAGCGGAATTGACCAATACTAGCATATCATGGGTGATGTTAAGTCTCTTAACCATCTACCATCTGTTTTCACTTCCATGGTTTCTCCCTCAATTCCTTGAAGTCCGGGCATTAGGAAAAGGCTACCTCAGAGGCACCAACCAGGCCATCCTTTATAATTTCATTCTTCTCTGGTTTGGTTTCCATACTCTTGAGAGTGAAAGCCACCAGTGAGTGCTCATAAGAAAGAAAATGTTAAAAAAAAAAAAAAAAAGGGACTCATTGATTGAGGGGGAGCCTCCGCTTTTACTCAACAAATACCCCGTGATTCCTAGTGGTTTGACTTTTCTCTGTATTGTTGAGTTACTCTTGATGGAGGTCCAGCCATCCGATCACTACTAGGATTAACTCTAGCTCAGTGACCTCTCATGGATTGCACACACACACTTTCTTTTGTGAGCTCTCATGTTGGATTTTGGGTTGTACATTCTCATGTTGCTTATGATCATTGAATATCTTTTATCTGCTTTGCTCATGATGTTAAGTGTCATTTTGTTTTAACAACTGCAAGTTTCCAGACTTCATGAATTGCGGATTATCTCATCTTAGTATTCCATTTTGGCTGAATGTGCTCATCTACTTTTGTTTCGAGTCTCACCTCTTGTTATTGAGTATTTTTTTTTTTTTTTTTTTTAAAAAAAAAAAAAAGTTTTTTTTTTCCCGCTCGAGCGGAACTTGGTACGCTCGAGCGTAGTTTTGAGCCTTGCAGTACTTTGCTCTCTGTCTTACAGTTCTGAGAGGGGTGATTTGGGGCTCGAGCGTATGTCTTCACGCTCGAGCTGGTCTCTGCGTGTTTTGTCTCACGCTCGAGCGTTCAATGTAAAGCTCGAGCGGACTGGTTTTGTATAAATTTCCCTCCTTCGTCCTTTCAGTTCATTCTTTCCACAGTGCTCTCTCTCTCCTAGGTTTTTTTCTTGTGCTTCCCATCCTCTGCTCTTCCGTGGTGATCTCTTGGCGTTTTCGTGTGGTTCTCCATCTCAGGTTTGTCTTTTCTCCCTTACTTATGTCGGATCTCTGTTCTTTGATATTCGTCTCTGTTTTTTTTTGTTGTTTTACCGTATATAGATGGGTTTGTTTATGTGTTTGTTCATCTTGTTACCGGCCTTTCATTATTGCTTATGATTAGTTCATAATGCTGTACTGTCCATATCTTGCATCTAGGGTTAGATTTTTGGGGGCTTTGCTAGTTTTTGATGAGTTTTGAAATTGGGGATTTTTAGTCTTCTTTTATTATCTTGTGTTATTTTATTTTATTTTATTTTGCATAAGTCTTCACCATGATGCATACATTTTTAGTTTCTTTTACTGTCTCATGTTGCTATATCATTGTGTTACTAATGTTTCTGTTGTTTTTATTGTACTTGTTGGTTCTTGGTTATCTTGGGTTGGGGTGTGTTTGTCCTGTTTAGTCATGTCCACCTTCAAAAGACGTAAGTCTACAGCCTCTCACCCTACATATAACACTGACCGCTTTCCGTCAGCTGAAAAAGCCAAGTTATACCGCGAGTCCTACTCCTCCCGCTCCATCCACCTTGAACGTAATGTTCACACCTCCACCTTTGAGTCCATTTCTATCCGATCTTTCTTTGATTCTTTGGGTGGGGATCATGTACTTTTGTTCTCTGGGTCACAAAATCTTACTTGGGTTCGGGAATTTTATTGCAATATGGGGGGTCTTAATGACATTGGAACATCTTTTAAGACCTGGGTTCGGTCCAAGGAAATCACTGTTACCACTGACCTTATCCGCGAGATTTTAGGGATTCGTGAGAGATTTCCTATTTTTTACCCTTTTCCAGTGCGCCCTACATGTGATTTTGATGAGGTTGCTCAGTTTCTTTGTGGTTGTCCTCGCTCTTGGCCTTCCGGTTCCTTGATCAAACAGCATGAACTTCTTCCTCAATTTAGGTTACTCAACCTAATTGTGTGTGCCAATATCATAGTTACCACTCACTGTTCTGAGATTAACCAGGATCAAGGCTTTGTTCTTCAGTGTATAGCCCACAACCGTCCCATCGATCTTGCTACTCTTATCATTCAAAAGATGTTTGCTCCTTTTGAGCGCAGCAATCTTGGCTTACCCTATGGCTGTCTCATTAACCGACTTTTAGCCAAGTTGAAGGTCCCTGCTTTTGATGAGGACGATTTTGCTTCTCCTTCCCGTCCGTTTACCAAAAAGACAGTCTCCCAGAGTCAGTCTCACATTAGGGGGGTTTCTTCTGGTTCAGGTCGATCTGGTGCAGGTCCCAGTACTGCTGCGGCCATGGCAGAGGAGGCCGAGTATGATGCTGCTGTTGGTGGAGATCTTGGTGAGAGGGAGCAGCACCCGCCAGTTCGTACAGTTCGTGGTCAGCTTCAGTTCCTCGAGCGCTCTGTTGGTTCCCGATTTGACCATCTTGAGGCGCGGATGGATATCTTTGAGGCCAGACTTACCGATCTTGAGACCACTACCGATGCTCGTTTCAGTGCCTTGGAGGCTTCTTCCCAGCGGATTGAGGATTCTGTGGCACAATCTTCATCCCAGTTGGCTCAGATCTTGTCCTTGCTACAGATGCCGTCTCCTCCTCCGGCTTCGTGATCTTTGCTCTGTGGTATTTTGTTCTGTTTCTCTTTCTTTTGTTCCCTCCCGGACAAAAAGGGGGAGTGATGCTTTTGGGTACTACTGCTGTTTTGGATGTTTTTGGTACTGCTGTTTTGGATGTTTTTGGTACTGCTGTTTTGGATGCTTTTGGGTACTGCTGTTTTGGATGATTTTGTTTTTGGTACAGTCGATGTTGAAACAGGATTGTTGTTCACAAGCATGGATTTGGATCGTCGTTGGTGATGTTTTTGTTGGAGTTATGTTGAAACCAACATTGTTTTTAGTTTGAAACAAACATTGTTTTTAGTTATGTTGAAACCAACATTGTTTTTAGACTAGGTTGTGAACATTGTTTGAATTCTTTTGTGATTTTGTTAGGATACCTGTTTTAGAATGGTTTTGTCCGGGATTTGACAAAGGGGGAGATTGTTAGGGCCCTTTGTTGTCAAAATCCATGGATCAAAACCAAGGTTGTTCAGGTTTCAGTTTTCCAGTTGTTCAAATTTTGGTCTCCCCGCTCGAGCGGGGAACGTTACGCTCGAGCGGGTATTGGCAGCTCTCAGTATCTCTGCAGTCGCCTGACAAAGTACTGGATGGTGTGATTCGACGCTCGAGCGTGGAAACTGCCGCTCGAGCGTGGAGCCTGTATGAAATCACAGAAGTTGAAGTCTCCGCTCGAGCGGGAAGACCGACGCTCGAGCGGACCGCGCGATCCCAGATTTTATAAATTCGCTGATTGGGTCTGTTTTAGATTTACTTTTCTAGATCTTATTCAAGGATTCTAGGGTTTTGTTCAGAGGTTTTATTCTGGGTTGTTTGGTGAGTTTTTTCCTTGATATTTTGAGAAGAGTTCTTCACTCATGATCTAAAATACATACATCAAGGAGTTGGTGACTTTGATTTCAAGAGAGAGAGTTCTTCGGTGGATTCCGAAGATTAAAGCGTAGAATCCAAAAGGCGTTTGATTCTACGCAGTCGTTAATTCGACAAGAGAAGTTGTGGTGTGGAATCAACTTCAGGATCAATTCCGTGACGAAGGCGTGGTGAAAGAGTTACAGAAGATTCAGAGACAAATTGACTGGGTTGGGTAATTTGTATGGTATCTTTGTAATCTTTTTGTTCTTCAGTAGTGGATTGATAGTGGCGGTTCGCCCGTGGTTTTTGATTACAATTGAAGGCTCTTCAATTGTGGTTTTTTCCACGTAAAAAATCGTTTGTGTCTATTTATTGTTTATTCTCAAAAACAAACAAACTAAAATCACTCTCGTAAGTGTTTGATGATTTTAGGTTGAGTGTTTTGATTTATTGGGATTTGGAATAAGTTAATCTTGATCTAATCACAAATCACGTAGGATTTTCAATATCTATGGAGTAGAAGCAACCTATGTCCTGTGCTTTCATCCATAAGGCCACCCTAACTTTGATAAGCTCAGATAGCTCCTCAATGCTCAGTTGTGTGCCACTGAAAACACAATAATTTCTGAACTTCCACAAGTACCAAATTATTGATATAAGAACAGCTCTCCAAACTTGCCTTTTCTTCTTTTTGAACCTCCACCGCAGCCGCCACTGTATCAGACTTTCCAATGATCCTGCTATGACCCACTTAATACCCCACAAATCCATAATATTTGACCAAACTTGCCACACAAATGGGCAGTACAATAAAACATGAGTCAATGTTTCCACTTTAGCTTTGCATAGTACACAGGATAGATCCACATTACCCCTCAACACCCCTATTCTACTTAGGAATGAAGATGAGATCTGTTTACAACTGAAGTTTTGGGATAATTGGTGATCTGGCTTAGTATTAGTGCTCTAGTTCTGGGGAAGGCTTTGAGTTTGTTGTTTATTTGACCCTAGATGTGCAAGACAAGGTTTGTTTGAACTTGGTTAGTTGTGTGTTTCCCTAAAGATAGCAAGACAGAGTCAGGGCTGCACTTAAGAAATGGTATTAAAATGAGCTGGACATACATTGTTGATGAATGTTGTTACGATAGCTACCTATATATTGTCGCACCAATTTTCTAATAGCTTAAGCTTTTCTGACAATTGATAATCTAGCACTGTACTTTGAACAGAAAAATAACAAGGATTTGTGCATATTCCTTTACTAACTTCTTTATCTAGATTGATATGCGAGGAGCAATTAAAAAGTGAATGTTTTTGTAATGTCCCTTTTTCCACCCTCCCGATTTTGTGTAATAAAGGTGATTTACCATGTCTTTTGTTTTTCTTCTATACTTTAAATACAAAATTCCCCTGTAAAACTTCTGCATCAAGGTCCTGTTGAATTCAATGCCATTGTGGACACAAATATAACCATGTTTCAAGTTTGTTTCCTGATCTTCTCATCTGTTGTCATCGACAGGTTCACGGCCAAACATTCCATTCAAAGATGATAAAAACATAGAATTGCCCATTTTCAATATAGTCACAATTGCAAATGCTACAAACAATTTTTCTATTTCTAATAAGATTGGAGAAGGTGGGTTCGGACCAGTTTACAAGGTAATTTGAATTGCACTTACTAAAGTCATATAATTTTCTGTGTTGCGTGTTTGTGAGTGTGCGCCAAAAGAGTGTAAATTCAAATCTTTGTCATGAGCGTTAAAAAAAATCTAGTTTTTCTTGATTGTTTCATTGCTCTTCTATGTAGTGTCGATTTGCCTTAGGTGGCCCCATATCTGTCTCGGTGGCTTTCACCTTAGACGTTTTGTTTGGCGAATTCCTGTGTATGATGTTTTTATCTTCAACCTTTATTTACTTTCTTACTTCCCAAAAACAAAAAAACAAAAAAAAAAGCTTGTGTATTTCCATAGGGTCAGCTATCAACTGGACAAGTGATAGAAGTAAAGAGGCTCTCGGAGAATTCTAAACAAGGGCTCGGTGAATTTAAAAATGAGGTTATCTTGATTGCCAAGCTTCAGCACCGAAATCTTGTTAGGCTTTTGGGATGTTGCATTCAAGGAGAAGAGAGGATGTTGATCTATGAGTATTTTCCCAACGGCAGCTTGAGCTCCTTTATTTTTGGTTTGATCTTTCGACCTTTCTTCTAACTTCTTCAATTGAATGTCGAAAACAAACTACACACTACTCAAAGTTGTATATAATTATGTCAATTATTGAACCCAAAACTAATATTCTATACAAATGCCTCTCTTGATCTATGTTCTAGATACTACAAAAAGTAACTCTCTTGAATGGAGGAAACGCTTTGATATTATTGTGGGGATTGCTCGAGGGCTTCTCTACCTTCATCGAGATTCAAGATTGAGAATTATTCACAGGGATCTCAAAGCTAGCAATGTGCTACTAGACAATGAGATGAATCCCAAAATTTCAGACTTTGGCATTGCTAGAGCTTTTGGAGGAGATCAAATATCGGAGAAAACAAGAAGGGTGATTGGAACTTAGTAAGTACCCAAAAGATTTCTTGCATATACTTACCCAACTTCAAGTTTCACCGACTTCTTTCTTGATTTATTAATTTGATTATGGCGTGCAATGGTTATATGTCCCCAGAAAATATATTACGTGGGCTTTTTTCAATGAAATCAGATGTGTTTAGTTTCGGAGTACTTGTTTTAGAAATAGTGAGTGGACAGAGGAACAGAAAGTTCCGACATCCTAACCATACTCACAACCTTCTTGGACATGTAAGTTTTTACTTGAGTTTGATCTCTTTATTTTTGGAATTTTCTTCCATATTGATCTCTAATATAAATGTGCTCTATTAGGCATGGAAACTATGGCTTGAAGGGAATGCCATCAAGCCAGTTGAAGAAAAGTTGGAAACTTCAACAATGTTGATGTTAGAAGTAATAAAATGTATACAAATTGGTCTGTTGTGTGTGCAACAACGCCCTGAAGACAGGCCAACAATGTCATCTGTGGTGTCGATGTTGGATAATGAGGGTGCAATGCTGCCCCATCCTAAACAACCCGGATTCTATACAGAGGGGAGCAGTAACGAGACAGAACTTGCATCGACTACAGGAGTAAAATGTTCCACAAATAAGGCAACTCTAACAATTCTACTGGGTCGATAAGAAATTCCAATTGAAGCACTAATGCTCATGGTTATTATTATTATTTTTTTTCAGTAAAAGAGTTAATACCATTTTTGATAACAGCCTTACTAATTATGGATGATAGATGATATATAAGTTTCCTTGTTTGATAGCAAACGAGATAGAATGAATGACTAATTTTTATTGGCCAAAGACTCTCTAATGCTCAAAGTTAGTAAACTGGTGTGATTTATGCAATCGAGGTGAGAGTTGTTGCATACTTCCTTTGGAGTTAGGTGGGATGGATTTTGGATTGTGATCCCTTATTTCTTGTTGTGATGTTATTGTCAATTAATTTTATTTGGTTTTGAGGGTATCCTTGTAAAAAAATGTGTAATAATTTCTTAGAAAAATCTTAAATCAAGTGTTCAATGTGTATAATACATTTCTATTATGTTTATCAAACTTGAACTAAAAACATTCACACATATAATTTTTTGAACTTTACAATTTCTTTTTGCTATGGCTTGAGATAACAGGTTTCATCATAGGTTCAATCATTGATTTTCTTTTCAAAGACACATTAAGGTAGTTAAAAGAATTTAATGATATTTTAGTACAGTTATTTTGTATCACAATGACACAACCACTTGGTACTGCACGACTTGGTAGAAGAGGTAGAACTCATGATTTTTTGTTGGGCGATAAGTAACGGTAAAAGGCATAATGATTTGTGATTAGTTTTATAATGTGTCATATGTTGTCCCAGATATACTAAACAATTTTTAATATTTTATAGACCTCTCCACTCACAATTACAAAAAACACAATGATTGATATAAATAAAAAAATATATATATTATTTCAAATTTTGCTAAAAGCTTAATTATAGTACACTAACAATCATATGTTAATCAGTATTAGATAAATAGAAAATAATAATAGTAATGTCATCAAATTTTAAATAAAATTATAAATTTGTCCTTACAAACCAGCTCATCAACTGCCAAAACCATGATGAATCCTTAAATCAGAGACCTTGAAACAACCTACCTCGAGACTCCCAGGCAGCCAGCATTAGCACCTTTACCCAAGCAGCAGCGGCACCGCAAAAACAAGCAAAACCATGAACCACTCTACACCTTCCTGAGCCTCCCAAGCTATACTTGTTCAGCAAAAATGTGCATAGAGCGTCAAACCCGAGCCAACACAAACCAGACCCAGAAAAACATTACCCCAAGAACAGAGTAAAAAACAGAACAGAAGAGAACACAACAAACAGAAGAAAGCAAACCTAGCCGAGCAAACAAGCTAACTGTTAGTAATGGGCGCCCATGTGGCATGACCATTTAAATTTGAATTTGAATCTTATCCAAATAGGTTTTGAAATTGGATTCAAACCTATTTAGGATAACCACTCAGGATACAGATATTATCTCCATTACTGATATGGATAGATAATAATAACATATTAAATATCTGATATATGGGTTATGGGTAATCAAGAGAGAAACAACGTATGATCTGTTTTCTACCCATATACTGTCTCTCTCCCAAAAAACAACGATCAAGTCTTTTGTACTGTGATTTGTGTGGGTGATATTCAATCTGTGATATCACTTTACTGCTGGGTTGGTTTATCATACTCTGGAAGCACGTGATTTATCCACGAGGTTCTATCATCAAAAAGGTATGATCTAAACATTTTATCCGCTGCATGTTTTCTACTTTGTTTTACATTGGTATCAGAGCCATGTATGGGTATTTTCGTGCTTTCTTTTATCATGTGTATATTTATAAAAGAGGTAGAGATCCAAAATATTTCATTTTTATAATCATTAATGTCTTTTTTAAGAGCATAAATGATTTTATTTTGAAAAATGGAGTCTGGCAGTACAAAAATCGGACCAGAAAGCACCCTGGAAGGCGGCGCGTGGTATGCACGCGCCACCTGACGCCGTGAGCCGCAGCCACGCACCCACACGCGCCAGACGCGCCTGCACGCGCCATCACGCGCGCGTCAGCAGCGCTGTCCACGGGCACGCCGTCCGCACCTCGCACGCGCGCCGCGTGCTGGAGTCGAGCGCTGAGCCGCGCTCCGAGCCGCGCCGAGCGGCTCCTCAAGCCGACTCGCGCCGAGTTGCGCTAAGCGGCGGCGAGCCGAGCCGAGCCGAGCCGTTTTTCCCGCCTGGCTTGGCTCTAAGGCTCTGTTTGTTTGTTTTTAATTCTGAATCGCGTTAATTGGCCGTAATTTATTCGTTATAGCTTTGTTTTAAGCATGGTTGGTACCGTTAGACTCAGAATTAATTTTTCTACATTCTGTAAAAAATTTAAAATTTTACGAAAATAAAAAATATTTTTCCTGAAATAATAATGCATTATTTTTGCTTTAAAATGCATCTGGTGCTGCATGATTAAGTTTCTGGGGCTGAATTTTTTTATTGTAGACTATTGATGTAGTTTATTATTTACTGGTATAGTTATAACATTTTATCAGATTCTGGAATATTTATTTCTGATTTTATGTGTGTTTATTAGTTATTTAAAATTCCAGAAAATTCCAGAAAATACCAGAAAATTCCAGAAAATTTCAGGATGATGTACTTTCTGTTATGGCATAATTTGAATATTAAATACAGCATATTTTTTTTGGGTTTGTAATATGTTGTAATTAGAGGAGCATGATTATTTATTTATTTATTTATTAGAATTCCATTATTAAACGAATATAGCATGAGTTATTTGCAAATTTACATTAAGATGCTATTGTATGGAATTTATCATGTTTTGTATATGCCATAGTCAGTGGGAGGTTATTCGGTTGAGAGAAATCTTTGTAGATTAACTCCCGAAGACCAATATTTTGCGCATAAATTAAATTAAATTTTGGATAATTGTCACCTGTGGCGCAAGAGATGATTACGAGCATAGCGGATTTTCGATCTTGCGACTTGTGTAATATTGTCACTATTTAATTTAGATTTTTGCGGCAAAATTATATTATGCTAATCAAATTAATCCTAATGCGAATTTCTCTCTAAATTGATTTAGTTTATGGAAGTTAATTTGGTTGACCTAGACTTAGTAGAGATGTTCAAATGTGAACCAACTAATCCCATTCTTTAGATGAGCAAAAGTCTTGGAGACTTTAGGTCGAACCTTAATTGAGCCAAAGTAAGGAAACATGACTCAAAGTCACCGTGGTTTTGGTGCCTTGTTTGGCACAATAAAAACTAATGTGTGCGCTATGGTTAGCGGCATACTACGTAGTTTTGGTTGGCGAGTTTTGGAGTTATGAAATTAGTAAGACCTCAATAGATTTGTATATGATCTTGACTATTGAGCTGCACGGATTGACTTTGTATTTTGACTTGTAAATAATGTTACATCATTGGATGAAGTAACATTCAAGAGTCACGTCATCCTAGAAATGCGTGCTTAAATAAATTAGTCATTAAGTGTAAGACGAGTAGCCAGTATGAGCAGTGTTTTGCTCTCTACCAAATTATTGGGAGTTGGATGGAGCAAAATTTCATGCACTATAATAGTGTGCGTTGAAATATCATGTGAAGTTAAAAGATTAGCGCTTAGAAGCTGCAAAATCTATTAACACTAAGTGAAAAGATTAGCGCTTAGTAGCTGCAAAATCTATTAACACTAAGTGAAAAGATTAGCGCTTAATGGCTGCAAAATCTATAAGCATTGCCAACTTGTCTAAGTCTGGACACTTACTGTTTCCACACTTGAGTGTGAGACATGAGGAGGGGCATAGTGATGAAAAGGTCAAGGCCGACAAGGTTGTTATGACTCTAAGAATTTGACGCATCACTTGTGAGAGCATTGTGTTGAATTAGACTCTTTAGCCTAATTCGCGCTTAAGTTACTTTGGAGCTGTCATAAGTTGATAGCTTATTCTCTCCTTCTTGTGGATAGTAGAATTAATTGCAAGTAACTATGAAGCGAGAAATAGATATGGCAAGAGGAGTATCGTCATCTTTTAACTAGATGTATTAAAGTGTATGGAGAATAAAATTGACTTGAAGGTGCAGGGGATTAGCACTTACTAGTTAAATTTGCGACTTAGGCGCAGTTGATATCTCCATGACATTTTTTTATGATCTAATGAATATGACTTAGTCGTGAGTCATTACCTAGTTGGGCCTAAACCTTTAAAACTTGTCTTTGAGAACTCACACATTAAGATGATTGGAATTAGTTTATGACATTGATCATGAACCAGTGGCTTATTATACTTAATCACATTAATGAGCAAATGACACGATGGTTTGAGTAGGCCTTCTCGAGCCCACTCGCTTATGACATCCTGCTCTCATATGAATGTGTAACTTTGTTCGCAATAGGTGCGCACAAGTAAGTAGGAAAGCCGTAGAAGGTCATTTGTATTGGCGCATTTTGTCCACTATGATATTTGTGACTAGATATGTGTGAGGGTATGATAGCTAAGCCTCAATCTCGACACATTTATAGATTACGATACGCATCTGAGTCAAGACTATTTGATCTCCCATAAGTCAAAAGTTTTGAGATGATTTTTTTGACATTGCATATATGAGGTTGAGATCAATTAGATAACAGCTTTTGTGCTTTTAGTTTTGACCAAGGTGGCGAGTATCTATTTGAGTTATTTTAGGAAACTCTGTGAAGAGAAATGGATGCTTAGAAAATTGATTATTCCTAGTACTCAACAACACAATGGTGTAGTAGAGATAAGGAATTAAATATTGTTAATGTTAGGTGGATAATGGCGCAAAATGTTTCCCAATTGGGAATTGCACTAGTTTGTTGCCTATATCCCTAACTAAGTGCCCTCCATATCAGATTTTACACTCCATTTTGAGTAATGGGTTAGCAGAGAGCCATCTATGGGCGATCTGTAACCATTAAGCAGCTTATCTTTATTCTACTTCTCATAAGATTACGAAGTTAAGACCTAGGGTTCTATAGCGCATTATTGTATCCTGTCTTGTAAACACAAAGGGTCGTGTGGCGCATTATTGTATGCTGTCATGTAAACCCTCCGGGTCATGTGCATATAGGTAAGCAGCTTTATGGTAGTGTAACAAAGTCACATAAAGTTTTCTTAGTAAAGGTGACGTGAATAGAGTTTTGGAACTCTATAAGATAGAGAATTCTAAGCATAGCGCTTTTATGTAGCCTAGTTGAGAATGGAAAGAAATCTCCAATATCTTAGGGACAGTGGGAGCGATGTGCCTACTAATGGATTACTCCATTAGAGAAGAATACTCTACATTCTTAGTTGCGTGGTAGCGAATGTGAAAATTTTCCACGTCATCACTAGGTGATTGAGAGGGAAACATTCATGATTGCTCCGCAAGATGATAAAGAGCCTAGGATAATGCCAAAGGCTCTAGTCCCCTGTTTTTAGAAAGTGGATCAATGTTGCGCAGTTTAAGACAAAGTCTTTGAGGATTAACCATTTTTTGGTTGACTTCCCACTATGACGCAAAATTGTTATAAAGTTATGCGTAATTTGGATAGTCATTGTTGAGGCATAAGGCTCGCTAGATATCGAAAGGTCGCACCATTGAGGAAAGTGTAGACCATGAGAAGACTTCCTTCTGGGGAGTGAGGTTATTTTGACTTAGGCTATGATTGACATAAGTTCGGAACATTGATTTGTGGACATTGTGACCCAATTTCTCATTTGAGAATTGGATAAGTAGATCCGTAGGGATTTACCTTCTGCTTTTATGATGAAAAGTTAGGAACGCAAAAAGGTTGCTAGTTCCAATAAATCTTTTACAGCCTAAAGTAGTTATCCAAACAGTGGTTCTTAGATTTCGTCAAGCCATGATAGGGCAACGATGATCGATGAAGACCACTGAGGCATGATCAATGGTCCAAAAAGAAGTTTTTCCTTACTTAGTCATTATGGCCAGGAATTTATAAGGTTGTCGCCACCTAGGGTGGGCAGTCGTCTATTTTAGATATGATGGGCATGGGTGATGTAATTCATATGCTCGGATGTACGATCCTTAGGGATTGTTTTAGGAAAATTCTTGGTTTGTCTTCGATGACTTACATAAGGAATATCCTAGAACGATTCTAGATGCAAAAATTGCAAACCCATTGACTTACCTATCGGTAAAAGCCAGAGTCTTAGCTATTGAGTGAATCCTCAGATTGTCTTTGGGAGAAACAGATGACCTATATTCCTTGATCTATTCTTTGTTGTGGGAGCCTAAAGTACGCTATGTGGGCATATTCGGCATGATAAGTGTTATCTTTGATAAATGGTTAACTGAGTTGTTAGACATTGACCTTGCTCATTAGACTGTGGATAAAATGCTTTACTAGAAGCATATTAATTTGCTCCTTGTAAGATTCAATGCGCTAGTTGGGCGCATTAAGAATGAACGCAAATTAGTCACCAAAATATCTTTAGAGAGGTTATTGCGCAAGAGGTAGTGATCTTAAATCATTTCATGTGAGGCGCACATGGTGGATTCTGTTGTATATACTTATCGCAAGAGGTGCTGATAAGGCTTATGTTTGGAATCTATAATTGCGCAAGCTGTGGTCATTTTTTTTAAATCGATCACTTATTTTGAGATGATGGGATGTTGACACTATTATGGTTTGTGTCATAATGATTAGCAGATGATGATGTCAGCAGGCAAGATTGGCTCACTCACACGAGCAATCGCCCTTGGCGCCTAGGAGCGAGCAAGGTTGAGACTAGTGGTTTATTTTTATTTGGAGCCAAGAGAGGCTTAGATAATCCACTATGCATGTCGCCTTGGTTACAACCAAGATGAGGTCATGTTAAGGACCAAACATGGATGTTAGTACCCACTTTCCATGTTGTGCCTGTTATGATTAGCCAGATGCGAGATCTCATTTGGCGCCTAGAAGGCGAGCAAATAGAGAATTCGGGTTAGGCGCTAGAAAGTGACTAGACTAATATCTGTACAGTGTATCGAGTATGACATCACTCTTTATGGAAGAGTTACTCCACCGTAGCATGTATTCATACTATATGTGCTTGGCGACCGAGTAATGAGGTGAGAGAATGGATCCCTGCTTCCTCACCGTGTGAGTCTTACGTGTCATTATTAATATGACTTTCATTTATGTACCCTTTTGTGACTTTTGACTATGTCATAAGGTAAGGGGTTAATGTTCTGCTACTTTGGTATGTTGCCTGCAGTCATGCATGATTCGGCCTTAAGGGACATCACTGGGAAAGCGGTCAATCCTAAATTAAATGGCATAAGTGCAAAGGGAAGATCATCTAGTATTACACCACTGTTGTATATTCACTGCCGGCAACTCATATCGCTCTGTATAAGAGGCGAATTGAGTGTGAATATATTGCAAGAATTAAGAGGGTCAAACATGCTTTTTTTGAGGGATTAGAGATGTTTTTTTTGGACCGGTGTAATTAGATGGGTCTGCGGTATATGAGACACTATTTCTGTTCCTTTTGGGTTGATGTCTCTATACTGGCTCATTTTGAGTTTCTAGTATAAAGCTCCCACATGCAGGTGTTCTCAGTAGTCGCACAGTGCAGTGGCTAGTATGAGATTGTTTATTTTTTGGGAGATTGAGATAGAGATGTGGCAGTGTCATGCCAACTCATGTGCGAGTGGGAGATGTTAGTAATGGGCGCCCATGTGGCATGACCATTTAAATTTGAATTTGAATCTTATCCAAATAGGTTTTGAAATTGGATTCAAACCTATTTAGGATAACCACTCAGGATACAGATATTATCTTCATTACTGATATGGATAGATAATAATAACATATTATATATCTGATATATGGGTTATGGGTAATTAAGAGAGAAACAACGTATGATCTGTTTTCTACCCATATACTGTCTCTCTCCCAAAAAACAACGATCAAGTCTTTTGTACTGTGGTTTGTGTGGGTGATATTCAATCTGTGATATCACTTCACTGCTGGGTTGGTTTATCAAACTCTGGAAGCACGTGATTTATCCACGAGGTTCTATCATCAAAAAGGTATGATCTAAACATTTTATCCGCTGCATGTTTTCTACCTTGTTTTACACTAACAAAAGCACCCAAAGAAAACCTAGGACATATACCATAGAAAGATAACAGGACCCAAAGAAGAGAATGGAAAGCAAGAATGGACCAGGAACAGAAGAGGAGAAGCTGAGAAAAGAAACCAACAACAGAAACAAGGCCGTTAAACCTCCACACCCAAAATCCAACTCTGAAGGCAGAACCTGATGCAATGAAAATGGAATACAAAGTCGTTAACTGAGAACTCAATTGAATTTCGCTTTGGCTTTGACCTTGTTTCATATACTTATGGCTATGTGCTTCAGAAATTTTGATTACTGACATTTCAAGACCGACCATTTAGTTTATAAAAAGTGTATTGCATGAAATTCAATTACACCAACTATTAAGTACAGAGATAAATAATAGAGATGTGGTTTATTCTTTATTCCCCATATCAATTTTAGGTTTCATCATTTTATGTTTTTGTTGATGATAATAGGAGATGTTAATTATCACATATTATGAGCTAGAAAATTAAGGTCAATCTTAACCTGTAGGATTGGAGGGACTACTGGAATGTATTTTACATTTTATGTATCAAATATTATTTTGTAATTAATTTACCAATCTTTACAGCTCTGACACTGGATAACCAAAGAACTGTGGAGGAGGACCTAGAGCTACCTTTGTTTGATTTGGTTACCATTTCAAATGCCACTGACAACTTCTCGTTTGCTAATAAGATTGGAGAAGGTGGTTTTGGTCCTGTTTACAAGGTAATTTTTTATAATTTATACGAAGTTAACAATAAATTGCTCATTGTGTTGGACTTTAGAAATGGTAAATTTCCTATATTTCTTGGCTTCCTGGCTAATATTAAGGTTGATGATAAATTATAGGGTGTGCTCCCAACTGGACAAGAAATAGCAGTGAAGAGGCTCTCCAAAACTTCAGGGCAAGTCCTCACAGAGTTCAAGAATGAGGTCATCTTGATTGCAAAGATGCAACATCGGAATCTGGTTAGGCTTTTAGGATGTTGTATTCATGAAGAGGAGAGGATGTTGGCCTATGAGTACATGCCCAACAAAAGTTTAGACTTACTCAGTTTCGGTTAGGGTCTAAACCTTAAAAATCTTTGATAATTTTTTCTTGAAGTATAGTGAAAGTTTCTAACTTAGTTTGAACTGTCTCAGATCAAACAAGAGTACATCACTTGATTGGAAAAAATGATTTGACATAATAGTGGGAATTGCTCGAGGACTTTTGTATCTTCATCGGGATTCAAGATTGAGAGTAATTCATAGGGATTTAAAAGCTAGCAACATTTTGTTAGACAGTGACATGAATCCTAAAATTTCAGATTTTGGGTTAGCAAGATCGTTTGGAGGTGATCAATCTGAGGAAAACACAAACAGGGAAAACACAAACAGGGTTATTGGGACTTAGTAAGTACACACCCTTTATCATTTCCCTCCGTTATATTGACTTATAGTGCTTGCCATTTGATATATTTCCTTGATGATTGCACGTAGTGGCTATATGTCTCCTGAATATGCAATAGATGGGCACTTTTCAGTGAAATCCGATGTTTTTAGCTTTGGTGTACTGGTTTTAGAGACAGTGAGTGGCAAGAAGAATAGAGGATTTTATCATCCTGATCATGACCTCAACCTTTTGGGACATGTGAGTTCAAATTCTAATGTTGTCAATTTAGAGACTTCACAAAATTTCTTACACGTGCAATTTTTCTTTTACTATAAGAAACAAATTTGTTTTATGTTGAGAGTCAAAATTTAAATTTGCTATTTGATTTAGGCATGGAAATTATGGAACAAAGGAAAGTCCATGAAACTAGTGGATGCTTTGATGAAGAGTCCGATTCCCACATTAGAAGTGTTAAGATGTATCCAAGTGGCCCTTTTGTGTGTCCAACATCCTGAAGATAGACCAAGAATGTCAGTTGTTTTGTTAATGTTGGATAGCGAGAATCCAATGATGCCCATGCCTAAACAACCCGGCTTTTACTCAGAAAGATTTATATCTGAAACAGATTCTTCAGCAACTCCAAGAAATCCATATACTTCAAATGATCTAACCATAACCAAATTACGTGGCAGATAGAATGTTGCCCAAAATTTTTAAATGTTTCTTTGAGTAGATTGTATTGCTATGTAATTTTAATTATTCTTAACCGAACTTCTAAGTTTGTAATCTGTTAGTGGAAAAGAAAAAAAGAAGAGAATTTAATTCCTTTGCTTGTGTTTTAGTTATCCAATGATGATGTTATTGTTATTTAGTGAAACCATTTGGGATGCTATCTAAGATGAACAAGAAGGCTAGAGTTTAATTTCTCTTGTGCACTACAATGTTTAAAATTGAACAAATGGAGCCTTGAGTTGCTTGACATGTTTGCATTGCAAGCACTTGAAATTGCAAAAAAAATAAAAATAAATAATAAATGCAGTTGAATAGTTAGTTCTCTACAATCATTCTATCAATGGTCCTCACATTTTCAAATTTTTTAAGACACATATCTAATTTAATCTAGTTTTGAGGATGTCCTTGATTTAAAAAACTTGACAGAATGTGTAATATTTTTTTTAGAAAAATCTGAAATCAGTTTCATTTTCATAAATACAAGTTTTTCCTGTGTATAATACAAATCTATTATGTTTTTCCTGTGTATAAAAACATTCACACATGCAATTTTTTTTTACTATGCAATTTCTTTTTGCTATAGCTTGTGAGGTAAGAGTTTCATCCTAGGTCCAACGATTGATTTTCATTTCAATGACACATTAAGATAGTCAAAACAATTTAAGGATATTTTAGACAGTTATCCCCGTGTCACAACGGCACAGCCACTTGTTATTGCATGGCTTAGTAGAGAAGATGGAACCCATGATTTTTTTGTTAGGTGATAAAGGATATCAGAAGGTATAATGATTTGTGGTTGGTTTATGATATGTGTCATATGGTGTCCCAAATAGAAAGAACAATTTTTTGATATTTTATGGACCTCTGCTTCTAATTACAAAAAAAATAAGATGATTGATATTAAAAATTATAACAAATTTCGCTAAAAGCTTAATTATGGTACACTTACAATCTTATGTTAATCAATATTAGATAAATGTAAAAAAATTAATAATGTCATCAAAGTTTAAATAAAAATAAAAATTTTATCCTTCAAAGTTTATTTTAGCACTTTTAAACAATAAATTAAAAATTAATTGACCAAATTGCACCTAACAGAACCAGTTAAAATCCACCACCCCAATAGCCACCAGTATCAATTTCTATCTCTCACATGCATTTTTTCAAACACCTTATATGCATTGTTAATCACCCAAACAATATCTTTCCTTGTCATATTACACAGTGTCATTCACAACCATTTCATCAAACACAGTTTCTCTCAAAATCAATCATAAAACAACAAAGGAAAAAAGCTAAAAGGATAATTGTCAAGTGAGGTAAGTGTAATTTGCCCATACAATTTTATTTTCTTTTTTTTGAGATTGTTTTCTTTGACTTGGTTTGTGTCCTTGGAGTTAAAGAAGGAAAGGAGGATTGGTAGGTGATCATTGTCAATTGTCATGGTTGGTAAGGTTGGTCCAATTTCTTTATTTCTCAAATTATTTGGCTTTTTGTAATATTTTTCTAGCCTCATGGTCAAATGAGTTGGTAAGTTTGAATATAAACTAATAATTAGATTCATTTCCACACATGTTTTGACTTGTATTGTTAGAATTTGGAAATATATCTAGCATTCCACCAATAATGTATTCAATTTATGGAGTACATACATTTCATTGTTGGATTATTTTTTATGAGACAGACAATACCTATGTATATGGTATTACAAAGTTTAACAAACGCGGGATTCAAATAGATGTCAGATCTGCATATTTCCCCGCTTCCAATCGTCCTCCTTATCCTAATTAAACGCGAGATTAAAATAGGTGTGAGAGCCACATGTTCTCCACCTCCCATACCCCATTTTCTTTTACAAAGAAACGTGCACATATTGTTACCCAATACCCTGCCATTATTTGTCATTTTGTTGAATAATTTCATTTGTATTAATCAATGCGATGGGAAAAAAATACAGAAACGGTTCGTGTATGCTTATGATCTGATGTTGATTAGTATCTTCTAAGAAACTCCAATATTTAATTGTACAGTCAAAGTGTCAGGTTAAAAAATTGGAAATAAGGGAACTGTTGAAATGGGAAAACACATAACAAACTATTTTAGTAACATCTCAACTGCTTTATCCAATTTCTCTAGCAGTGATGTGTCACAATCTTATTCTATCACTGATTTCCAAGTTTTGAATATTATCTTCCTCATTGACCCATATATACTTATTTTTCTTATAGAAATAGCAGTATACAACTTCTATTGACTTTGTTTGCCATTTCCAAAAGAGTGAAGAACATTGCAAATTAGGTGAGGAAAAAGAATACAGATGATTGCATCATCATAATTTTTGCAAAATGATTAGGGGAATCATTCTTTTTGCTATTTCATATTACTTGTCTGCTTTTGTTTTAGCAGATGACATGCTAAATCAATACCAGCAAATCAATGACAGTGGAGCATTAGTATCTGCTAGAGGAGATTTCAAGTTAGGCTTCTTCAGTACAAGCAATTCGAGGAGCCGATACTTGGGGATATGGTATAACAATCTCCCAGTTCAAACCATTGTTTGGGTGGCGAACAGAGACAGACCGCTTAATGATTCATCGGGTGTGTTAGGTTTTATTCTTGGCAATCCCGTTTGACAAAACTCCTTTCAGTTGTATTTATTTTCGCAACTTTTTATTTCAGTGAGACTATGAGTGTTTAGATGCGAATCCAACCCGAATTGTGCTTTTCAGAGAAGTTTGTGATGCTAATACTTTCAAGATTGCCACTTCGCTGATTATGACGGGGATCGAGCTGCCCGGTCAGCTCGTGGGGGTCCAGGGGGCAGCGCCCCTTGGCGGGTCCGGGGCAGCGCCACGGCGGGGTCGAGGGGCAGCGCCCCCGAAGCAAAATGCAAAAATGCATTCAAAGTTGCCTGTCCGAGCATGATATATTTTTCCAGTTTCTCCATTTTTGGCCTTCCCGCTCGAGCGGGGAAAGTGACGCTCGAGCGGAGATTGGAAGCTCTCAGCATCTCTGCAGTCGCCTGTAAAAATACTGGAATGTGTGATTTTACGCTCGAGCGGATGCTCCTACGCTCGAGCGCATCTCAGTTTGTTCGCACGCAGTTTTTGGTCAGTCTGCTCGAGCGGGCTGTGTTGAGCTCGAGCGGAGATCGCGGGACAGATTCTATAAATTCGCGTATTGGGTCAGATTTTTAGGATAACTGCTCCAGATCTTCTTTTTGGTTTCTAGGGTTTATATCTGGGGATACTTTGGGAGTTTTCTTTGATGTTTTTATAGAGTATTCAACTCATGATCTAAAGAGAGTACATCAAAGGTTTGTTTGTTATACACAAAAGAGAGAGTTATTCTTCAGTTGTGGATTCTGAAGAATTCGAGCCTGAAGCTTTGGTGGAATCCGGAGTGGCTCATCAAAAAGACAATTCCGTGGTGAAGATGGGGTTGGAAGAGGCACATAGAGGTTGGTTCAATTAGGCGTTGTGGATTCGCTAGGTAATTGAGAGTATACCTGTGTAATTCCTTTAATTCTTCTTAGTGGATTGTCTTGTGGCTGTTGCCCGTGGTTTTTTGATCACAGTTGGAGGTGTCCAATTGTGGTTTTTTCCACGTTAAATCGCTGTGTCTCTTTGTCTTGATTGTTTGATTGTTTGATTGGGATTGTTATATTCTGCTTAAAATTGATACATAATCACAAATCAACATCTAGGGGATTCCTAGATTTTTCGGGGTGGTCTAAAGATTGGGGATGATGGAAATCTGATCCTTCTTGACAGTGGAGGAATAGTTGCTTGGTCTACCCGTATCCAGAATATATCGTCAAAGCCTACTGTTGCACAACTCTTAGACTCTGGAAATCTTGTTTTGAGAAGTGAAAATGGTGGGAACACAGAAAGTTATATTTGGCAAAGCTTTGATCATCCTTCAGATACACTGATAGCTGGTATGAAGCTGGGATGGGACTTGAGAGTCGGTTTGGACCGGTATTTGACATCTTGGAAGAGCGCAGATGACCCTTCTCCCGGAGATATCTCTTATCGGTTCGATCTTGATGGTCTTCCACAAGGTGTTATACGTAAAGGGTCTGTTAAGAAGTACCGAACTGGGATATGGAATGGTCTGCAGTTTAATGGAGCCGTGCTTGAAAACTCTGTTTTCAAAGCTAATTTCATCGATAATTCAGAGGAAGTGTATTTCGAGTTTGATCTATATCAACAGCTAATAAGGTTGGTTTTGAATCCCACCGGAACAAAGCAATGTGTGATCTGGAACAATAGAAACAGTGAGTGGGTTGACATTAGTACAGAACCTAGTGATCCATGTGAACGTTATGGGCATTGCGGCCCTAATTCTATTTGCACAATCTCTAATGCTTACATATGTAGTTGTTTGAATGGATACATTCCTAAATCATCGCAAGATTGGAATGCGTTGGTTTGGGATGGTGGGTGCATTCCCAAATACCCATTAAACTGCTCAGATGGAGAAGGATTTGTGGCATTTGAAGGCGTGATCGTCCCTGATATGTTAGATTTTTGGATGAACACCAGTATGACTGTTAAAGAATGTGAATTGGAGTGTTTAAAGAATTGTTCTTGTACTGCTTATGCTAACTCCGATACTTCTGGAGGGGGAAGTGGATGCTTGCTCTGGTATGGGGATCTGTTTGATATTAGAAGCTTCCCAAATCCTGGTGATCAAACTCTGTATATTCGGGTTACAGCTGCAGACCTAGGTACCTTTCTTCTGATTTGTGTTCAATAATTCATTAGGCTACATAAATTTGGCCAAACACATAAACTACACTGATTTTTTTTATTATATTTTTTATTTTTAAATATAATTTTCACTGGATGGTGTTTGTAGTGTCTAGATCAGATTCCAAGGAGAAGAAGAAGAGGCCCATGTTGGTGATTATCCCCATCTCAGTAGCTTTGTTGTTCCTCCTTGCTTCTTGTATAATATGGAAGAGGATAAAACAAACAAGAGGTAAATCTAAGGTTCCTTAATTTGGTTGAAAGTTAACAAAAAAAATAGAACTATAAAAAAAATAGAATGGAACTATAAAAAAAATGTTGCATAATAAAGAGTTTATATCTGACTTGTTCTTAATGAATCTTGTATTATTACATGATCTTATAATAATACGTACGTAAGTCCACGTATTGCACCCCAAAAAAGCCCTGACTTTTTAGTTGTGGTGGTGACTTTAAGGATCATTTGGGTGGAACACCTAATTGTATAATTTTTCATTCTTAATTGTTTAAACAACAGAAATTTAAAGAAATTTCCCTAGTTTCAACGAACTTTGGCAAATTTTTTCTAAACTAGAGATGTGGCAAACCATGAGTCTACCAACAAGTTAATTGGAATGACCTATTTGTTTCATTAGAGTTTCTTATTCAGAGTTTATTCTTTTGTTGACTTGATGGTTGCTCCCATTGGCCTCTGTCAAAGACAACATTTAAATGACTTGCATTATCTTAATCCTAATATTTCATTGGTTCTTTATGATAAGATAGTTTGACAATATTGTTGGGTCTATTTCCTTGCATCTTAAGTTTCGGGATAGTTTTTTTTTTTTTTTTATCAGCAAAAGAAAGAGCCTTCATTGATGAAATCAAAACATACAATGCATATGAAAATACATCAACAAAGGGGAAGGCAAGAGCAAAAAGCATCAAAGTGTATCTCCCAAATTCCAATTAGGTTGGCACCGTGAAGAACACCCAATCATCTGCTAGCTCAAGCCAAAACGTTGGTGAGAGACCAACAGAAAAGGAAGGGGGGATAGATCAGAGAAACCAAGCAGACTATGAGGATAGAAACAGCAGCAACCCAGGATAGAGACAGCAGTAACCAAACTGAGCTAGCAGATCAACAGCCAAACTAAGCTAGCAAAACACAAGACACATCAGCAACCGAAGAGATCAACACAATCACATCTCCTCTGTTTCAGCTTCAAATTTGTTCAGATACATTTTCTCACCTGTTGTATGTTTGACACAATCACATCTATGGAGTAGAAGCAACCTATGTCCTGTGCTTTCATCCATAAGGCCACCCTAACTTTGATAAGCTCAGATAGCTCCTCAATGCTTGGTTGTGTGCCATTGAAAACACAATAATTTCTGAACTTCCACAAGGACCAAATTACTGATATAAGAACAGCTCTCCAAACTTGCCTTTCCTTCTTTCTGAACCTCCACTGCAACCACCACTGTATCAGACTTTTCAATGACCCTGCTATGACCCACTTAATACCCCACCAATCCATAATATTTGACCAAACTTGCCACAAAACGGGCAGTACAATAAAACATGATTCAATGTTTCCACTTCAGCTTTGCATAGTACACAGGATAGATCCACATTACCCCTCAACACCCCTATTCTACTTGGGAACGAAGCTGAGGTCTGTTCACAACTAAAGTTTTGGGATAATTGATGATATGACTTAGTATTAGTGCTCTAGTTCTGGGGAAGGTTTTGAGTTTGTTGTTTATTTGACCCTAGATGTGCAAGACAAGGTTTGTTTGAATTTGGTTAGTTGTCTGTTTCCCTAAAGATAGCAAGACAGAGTCAGGGCTGCACTTAAGAAATGGTATTAAAATGGGCTGGACATACATTGTTGATGAATGGTGTTATGATAGCTAGATATATATTGTCAAACCAATTTTCTAATAGCTTAAACTTTTGTGACAATTGATAATCTAGCACTTTACTTTGAATAGAAAAATAACAAGGGTTTGTGCATATTCCTTTACTAATTTCTTTATCTAGATTGATATGCGAGGAGCAATTAAAAAGTGAATGTTTTTGTAATGTACCATTTTCCCCCCTCCAGATTTACTGTAATAAAGGTGATTTACCATGTCTTCTGTTTTTCTTCTATACTTGAAATACCAAATTCGCTTGTAAAACTTATGCATCAAGGTCTTGTCGAATTCAATGCCATTGTGGACTCAATGTAACCATGTTTCAAGTTTGTTTCCTGATCTTCTCATCTGTTGTGATCGACAGGTTCACGGCCAAAGATTCCATTAAAAGATGATGAAAACATAGACTTGCCCATTTTCAATATAGTCACAATTGCAAATGCTACTAACAATTTTTCTATTTCTAATAAGATTGGAGAAGGTGGGTTCGGACCAGTATACAAGGTAATTTGAACTGCACTTACTAAAGTCATAATTTTCTGTGCTACGTGTTTGTGAAAAGAGTGTAAATTCAAATCTTTGTCATGAGGGTTAAAAAAAATCTTGTTTTTCTTGTTTGTTTCATCGCTCTTCTATGTAGTGTAGATTTGCCTTTGGTGGCCCCATGTCTGTCTACGTGGCTTTCACCTTAGACATTTTGTTTGGCGAATGCCCGTGTATGATTTTTTTATCTTCAACCTTTATTTACTTTCTTACTTCCCAAAAACAAAAAACAAAAAAAAAAGCTTGTGTATTTCCATAGGGTCAGCTATCAACTGGACAAGAGATAGCAATAAAGAGGCTCTCGGAGAATTCTAAACAAGGGGTTGGTGAATTTAAAAATGAGGTTATCTTGATTGCCAAGCTTCAGCACCGAAATCTTGTTAGGCTTTTGGGATGTTGCATTCAAGGAGAAGAGAGGATGTTGATCTATGAGTATTTGCCCAACGGCAGCTTGAGCTCCTTTATTTTTGGTTTGATCTTTCGACCTTTCTTCTAACTTCTTCAATTGAATGTCGAAAACAAACTACGCACTACTCAAAGTTGTATATCATTATGCCAATTATTGAACCCAAAACTAATATTCTATACAAATGCCTCTCTTAATCTATGTGCTAGATACTACAAAAAGTAACTCTCTTGAATGGAGGAAACGCTTTGATATTATTGTGGGGATTGCTCGAGGGCTTCTCTACCTTCATCGGGATTCAAGACTGAGAATTATTCACAGGGATCTCAAAGCTAGCAATGTGCTACTAGACAATGAGATGAATCCCAAGATTTCGGACTTTGGCATTGCTAGAGCTTTTGGAGGAGATCAAATATCGGAGAAAACAAGAAGGGTGATTGGAACTTAGTAAGTACCCAAAAGATTTCTTGCATATACTTACCCAACTTCAAGTTTCACGGACTTATTTCTTGATTTATTAATTTGATTATGGCATGCAGTGGTTATATGTCCCCAGAATATATATTACGTGGGATCTTTTCAATGAAATCAGATGTGTTTAGTTTCGGAGTACTTGTTTTAGAAATAGTGAGTGGACGGAGGAACAGAAAGTTCCAACATCCTAATCATATTCACAACCTTCTTGGACATGTAAGTTTTTACTTGTGTTTGATCTCTTCATTTTTGGCATTTTCTTCCATATTGATCTCTAATATAAATGTGCTCTCTTAGGCATGGAAACTATGGATTGAAGGGAATGCCATCAAGCTAGTTGATGAGAAGTTGGAAACTTTAACAATGCTGATGTCAGAAGCAATTAAATGTATACAAATTGGTCTGTTATGTGTGCAACAACGCCCTGAAGACAGGCCAACAATGTCATCTGTGGTGTCGATGTTGGACAATGAGGGTGCAATGCTGCCCCGTCCTAAACAACCCGGATTCTATACAGAGGGAAGCAATGACGAGACAGAACTTGCATCGACAACAGGAATAAAATGTTCCACAAATAAGACGACTCTAACAATTCTACTAGGTCGTTAAAAAATTCCAATTAAAGCACTAATGCTCATGGTTATTATTATTATTATTTTTTCAGTAAGAAAGTTAATACCATATTTGATAACAGCCTTACTAATTATGTATGACAAATGATATATAAGCTTCCTTGTTTGATAGCAAACGAGATAGAATGAATGACCAATTTTTTTTTGGCCAAAGACTCTAATGCTCAAGTCAGTAAACTGGTGTGATTTATGCAATCGAGGTGAGAGTTGTTGCATACTTCCTTTGGAGTTAGGTGGGATGGATTTTGGATTGTGATCCCTTATTTCTTGTGGTGATGTGATTGTCAATTAATTTTATCTGGTTTTGAGGGTATCCCTGTTAAAAACTTGACAGAATGTATAATATTTTCTTAGAAAAATCTTAAATCAAATCTTCAATGTGTATAATACATTTATATTAAGTTTATCAAACTTGAACTAAAAACATTCACACATAATTTTTTGAACTTCACAATTTCTTTTTGCTATTGCTTGAGATAACAGGTTTCATCATAGGTCCACTCATTGATTTTCTTTTCAAAGACACATTAAGGTAGTTAAAAGAATTTAATGATATTTTAGTACAGTTATTTTGTAGACACAACCAGTCGCTACTGCACGGTTTGGTAGAAGAGGTAGAATTGATGATTTTTTGTTGGGCGATAAGCGACGGTAAAAGGCATAATGATTTATGATTAGTTTTATAATGTATCATACGGTGTCCCAGATATTGTAAAAAAAATTAATATTTTGTAGAGCTCCACTCACAATTACAAAAAATATAACGATTGATATAAAACAAAATAAAATAAAATAAAATTTCAAATTTTGCTAAAAGCTTAATTATAGTACACTAACAACAATCATACATTAATCAGTATTAGATTAATAGAAAATAATAATAATAATAATGTCATCAAATTTTAAATAAAAATATAAATTTATCCTTTAAAAAAAATTCTTAAAATTTATTTAAAATACGAATTATCTTATGTAATTTTGAAAATTATATTCCGTCCTTCCAATTTTATAATTACATAACAAATTCATTTTATTAATAAAGCATTAAATCGATTAACATTTTTTAATAATATCATAAACATATCTCAATTAACTATTAAGATAATTTTATTATTGTATAGAAGAATAGTTAGGAATTTTATTTTTTATGTTAATTGTATTAAGTAAACAATTTAAACAATGAAATATTTGTAATTTTTCAAATCACAAAAAATAATTTGCATTTTAATTAAATGTCAGGAGGTGAATTTGTAATTTACCAATTTTAATAAAATTAAATAATAATAAAAAAAGGGTTTATTACGCTTAATACCTCGAAACTATTGCCAAGTGTCTATTTAATTCATGAACTATCGATTGAGTTTACTAAATTCCTAAAGTATATAAATCAAAATTGATTTAGATCCTAAACTATTGATTGAATCTATTAAGTCTGTAAAATATTTAATTCAAACATATTTAATCATTGAAAGTATTACAAAAATAAAATATAAGCTTATAAATATTGTAAATTAATAGAAGATCCTATCTAATTAAAATTTTACTTCAAAAAAATCTTATATTTTTATTTTGTTTTTGAAAAAATAGGAGTCAATTCTTATGGTGAATTTTCTCTATAAGGGTAATGATAATTATCTATAATAATTTTTTTACTTATCTTCTACTATGACTATGTATTTGCCTTTTTTCAGTATTATATGTCTGGTGCTACTATATACATTAATTAATATACTAACTAGTATACTTATAACATTATTATTGATCTCATTCATTAATTACATTACAAATATCCAAAACCGCTTAAATTATGTTACATCATTAATTGATTATACTAATTAGTATTTATAATATTATTTTTATATGTCACATCACATCTCATTTATAATTTCTAATTGATTATATGTCGCAACAAAGAAAAAAAAAGGTAAAAGGAAGGTAGAGAGAAAGGGTTGATGTTGCGATGGTGGTGGCTCTGCGCCACTGTTGGCAGTACCGGCTAGTATAGGAAGAGGTCGTCGGAGTTGGGTGCCTGATCAGAGCTGGATGGTTGGCCGGAGACAGGGAAGGAGTTCTGCAAACCAGTGGCCGGAGACTGCCGGAGTTTGGGGTAAGAGTTTGGTTGCTTTGGTAATGTGATTAATGGGTAGAATGGTATTAAAAAAATAAATAAAACAAAAATAATAAGGACCCAAAACAAAGGCTGGTGTGCAAATAAAAACTCTCAATTGTATTTTGAATAATTGTCAAGTGAGGTTATTGTAATTTGCACATACAATTTTACTTTCTTTCTTTTGAGATTGCGTTCTTTGACTTGATTAGGATGTAATTGTCAAGGGTCGGTAGGTAAGCGATCACTGTCAACTGTCATGGTTATTTTGACGATTTGTAATGTTTTGCTAGCCTCTTGATCAAATGAGCTGACAAGTTTGAATACAAACTAATAATTAAATTCATTTCCACACATATGTTCTGACTTGTATTGTTAGAGTTTGGAAATATTTCTAACATTTCACCAATAATATGTATTCAATTTATGGGGTAAATACATTTCATTGTTGGATTATTCTTTATGAGATTAGATATGATAAAATTATTGATAAGATTATTAGAGATTTATTAATAAATTCCATTTAAAGAACTTATAGCCCAATAAGTTCACAAGGTATATTTTTGTGTTCCACCCAATTCCATATATTTAGACTTCTATCTCAAGAGGTCCTTTTTTCTTAAGAAATTAATAGATGGATAAATAATTGGATGTAGGGAGGGAGGGAGGTATTATATTTGGTTAGAATGAGATAAAAAGAAGTTTAATATCCCCAATGCCACAATACCTATGGTATTACAAAAGTAAAACAAACGTGGGTTAAAATAGGTGTGAGAGCCACATGTTCTCCACCTCCCATTTCCCATTTTCTCCTACAAAGAAACAAGCACATATTGTTTACTTAATAACCTGGTATTATTTGTCATTTTGTGGAATAATTCCGCTTGTATTAACCAATGTCAGAGCCGGCCTCACTTTTTAGGGCCCAAGGCGAACTCAGGAAATGGGGCTAGCTCTTATACGTAATTTAAAAATATATGTTGATAAAATATTAGTAATTTTCAATTATTTTTTTTTTTTTTTTTGTACCTACACAAAATTTGTTGTATATATAAATAATAAAATTACTTTTTTTCACTCATGAAAATCACTTAAAATATTAAGTGAGAAATCTAATTTTAAAAGTATTAGTAAGTAAATCGTTTATAATTTGTTTTTCACAATAATTACAATATTATATTTCCTGAGCAATTTCATATGATTTTTATAGTTGACATAAATCATAGTTATTGAGATAAATTTTGAATATTTTTTATTTTTAATATTATTAATTTACTCATACTTTTTCCGGATGTAATAGATTGAATTGTAAAATTTAATCAATTTTAACTTTAAAAAAAATTATTTCTCCAAAAGCAATTGTGGCTAGTATATTCAAACAATATACTATAAATAATTCATACATTTCGCAAACAACCATCCATCCATTACTTCTAAATAATTCACCAATTCATTTGTCTTTTATTTCTCTTAAATTCTCTAAACCTTCATTTTTAAACTATTAATACTATAATGTAACTAAAATGAAATTGAATTGAATGATATGACCATTCTTTAGTCTCTTTATAGAATGATTATTCCCTTCACAATGGTGAAGGATGATTTCATTTATAATACTTTTTATTATTTTTTAGTAAATCAAACGTGAGGATGGGCGTTATGATGGAATGATTATTCCATTCAACTTCATTTCAATATATCAAACACAACTTAAGACTGAAATATTTAAGCAAACATAACTTAAGATTGAAATTATTTCAGAGTCCTTTTTTTGGACAGAATTCCGCGGCCCGAGGCAGCAGCCTTGCTTGCCTTGCCTCAGGGTCGGCCCTAATCAATATGATGGGGAAAAAAATGCAGAAATGGTTAATGTATGCTTATGAGCTGATGTTGATTAGAATCTTCTAAGAAACTCCAATATTTAATTACAAAGTCAAGTGTCAGCTCAAAAAATTGGAAATAATGGAACTGTTGAAATCGGAAAACACATAACAAACTATTTTAGTAACATCTCAACTGCTTTATCAAATTTCTCTAGAAGTGATGTGTCACAATCTTATTCTATAGCTGATTTCCAAGTTTTGAATACTATGTTCCTCATTGACCCATATATATTTATTTTTCTTTATAGAAGTAGCAGTATGTAATTTCCATTGATTTCGTTTGCCAGTTCTCAAGAGTGAAAAACATCGTAAATTAGGTGAGGAAAAAGAATACACATGATAGTGTCATCATGATTTTTGCAAATGATCATGGGAATCATTCTTTTTGCTATTTCATATTACTTGTCTGCTTTTGTTTTAGCAGATGGCATGCTAAATCAATACCAGCAAATCAATGACAGTGGGGGGCGTTAGTATCTGCTAGAGGAGATTTCAAGTTAGGCTTCTTCAGTACAAGCAATTTGAGGAGCCGATACTTGGGGATATGGTATAACAATATCCCAGTTCAAACCATTATTTGGGTGGCGAACAGACACAGACCGCTTAATGATTCATCGGGTGGTCTAAAGATTGGGGATGATGGAAATTTGATCCTTCTTGACAGTGGAGGAATAGTTGCTTGGTCTACTGGTATCCAGAATATATCATCAAAACCCACTGTTGCACTGCTCTTAGACTCTGGAATCTTGTTTTGAGAAGTGAAAATGGTGGGAACACAGAAAGTTATATTTGGCAAAGCTTTGATCATCCTTCAGATACACTGATAGCTGGTATGAAGCTGGGATGGGACTTGAGGGTCGGTTTGGACCGGTATTTGACATCGTGGAAGAGCGCAGATGACCCTTCTCCCGGAGATATCTCTTATCGGTTTGATCTTGATGGTCTTCCACAAGGTGTTATACGTAAGGGGTCAGTTAAACAGTACCGAACTGGGATATGGAACGGGCTACAGTTTAATGGTGTCGAGCCTCAAAACTCTATCTTCAATTCTAATTTCATCGATAATTCAGAGGAGGTGTATTTCGAGTTTGATCTATATCAACAGATAGTAAGGCTCGTTTTGAATTACACCGGGACAATGCAATGTGTGATATAGAACAATAGGAACCTTGAGTGGGTTGTCATTAATACAGTACCTAGTAATCCATGCGAAAGACATGGCCAGTGTGGTCCTAATTCTATTTGCACAATCTCTAATGCATTCATATGTAGTTGTTTGGATGGATACATTCCTAAATCATCGCAAGATTGGAATACGATGGTTTGGAATGGTGGGTGCGTTCGCAAATTCCCGTCAAACTGCTCGGATGGACAAGGATTTTTGGCATTCAAAGGCATGATCGTCCCTGATTTGTTAGAGTTTTCGCTGAACACCAGCATGACACTTAGAATGTGAATTGGAGTGTTTAAAGACTTGTTCTTGTACTGTTTATGCTAACTCCGATACTACTGGAGGGGCAAGTGGATGCTTGCTTTGGTATGGGGATCTGATTGATTTTAAAAGATTCGCAAATCCTGGTGATCAAACTTTGTATATTCGGGTTACAGCTGCAGACCTTGGTGCACTCCTTGTTATTTGTGGTCAATAATTCATTAGGCTACATAAATTTGGCCAAACACATAAACTACATGATTCTTCTTTTAAATTTTTATTTATATAATTTTCACTGGATGGTGTCTGCAGAGTCTAGATCAGATTCCAAGGAGAAGAAGAAGAAGCTGCTTTTGGTGATTATCCCCGTCTCAGTGGCTTTATTGTCCTTCCTCCTTGCTTCTTGTGTCATGTGGAAAAGGATGAAACAAACAAGAGGTAAATCTAAAGTTCCTTAATTTGGTTGAAAGCTAACTTTATGTGGAATTTATAGTAACTAAAGATTTTGTAGTCAATGTTATTTAAATGAATAGAACTATAAATAAATAAATCAAATGGAAGGCAACAACAAATGAAAGCATGATTTAGAATTAAATTATATGAGATAAAACCATCCCTAGTGTGTTAAGTGATATTTTGAGTTTTCTCTCAATAGTGAATACTGAAAATATTATATAATAAGGAGTTAATATTTGACTTATTCTTAATGAATCTTGTATTATTACAGGATCGTATAAAAATAGATACACAAGTCCACACATTGCACACCAAAACAGCTTAGCTTTGTTGAGACTTAAGTATCTCTGAACTAGAAATGTGTCAAACCACGAGTCTACCAACAAGTTAATTGGAATAACCTGTTTGTTTCATTAGAGTTTCTTATTCAGAGTTTATCCTTTTGTTGACTTAATGTTTGATCCCATCAGACTACATCAAAGATGACATTTCAGTGGCCTGAATTATCTTAATCCTAATATATCATTGGTCCATTATGGTAAGATAGTTTGACAATATTGTTGGGTCTATTTCCTTTCATCTTAAGTTTTGCGATAGTTGGCGATCTAACTTGGTATTATAGCTCTAGTTCTGAGGATGGCGTTTGGTTTGTTGTCTGTTTTCACCTAGACATGTAAGATGAGATCTGTTTACAACTAAAGTTTTGGGATAATTGGTTATCTGACTTGGTGTTAGCTCTCTAGTTCTGGGGAAGGCTGTGAATTTGTTGTTTGTTTGCCCCTAGATGCGCAAGACAAGGTTTGTTTGAACGTGGTTAGTTGTCTGTTTGCCTAAAGGTTGGAAGACACTGAGAAAGATTGGGCTGCACTTGAGAAAAGGTATTAAAATAGGCTGGACATATGTTGTTGATGAATGGTGTTAAGATAGCTAGGTATATATTGGCAGATCATTTTTATAACAGCTTATGCTTTTGTGACAATTGATAATCCAACAATTTACATTGAATAAAAACATAACAAGGGTATTTTGTGCATACTTTTATACTAACTCCTTTATCTAGATTGATATGCAAGGAGCACTCAAAAAGTTAATGTTCTTGTTAAGTCATTTTTTACCCCCTCTCCATATTATAGTCATTTGTGGACACAAATATAACCGAGTTTCAATTTCGTTTGTTTCCTGATCTTCTCATCTGTTGTGATCGACAGGTTCACGGCCAAACATTCCATTCAAAGATGATGAAAACATAGACATACCCATATTCAATATAGTCACAATTACAAATGCTACAAACAATTTTTCTGAGAAGGTGGGTTCGGACTAGTTTACAAGGTAATTTCAATTGCGTTTACTAAAGTCATTATAATTTTCTGTGTTGTGTATTTGTGAGTGTGCCTCAAAAGAGAGTAAATTCAAATCTTTGCATGAGGGTTTGAAAAAATCTTGTTTTTTCTTGTTTGTTTCATTGCTCTTCTATGTAGTGTCGATTTGCCTTAGGTGGCCCCATATAGGTGGCTTTCACCTTGGTCGTTTTGTTTGGCAAATGCCCGTGTATGATGTTTTTATTTTCAATCTTTATTTACTTTCTTACAAAAAAAAAAAAAATCTTGTGCATTTCCATAGGGTCAACTATCAACGGGACAAGAGATAGCAGTAAAGAGGCTCTCGGAGAATTCTAAACAAGGGCTCGGTGAATTTAAAAATGAGGTTATCTTGATTGCCAAGCTTCAACACCAAAATTTTGTTAGGCTTTTGGGATGTTGCATTCAAGGAGAAGAGAGGATGTTGATCTACGAGTATTTGCCCAACGGCAACTTGAGCTCCTTTATTTTTGGTTTGGTCCTTCGACCTTTCTTCTAACTTCTTCAATTGAATGTCGAAACCAAACTACACACTACTCAAAGTTGTCCACCATTACGTCAACTATTGAATAGAAAACTAATATTCTATACAAATGCCTCTCTTGATCTATGTCCTAGATACCACAAAAAGCAACTCTCTTGAATGGAGGAAACACTTTGATATTATTGTGGGGATTGCTCAAGGGGTTCTCTACCTTCATCGGGATTCAAGATTGAGAATTATTCACAGGGATCTCAAAGCTAGCAATGTGCTGCTAGACAACGAGATGAATCCCAAAATTTCAGACTTTGGCATTGCTAGAGCTTTTGGAGCAGGTCAAATATCCGAGAAAACGAAAACGGTGATTGGAACTTAGTAAGTAACCAAAAGATTTCTTGCATGTACTTACCCAACTTTAAGTTTCACCGACTTCTTTATTGATTTATTAATTTGATTATGACGTGCAGTGGTTATATGTCCCCAGAGTATGTATTATGTGGGCTATTTTCAATGAAATCAAATGTTTTTAGTTTCGGAGTACTTGCTTTAGAAATAGTGAGTGGACAGAGGAATAGAAAGTTCTGACATCCTAACCATACTCAACCTTCTTGGACATATAAGTTTTTACATGAGTTTGTTCTCTTCATTTTTGGAATTTTCTTCCATTATTGATATCTAATATAAATGTGCTCTCTTAGGCATGGAAACTATGGATTGAAGGGAATGCCATCCAGCTAGTTGATAAAAAGTTGGATACTTCAGCAATGCTGACGTTAGAAGTATTAAAATGTATACAAATTGGGCTCTTGTGTGTGCAACAACGTCGCGAAGATAGGCCGACAATGTCATCTGCGGTGTCAATGTTGGATAATGGGAGTGCAATGTTGCCCTGTCCTAGACAACCGGGATTCTATATAGAGGAGAGTAGTGATGAGATAGAACGTGCATCGACTGTAGGAATAAAGTGTTCCATGAATGAGACGACTCTAATGGGATGATAAGAAATTTCAATTAAGCATATTAGCTCGTGTTTATTATTATTAATTTTCAATAAGAGTGTTAATGCCATATTTGATAACAGCCTTACTGATTGATGATATATAAGTTTACTTGTTTGATAGCAAATGAGGTAGAATGAATGACTGATTTTTACTGGGCAAAGACTTTCCGATGCTCAAATAGTACACTGGTGAGAGTTATGCAATCGAGGTTAGAATTGTAGCATACTTCCTTTGGAGATAGGTGAGATGGATTTTGGATTGTGATCCCCTATTTCTTCTTGAGATTTTTTGTTCTTTTTTTTTTTTTTTGGGAGAATATTCTCATTTTATAGCAAAGCGAGATAGAATGAAAGATAAAAGACAATTTTAGTTCTCAAAATATGCAATTTTTTGTCATTGTAGTTCATTAAATTTCAATTTTGTCATTTTGGTCTTCAAATTTGTCAATTTGAGTCAACTTGGTTCTAGGTTTAACGTCCGTTAACAGAAACATGAATAAAAGATGGTTTTGGTCCCTAAAATATGCATTTCTTGTCATTTTAGCCCCTCAAATTTTAAATTTTGTCATTTTACTCCTCAAAGTTGTTAATTTGAGTTAATTTGGTCCTGGCTCAAATTGACAACTTTAAGGATCAAAATGACAAAATTTATAACTTGATTAACTAAAATGACAAGAAATGCATACTTTAGGGACCAAAGCTATATTTTGTTCATATTTCTATTAACGGACGTTATACTTAGGACTAAATTGACAACTTTGAGAATCAAAATGACAAAATTAAAACTTAAAACGCATACTTTAGGGACTAAAATTGTCTTTTATCCTAGAATGAATGATCGATTTTTATTGGCCAAAGACTCTTTTTTTGTAATGTTATTGTCAATTAATTTTATGTGGTTTTGAGGATTTCCTTGTAAAAAACTTGACAAAATGTGTATTATTTTTTTAGAAAATTCTTGAATCAAGTCTTTCCTACGTATAATACATTTCTATTTTGTTTATCAAACTTGCACTAAAGACATTCACACATGTAATTTTTGTAATAGTAAATTATGACAGTAGTCCTTATACTTTGGTCTTTGTATTATTTCAGTCATTGTAATTTAAATTGGCTCGATTTTGACTTTGAATTATTACTTTATGTCAATTTGATCCAATTAGTTACAAATCTTAGCATTTTTTTAAAGAAAATATACATATAAGTGTCATGTGTCATATTTTTAAGGGCAAAATTATAAATTTACCCAATGCAGTATGTTAACATCAACTAATTTTATTGATAATTTTTCTTGAAAAATGCTAACAATATTATCAATTGGACCAAATTGATGCAAATTTGAAATGAATGATCAAAATTAAGTCAATTGAAAGTGGAAGAACCAAAATGATACAAAGAGTAAAATACAGGCACCACCGATCTAATTTGCTATTTTTTTAACTATGCAATTTCTATTTGCTATTGCTTGAGTTAACAAATTGCATCCTAGGTCCAATCATTGATTTTCTTTTCATAAACACAATAAGATAGTCAAAAGAATTTAAGGATAATTTATTATTCTGTGTCGCAATGACACGGCCACTTGCTATTGCACAACTTGGCAGAAGAGATAGAATTCACGATTTTCATTGAGTGATGAGCAACAAGAGTAGGTATAATGATTTGTGATTAATTTGTAATGTGTCATATGATATCCCATATATATTAAACAATTTTTTAATATTTTATAGACCTCCGCTTACAATTATAAAAAACACAACGATTGATATGAAAAATGATATCAAATTTCACTAATTATAGTACACTTACAATTATACGTTAATCAATATTACATAAATGAAATAATAATAATAATAATAATAATAATAATAATAATAATAATAATGTCATCAAATATTAAATAAAAATATAAATTTTATCCTTAAAAATTTATTTTAATACTTTTAAACAATAAAAAAAAATTAATTAACAAAATTGCACCTTCCAGAACTAATTAAAAGTTTACCAAAACCCACCAAAACCTTCACCCTTCCAACCCAACAGTCACACCAACCAATTTCTATCTCTTACATGCATTTTGTCAAACACCTTCACCGTATTTGGTTTGTTTGTTGAGAGGTAATTTTTGAGAAATTTTTTTAAAAAAATTTTTAGTTGAATTTTTTTTAAAATTTTTTAATTACTTTTCTCTCTATTACACATTAATCAATTACTTTTTCTCTCTCCTCACTCATTCTTTTACATTCTACACATCAATCGATTACTTTTTCTCACACCTATCTATTCACCTATAAAAAAAAAAAAAAACAAACAAACAAACAAAAAAGGTAAATTATGTAAATGGTCTTAAGTTTACGCGATGTGTCAATTTGGTCATTGTTTTAATTTGCTTGATTTTGCCTCTTAATTTAACGAATTGTGTCATATTGGTTCAATAAGTAATAGCCGTTAGGTTTGGTGGACGAAAACTCAAACGATGTGTCAATTTGGTTCCTGTAGTTTAAACGATATGTCAATTTGGTCCCTGTTAAAATCAAGCAAATTAAAACAACAGGAACCAAATTAACACATCGTGTAAACTACAAAAACCAAATTGACACGTTGTTTAAGCACGTGACGACTTTTTGTCCACCGAACCTAATGGTCGTTATTTATTAGACCAATATGACACAATCCATTAAATTAAGAGACAAAATCAAACAAATTAAAATAGCATGGATCAAATTGACACATCGTGTAAACTACAAGGACTATTTGCATAATTTACCCAAAAAAAAAAAAAATCATGAGGATTGTGATGTCTTGGGTACTTAACCCAATTGAATTATTTAATTCCGTTTAAGCACCTCATTTTCAAGTGTTTGATTTTAATTTTGAGACCTCGTAATCCGTGTAGTGTCACCACACTTTGTAACTTTCTTGTTTTAATTTTCTAAATTACTTCCGAGTTAAAGATTTGAATTTCGAATGTGAGGTCGGAACAAGAGTGTGCGAAACACCTTAGAAATTGATTTTCAGCCACCAGGTTTTCTCGCACATGAGAATTACTATAAGCGTGGATTGGTTTTCTAGGGACTAGACTGCACGTGCAGAGGCCAGGGCCGCATGTGTGGGGATCTGGAGTTGGGATGGGTTTTTCTTTTGCATGAAAACGTACGTATGGCCTTGGGCCACCGCATGTGCAAACGAGGTAGTCGCATGTGTGGCCATGGGCTCCGTACATGCAAGGTTTCGCATTTTTGTCCCGATTTTTTAGTCCATTTCACTCAAATCTGATCCCAAAACCCTATTTCTCTCATTTTCATTATACCTCTCTCTACATTTCACTTTTCTCTCTCTCTCTTTCTCTCTCTCTCTACATTTACTCCACCAACCCCACATTTTCTTTAATTTCTCTCAATCCATTGAGATTTTGACCCTTGTTGTGTGCGGTGGAGATTAGTTTTCGACACTGTCAAGATTTGGGATTTTTCTCTATTCTCCTCTCCATAGTTTGAGGTAGGGATTTTTTTAAGTTATATATACATTTTAGCAAGTCTATGCTTTTTGTTAATATATATGTGTGTTTTGAGTTAGGGTTTGATTAGATGGGGTTGTGATTTGCTCAAATGAGGGTTTTCTCAAATATTTCTTACATAGTTCTCAAATCTTTAAAATATTGGACTATGTGGATGATGCGAAGATTTTTTAAGAGAAAACCCCTCTTCAAAAATGAGAAACCCTAATTTTTGGAAAAACCCTAGATTCTGGAAATTAGGAAAAATGTTGTGTTAATTGTAAAATCAAGATTTATGAAATATTGTTGTTGAGAAATGATTAAAGTGAATTGTTAATTGTAAATGTTGAAAATCCATGGAATGGAAGATTGATGTTGAGAGTTGATGAGAATGGCATATTGTTATGCTACTGTTGAGAAATAAAGATTGGAAACAATAACTATCATATTGAAATTTCTTCGACTATATGAGAAAGAGAATGCATATTATGATGTGTTATTATTATCTTTTGAAAAATATATAGTGTGTATATATATATTGAGTAGAGATTGGTATTTGATCACAAATGAGGATTGTGTCATTGAGAATGAAAATTATTCAGTGTGTTTGGTTTTAGTTTTTTGAATTTAGTTTTCTAAAAATTGAATTTTTTGTTTTCATATTTTTTTTGTTTTTAGTAAATATTTTTAAAACTTTAAGCATTTTTTTTTTACTTTTTTAGATGCACATTACTTAGTTGTATCTAAAAAGTAAAATAGTTGTGAAAAAATATTTTAAACAATTAATAAATATACAAAAAATATATTGAATTTTCATTTTTTTTTTTTGTATTTTTGGTATTAGGTAAAGTTTTTTAAGATTTTTTCACGAAAATTATACTTTTTGAGTGTAATTATGTTAGGTGTGTCTAAAAATTAAAAAAATTGCTTAAAATATTTTAAAAAATTCAATAAAAACAAAAATATATATATATGAAAAATAAGAAAGTAGAATTTTCTAAAAAGTGTTTTAAAAAAACTAGAAACAAACATGGTAATAAAACTTTGGAAAATTAACAATGTATTGATATATTGCATTGTCATATCATTTCATCCTCATTGCTTTTCGATTTGGCATGGTTAAGACTACATTTTGCATAAGGAGTTATTTTGTGAAACAAATATTGTTTTGTATTGTTTTGGAGAAAATACGTTTGGTAAGTCTAGTTAGGGGGTGTAGTGTGATTAAGCTAATACAAAAATTTCGATTTTTTGCGACGACAAAATGCCGTCTCAAAAACTTTTTTGGGACGGCAATTGACTTTTAGCAACGGCAAAAGTGGGGTCACAACAAAGGCGTTGCTAAAAGTTTTTAGCGATGGCAAAGTGTCGTCGCCTTCTTTTTGCGACGACAAAATTGCCTTTTTGCGACAGAATTATGTTGTCAGCATTAATATGTAAAAATCTGAAATTTTTTGAGACGGCACTGTGTTGTCGTCACTAAGTGTTATTTGCGACGGCAAAACATGCGGTTGCAAAAGTGTTTTTATTGCAACTGGGTACTTGTCGTCGCTAAAAAGCTATTTGAGACAGCACAAACATGTCGTCGCTAAAATATTATTTGCGACGGCAAACAATACCGTTGCGAAAGGTTTTTTTTCAACTATTGCCAATATCTTTTGCGACGGCATTGCTTACGTCGCAAAAAAAAAAAAAAACTGGTTCTTTTGTTTTTTGGAGACAGTGTGGTGCCGTCTCAAAAAAAAAAAAAAAAAATTACAATAAAAATATTAAAAACATGAAAATTATCTATATTAAATAAAAAATAACTTAAAAAGAAACCGATATAATAATATAAAAATTTCAGTATAAAAATAACAATTCATCCATAATAAAAATATTCTTCCATTCATAATACATTAGCAAAATTATCTCACTACATAACGAGTCAATACCTCTGAACTAAACCCAGAAAGACTGGTCAGAATGCAAATTGACCACTAGATCCATAAATAAAGAATATATTAACAAAAGACCAAAATAAAAGCTAAGATATACAAAAGGGGGCCAAAGATTCTCCCAGGCATTATCAGCATTCTCTGAAACTGTGTAGAGATGGCAAGAAACTACAAAAGAATCGGGTTTCTTGGCCATGACACTGAGGAGACCAGCATTCAACAAAAAGCAAACACATCATCATATCATCTGCCATTTAGGCGTGGATTAAGGCATCACTCCCAATAATTACAGCACAGAATCCTTCAATTTTGACACGGGCCTCCCTATGGCATGTAAACCTGGATCAGTCGCTCTTTTATCTGCAAAGATAAAAATAAATAAATTAAACGTTTAAAATCATGTTTTAAAAGTATGATAGAATGGCAGGTAACCTAGATCAGATGCTCTTTATCTGCAATTAAAAAAAAAAATTTTGAAAAAAAAGGTTCAAACAAAAGTCCTGTCTCCACAATGCTGAGGCAAGGACACCCACACAGCATATGCACTATGTATACCAACTCAAGAATGAAAGCATTGCTACACTAGTCTATTGAGGAAAACCTCTAATCTATCGAGCCACAGGTGATCACTTATTTCCTCAAGACCACACCGAACCCATTACATGAATTCTCAAAATTTTCAGATATCTAAAAGCTCAACCAGAGTGAATATTTGTAAGTTGTATGCACAAATTAACTTTCATCAATCGACAATGTTATCATTGTAATACACCACTCCCATAAATGAAATTTCTCACAATCTTATAACCATTTTTCTCCCTGAACACACAGGAATTGAATGAATAGCATGATTTAAAGCAATTTATCATTTCTGATTCCTTTGGTTACTATTGCCAAATCTCAGCATAAATAAAAGCAGTATACTAAATTCTATTAGTTCTCAATAAAAAAACAAACATATAAAATAGATATCAGAACACGCAAATTAAAGGAGGTGCCAAACTGACATGTACATTGTAATTGGAAGTGCTGGCAGTATTGGAGTGATGATGCAACGAAGAAATTCTTAATCAACCAAAGCCAAATCCTTCACTGGCTTCATGGATAGCAAGGACCAAGCGCTCTTGAAGCTGTTCCTTGGAAGTATACTCAGGAAGGTCTAGTTGATTGAAGCTGGGGAAAAAAAATCTCAAACCAGGAACCCAATTCGAGTCTCGTCTTCTCCCACAAGTCTCTTATGCCTAGGCGGCCGTGTGTGCCAAGTTTTGTGCTAAGCCGACGCCGTTTGGTGATTTTGGGACATCAACACTTTGAATTCAAGTTTCTTAAGAAACTAGTTTGCCTAAAGTGAAATCTAACTCTAACTCCCAAACCGGGAACCCGATTCGAGCCCCGTCTTCTCCCACAAGTCTCTCGTGCCTAGGCGGTCGTGTGTGCCAAGTTTCGTGCTAATCCGACCCCGTTTGGTGATTTTGGGATGTCAACACCTCGAATTCAAATTTCTTAATGAACTATTTTGCCTAGATCAAAATCTGACTTTAACTCTCAAACCAGAAACCCAATTGGAGTCCCGTCTTCTCCCACAAGTCTCTCGTACCTAGGCGGTCGTGTGTGCCAAGTTTCGTATTAATCCAACCCCATTTGGTGATTTAGAGGCGCCAGCACCTCAAACTCAAGTTTCTTAAGGAACTAGTTTGCCTAGAGTGAAATCCAACTCTAACTCCCAAATCGGGAACCCAATTGGAGTCTCGTCTTCTCCCACAAGTCTCTCATGCCTAGGCAGTCGTGTGTGCCAAGTTTCGTGCTAATCCGACCCCGTTTGGTGATTTTGGGACGTCAAAACCTTGAATTCAAGTTTCTTAAAGAACTAGTTTGCCTAGAGTGAAATCTGACTCTAACTCCCAAACCGGGAACCCAATTGGAGTCTCGTTTTCTCCCACAAGTCTCTCGTGCCTAGGCGGTCGTGTGTGCCAAGTTTCGTGCTAATCCGACCCCATTTGGTGATTTTGGGGTGTCAACACCTTGAATTCAAATTTCTTAAAAAACTAGTTTGCCTAGAGTGAAATCCGACTCTAACTCCCAAACCGGAAACTCGATTGGAGTCTCGTCTTCTCCCACAAGTCTCTCGTGCCTAGATGGTCGTGTGTGCCAAGTTTCGTGCTAATCCGACGCTATTTGGAAATTTTGGAGCGTCAACTCTTCGAATTCAAATTTCTTAATGAACTAGTTAGCCTAAACCGAAATTCGGCTCTAACTCCCAAACCGGAAACCCGATTGGAGTCAGGTCTTCTCCCACAAGTCTCTCGTGCCTAAGCAGTCATGTGTGCCAAGTTTCATGCTAATCCGACCCCATTTGGTGATTTTGGGGCATCAACACCTCGAATTCAAGTTTCTTAATGAACTAATTGCCTAGAGTGAAATCCGGCTCTAACTCCCAAACAGAGAACCCGATTGGAGACCCGTCTTCTCCACAAATCTCTCGTGCTTAGGCGGTCGTGTGTGCCAAGTTTCGTGCTAATCCGACCCTATTTGGTGATTTTGGGACGTTAATACCTTGAATTCAAGTTTGTTAAGGAACTAGTTTACCTAGAGTGAAATCCGCCTCTAACTCCCAAACCGGAAACCCGATTGGAGTCTGTCTTCTCCCACAAGTCTCTCGTGCCTAAGCAGTCATGTGTGCCAAGTTTCGTGTTAATCCGACCCCGTTTGGTGATTTTGGAATGTCAACACCTCAAATTTAAATTTCTTAAGAAACTAATTTGCCTAGACCGAAATTCGGCTCTAAATCCGCCAAAACCGACCGAACCCAACCGATCCGCCGCATTTTGAACGGATGCGTGATAACAAGCGGACGGTTGCAGATTGATTTTCTCCAATCCGCCAATCTGATGAATGGATGGCGGATTTGAAATTCCTTTAACTGCAATCGAACCGCCTAATCGCGAGTACCCCTAGCATTTTATAAGACTTTGTGTTTTTAGTTTGTTTAAATATTCTGTTTGTATTTTCAATTAAAAAAGAATTTAAATATTCTGTTGAAAAAAAATTTCAACTTGAGTATCTTTTTTGAATTGAAAAAATTAAGCGTATTATTTATCTATATTTTTTTGTTTTTAAATCTATCTCTAAAAATAATAAATAGAAAATATAATATATGCTGGTTAGTTTTTGTTTTCAAAAACAGATATAGATATAACAATACAGAGACATACAATCTCTACTACTGCTCTGTTCATGATTTTAGTGGTTTCAATTGTTTTTATATTTTAAGAACCACAAATTGTAATACTTTATCTGGATGAGACATGTTGTGATTGTAATATGTGGATGAGGCATGCAATGATTGTGATATTATAAAGTTTCAAACTTTCTTACTTTGGATGAAGCATACAATGATTGTAATATTTTTTTAAGTCATTGACTGTAATACTTTCTTCTTTTCTTTTTTTTTTTGAGGAAGTACACAAGTTGAATTATGTTGAAAATTTATAAAATTTTAAACCGCCAAACCGATTTGCATCCATCCGCCAAACCGCTAATCCGCTCAATTCACATTCGTCGGATTGGCGAACGGATGCGGATTGATTTTCTTGAATCCGCCAATCTGGCAGACGGATGACGTATTGAAGGTTCCGTGGCCGCAACCGACCCGCGCCCACCCCTAGCCGTGTGTGCCAAGTTTCGTGCTAATCCCACACCGTTTGGTGATTTTGGGACGTCAACACCTCGAATTCAAGTTTCTTAAGAAACTAGTTTGCCTAGAGTAAAATTTTTTTAGTGTTTTATCATCTTGAACTAAATGCGACTGTTTTAAAGTAAAATCAAATTTTAACAATTGTGCCCTATAACTGAACCAAGAAATGAAAAGGCAAGTTCCAAAAATATGATGCATTATAATTTATAATATTGTATAAACTAATGTATGAGGATGAGAATATTGAACCAAAAAGTTTCTTGATTGCAATTATTCATGATGTTCTAAGAAGATGAATTGATTGACACAAACTAGTCATCTCTGTGTCCATCTTTCTCCCTTAACACAAACTATGCTCTCATTTCTATGCCTTTGTCATCTCTGTACATCTCATTTCTATGCCTTTGTCATTTCCTCTATACATATACATATATATATATATAACAACAATTGTATACATCCAGAAAAACCACTGACCAGCTACATCCAAAAAAAATGCTATCCAGCAGATGCCAAAATTAATACTTTTGTATGCAGCTACGCAAATAATAAATAAACTATAATTCTTTTGAATCTTCCGTTAAGAAACACTGCATAAATATGAGTAACTTACCCCCCAGTGTATTTCTTTCTGATTTATCAGATTAGCTGCATCCTGGCCACTCCCAACAAGTGTAACACCTTCATCATCAGAAATTGAGCTTGGTTGTCCAGGAGAAATTGCAAAGAGGTATTATTAGTTCAATGAAAAAGAAAAAAATTAACTAAAACACCAAGATACAGTAGAAAAAATATTATCATGATGAAAAACATGCAATTAACGAGCAGGGAGCTGCACCTTGAAAGTTAATATGCTCATTAATAATCCCAAGCATTGTAATGGATTGTGTCTTGTGTAAATACTGCAGTAGAAGCTCATAGGAATACTGGAGGGAAAAGTGGGAAAAAAATGACATTTAGCTTTCAGATAATCCCTTAAATTATTTTAAAATGATTTGCTTTTCCCTTGTATAGCCCCATCTTAATCTTCTAATAAATAAATAAATAAAAATTAAAAGAAGGTGCCCATCTGAATCAATAACTAGGCTCTAGCCAATAAAATTCTAACTTCTAAGCTTACATATATGAAGAAAGCAAGCAATGGCAAGCAAATCAGGTGAGTGTTTAGGAAGTCCACCACAATGTTAGTTCATATATTAAACAAATAACTGACTCTCCTAGCTGTAATCAGAAGAATTAAGTTGAACAAGGACAGAAGTCCTCTACTATAGTACACAGACAAGAACATCATAGCATCAACCTTTGAAAAACCAAAACTCAATCTTCCTTCCATTGGCTCCAATCCAACTATTTAGTCGTAAGCTAAAGTTAATCCAAGTGGCTTAATAGCTAACTGAATGTGAATCAAGAAATCACCTGGCATATCTTAAGGTTCACTTTGCTCTACCTCAAAGAATGAGCAAACTCCATTTCCTGCAAGGTGTAAACAAAGTTTATCAATAAGCAGTTAGATTCGTAAGTGCAAACAAAGAATGAGCAAACTCCATTTCATCTGGCTTTCAGTTTAGCGAAAAAATAAAGATTAATAGTGAAAATACGAAAACAAACAAAAAAACTATGTAGCAGTTTCAACAATATACTGCCAAACATGTCTATGCATCATTTCCAATTATTTGAGTATTGAAGAACATTAAAGTTTTTGAGACCATAGCAATTAGCAAATGTCTCCTAAATCCAGAATCATCTGTTTGGTATTGTCTTTGAAAATTATTTTGTATTCTTAAAAATAAAGAAAATGAAAGCAACATAGTAAATGTTTGACCAAACTGCTTTCAAATACTGTATCTGATATTCTTAATAATAACCCATTTCAGAAAACCATACTGTATGTTAACTTCCAAACATTTAGGCTCATAACAGATTAATTATGATTTAAAAATTACTGTAATCAGAATATGAAAACTAAGAAGAAAAGAAAAAAATAAAAATACATGAATGTTTGAATCATGAATGTTATTTGCCAACCTATTTTGAATCCCATCAAATAAAAAATCAAAATATTTTTTTTCTTTCCCAATCTTTATAATTTCCCAGCGTTTCCAACAAACCAAACAGTAAAAAAATAGAAAAATACCAGTGGAAAGAATGCCGGGGACTCGAGAGATTTGAGGCATGTCGGTGGGGATTGATTGGCTAGTGAAAAAACAATCTCAAGATTCATGTTTATACTGACAAAAACAAAACAAACAATCAACCAAGTATAAGCATAGTAAAAAAAAATTCATAATTATACTGACCAACATCCAATCAATCCAGCGTACTTATGTATGAAAATCTCAAGATTCATGTTTTTACAGACCTAACAACACTTCAGAACCTCCCTTTCTTCTAGATGAAGAATTTACACAGTAGCCATTGATTCATTTGATGAATTTACACAGTAGCCTAGATCACGAATTTGATGAATTTACACAGAGATGAAAACAAAAAAACAAAACAAAAAAAACAGAGTCAGACAGAAATGAAGAGAAGGCCGGGGAGAGAGAGAGAGAGAGTCAGAGACAGAGAGGCTTACCTGTGAGTTGCAGAGCAGATTGGTTTTTTCGAAGGTCAATCGGTCTCTTCGCCGAGAGGCTCGATCGGTGCGATGAGAGAGTGAAGTCGATCGATCGATCTTGTGATGAGAGAGAGTCGATCTCTTGCGAGGTTGATCCGATCGATCCAGATGCAAAACGAAAGAGTGAGACTGATGAGATGTGAGTGAGAGCTGCGCTGTGTTTATGAGTTCGAGAGAAATCTTCACTATTGATTGACGCTGCTCTGTGTCCATCTTTCTCACTTAAAGAAATCTTCACTATTGATTGACGCTGCTCGATGCCGTCGCCTGCCGCTCGCAGTCGTCTGCCGCCGCTCGCCGGAGAGAGAGAGAGAGAGAGAGAGAGAGCCATAAGAAGAGATTAGGGAATTTTGATTTTTGAGAATGGGGATCCTTGGTTGAGGAGGGAAACTGAGCGGGAATGGGAAAAAAGGGCCAAGCCTCGTATTATTTTATTTTTATTTTTTTTGGGTCACAAATGAATATTTAAATAATAAAACGGCCTCGTTTATTTTATTTTTTTTACAATGAGAATTGTCGTCACTAAAAAATTTTATTTTTTGTTAAAATATTATTTTTTGTAGTTAATGAATTTTTTTTTATTTTTCATTTTTTTTAGTTACTAAGATTGAAAATTTATTTGTTTCATTTTTATTTTAATGATTTTTTTTTAATTTGGTAAAAGTAGGGGTAATATTTTAATGAAAAATATTTTTCTGCGGTCTTTTTTTTTTTTGTTACTAAAAATCAAGAACTTATTTTTTGTGGAAGAGAGGGAGTGGCAATAGTGGTGAAGGTGGTGGACAAGAGGAGGAGAAGGTGGTGGTGGTGATGGCGAAGGAGATTAGTGGAGAAGTTGTGGTAGTGGTAAATGAGATGGGGTGGCGGTGGTAGAGAAGAGACAATGGTAGTAGTAGTGGCAGTGGTGGTAGTGGAGTGGTGGCGATGGTGGTAGTAATGGTAGTCGTAGAGGTGGAGTGACAACAGTGGTAGTAGTGGTGGTACTGGAATGGTATTTGCAGTAGTAGTAAATGTGGTAGAGAAGATGGGTGGTGAGAGAGAGATGAGTGAGAGACAGATAGAGAAGAGAGATAGAGAGACAGAGTGATGAGCGAAAAGGAGACAAAGTGGTCGCTAAAAGTGCATTTTCTTGTAGTGGATCGATAAATCAAGAGGGAGCTCAATAAATAGAGAAGAGATGAGGGAGAAACTGAACAAGGTGAACACAGTGGAGGAAGCAGATAGGCATACAGACAGACAAACAATAGACAAACAGAGAGAGAGAAGAGTAATGAGTGAGAGAGAGAGACAGAGAGAGAAAGAGATAGAGAGAGACAAAGAGAGAAAGAGACATAAAAAAAGAGAAAAACAAGTGATGAGCAAGAAATAGACAAAAAGATAGAGAAAGAAAGTGAAAAGAGATTAAATAGAGAGACACATAGAAAAAAAAGGACAGAAAGAGAAGAGAGATAAACGAGAGAGATAGAGAGAGAGAGAGACAAAAAAAGAGAAAAACAAAAGATGAGCGAGAGATAGACAGAGAGATAGAAAAAAAAAGTGTGAAAAGAGATAAACGAGAGAGAGACGAAGAGAGATGGGTGAAAAAACGAGAAGGATAAAGAGAAGAGAGACAGAGAGAGATGAGAGATGGGCAAGAGACACAGAGAGAAAGAGACAGACAGACAAACAGAGAAAAATGATGAGTGAGAGAGAGAAAGAAAAGAGAGATAGAGACACAAAGAGAAAGAGAGAGACAGACAGATAGAGAAGAGTGATGAGTGAGAGAGAGAAAGAGAAGAAAGACAGAAACAGAGACACAAATAAAGGCACAGAGAAAAAGAGAAAGACAGACAGATAGACAGAGAAGAGTGATGAGTGAGAGAGAGAAAGAGAAGAGAGACAGAGATATAGACAAAGAGACAAGAAGATGAAAAAATGGGTGAAAAAAGAAATGCTATATCAGAAGAGTAAGACGATGTCGTTTTTTTATTTTTATTTTTTTTTGTGACAGAAAAATATCGTTCCATTTATTGAAACCATTTTGTGACTATATATATATGAAGCCGTCTCAAAGCCACAATATATATATATATATATATATATATATATATATATATTACTTTTTTTTTGTAACGGTACCTATTACAATCGCAAAAAACTTTTTTTTTTTTTTTTGCGACTACAGCTAGTGTCGTTGCAAAAACTCTATTTTTTTGCGACAGCAATCTCTGCTGTGGCAAATACTCTATTTTTTTTGCGTCAGCAATTTCTACCGTCGCAAATACTCTATTTTTTGCGACAACAAGTTGTGCTGTTGCAAAAAGTCACATTTTTCGCGTCAGCAAGTTGTGTCGTCTCAAAAAGTCACATTCTTTTGCGACGGCAAGTTGTGCCGTCTCAAAAAGTCGCTTTTTACGGCGGCAAGTTGTGCCGTCGTAAAAAGTTTCGTCTTTTAAGCCCACTTTTCTTATAGTGCAGTTGACCTGGTGAAAATCTAGAAACATACGCAAAGTAGGTTTCAATTTCTTTCAAGTTAGGAGCTAGTAAAGTGGCATTGGTAGTACTTGATATACCAACTTACAAACACCGACCTAGGGCTTACTTAAGCCATATTTACCATCCCTTGATTATATATTGAAATCATTGGATTAATTATGTTTTCAAATGAGCATTGTGAGACCCCTAACTTTTGTAAGCCCTATTAAGTCCCTAAATTTTGAGTTATTATAATAAAGCCATTAGTTCTTCGTTTATTCACAAATTTAATCTTAGAATCAAAGACGCATTGCGAATAAATCCGTACAAAACCAAATCAACCCCGATAGCTTAGTAATCATTTTTACACACTAATATTACTTATTTAACTATGAGGCCCTTAATCTCTGTAATTTTATTTTGACCCTTACTTTTGAACTATTTCAATAGAGACCCTTGATTCCTTATTTGTCTTCAATTTTAGCTATAGAGTCGAAAACGCGCGTCAATTGAAAACTCACAAACCCAAATTGATTTCAGTAACTTAGGAATCAATTTTAATACCCTAATATTGATTAATTGACTTCCTAAATGTGGAATTACCACTTGAAAACCCTAAGTTTTTTCAATCCTTATCATGTTCATTGGTTGATCGCCTTTTTATTCAAAATAAGAAATCCAAACCGAATTAGATTTTATAACCCTAATTTAATTTAATTCTATGCTAAAATAAATGTTCCAATTCATAAATTAAATCTAAAGCCCTCACATTTTTATTAAATAACAAAATTGACCCCAAACAAGTACCATTATATATATACACTTATACCCTAAAATCTATTTTATACACCATACTTTACAATTTCCAACATTTGTATACAAATAAATAATAAAATAAGTCCCTCAAATAACCATCTAGGGCCAACCATTACCTATATAGATATGATGAATGTACTTTTGAGACAAGTTTGCATAAATTGTGGAAAATATCTTTGACTTGGTACAAACTTTTATATATATATATATATATGTACATATATAACTAGGTTGGTTTGATTAGGAGGAAAACCCTAATTAGATCATGTTTAGGGATCTAATTAAGGCCTCTGAACTTCCACTATTTCATTGGATTCAAACTAAATTCAAAACATCTCATTCAATTCCAACCAAAAGGCATTTTGGATCTTTCACACCAATTTTTCTATAAAAGCAACCCCTCTCTTAGCATTTTACATACAAGAATACACACACACACACACACACACACTATATTCGGCTAAGAGAAAGAGAGGCAGGAGGGTGAGATTGATGGAAGATAGGAGAGGAAGAGAAGTTTACTAGCAATTCCAACAAGCCTTAAGTAAGCTACAACACAACTCTCTCTTATTTTTCCTTACAAATACATGCTCTTAGATGTGTTTTGATGGTATTCTTGTAAAGGAGTTGAGCCTTGGTTCTACTCTTCTTGTATTTCTCATAATCGGTATAAGACTACATTTTTTCATATCAATCTCTCAAAATTTCAAAAGGCACACCTTCACCTTAAACTTATGAGTTTAATACATATTATTTAGCATGTTTTCATCACAAGAGAAGTGGAAAATTTCCCCTAGTAGACCTCTTTTTTCACCAACTTTCTTATTTCAAGAACTGTGCCAGAAAAATCTATTTTACAGCCAACTTTGGAAACTTATTAAAAAATGTAAAAAAATCTTTTGGACCTCATTTTTATGTCAAAATATTCTTTAAGGAGTTATATTTCAAGGAAAATTGGTTTCATTGAAAAAGAGTCAGCGGTGTGTGATAACATCCGATTTTAGTAACGATCGATGAATTTGGACAGAGCTGGAATATTTCTGAAATAACTAAAAATCTGGAAAAGCTATTCCATTTCTAAAAAATGCTCTAAAAACTAAATAAAATTCTCTACGAACTATAGGAAGGCCGGATTTGGGAAAAATCTGAAACGGTTATTTTAATCTTGATCTTTAAATGACTTTGAATCTGGAAATTTTGTTTACATTGTTGTTTTGTGCTCTTGACTTTATGAACGTGCTTACTTATATATAATCATGTCTTGGTATGATATTATACATGTCATGATTATGTATTTTTTTGTCCTTTGATGATGCTTACACTTACGCAAATATATTTTCCTTCTCGCTTGTACTAACTAATTACAACGATTAATCTAACGGAAAACTTAGCCTCCGTTTGGGAAGTGGGTTGGCTTTTTGGCTTTTTGGCTTTTTTGGCTATTTTAGCCTGGGCTAAAAAGCTTGGTTTGGGAAGGGCTTTTTGGCTTTTTGACTTTTTTGACTTTTTTTGTGAGAGAAGAATGTAATGATTATAGGTTGGATGTGATCCTTTGTTTGTTATGGCTAAAATAGCCTATTTTGTTTTTTGTGGCTAAAATAGCCAAAAAAACCTGAAAAAGCCCTTGCCAAACACAGGCTAATGGGGTGGTTAATGGGGTTTCGATCACCCGATTATTATTATGAGAAGAAGTTATTAGTTAGTAGGATGCGTTTCCTTTGGTAAGTTAAATCTTGCGCAAGTGGTTGTCTCATAATCCGTTAATAGAGCGGTTGTATTTGGACCTTAGGTAGTTCGGTGTAAGAAGGGATTTGGGCAAGGCCCATAATTACCGTCTGTTTTGAGGCCTTGCGGTTGGTGTTACGCTGTACATAACCGTTGATAGGCATTCGAGGTAAGGTCTGCAACAAAGCAGCAAAAGATGGGGCATACCGAATAATCCACGTCCAATTCTTGGAGTTGGGAGGACAAAATCTCTTTGGGAGATTTCTAGACTACTAACAACTAATCACATAATCTGTGCCATGAACTTAAATGCCATGATCATTTCCTCTATTTTTTTTTTTAAATGTTGTTGTGTATTGAACTGGGAAAAAAGAATGGGGTGTGTGTGCATTTACTGGGCATTCAAAACTCATGGCATTTTATGCCAGATATTGAAGACTATTAGACCAGTCGAAGACAAAATTGAAACATTTGAGAATGTATGGCTACCCCAGGAGGATTAGAAACTAGTTTGTAAACGTGTTTTGAGATTGTAAGTGATAGATCCCATGTTGTATTTAAGACATCATTTTGTAATTATTATATATCTGTACATATCTTTTATACTACCTATTCTTTTTTTATCGTCAACTCATGTAGACATTGTGTTAATTTAATATCTGTCAAAATGGTAGGTTTGCCATCTAAGGTGGTTGGACTTAGAAGGGAGGTTGTATTGACTCCTCCAACCTTCCTAGGATCTTACTTGGTTATTAATCAAATGACTTATTAGTGACGTTTCCTACTTTGTAATCTTAGATAAACCATGTATTTATTTGTTAATATATTCTTTGATATTCCCCGATTTTTGGGGCATTACAAGCATCTTGCATGAGATTTTCAAATGAGAAAACTTACATTTTTTAGAATGGCATGACATATACATCCATCACTTGAGATTGCTTAAAATGTATATACTTTGTGGATGTTTCTTTATTAGACTTTATGCTCACCCCTAGTGGAACAACTTGCAGGTAAAGATGTTGTGATCTAGCCGAAGTAAGTACGTGGAGGACTTTATGGGGCATGAAGCTCATTTACTTGTATTTTATTTTTGTCAAGCCAAGGGCTAATACATTTATCTGTAACAGGACTTACGCTTTGGAACTAAATACCCATGGGGCATTATTTATGTGTTCGTTTCTTACTTCCTCTCATCACATGTTATAAATTCATGTTCTAGGAATTGTGAATGTATTAATTGTATGTGATGTATCTTTTGTAAATCTATAAGAATACAAATATAGAGATTTGAGGGTATTTGAAAGATTATAATGCTATATATTGTCGTTACCTAATGAATGGGAACCATGTAGTTATTCAATTGTGAAGGATTATAATTATGATAATTAAGCATGATTGATGAGTTAATACAGATTATCAAATGTTAATTATTTAAGGGCGTTATAGGGGCTCATTTGGGAACTTGGTTGTTTTAGTTGGTTATTTAACTTTTTGGCTATTTTATCTTGGCTAAAAAAGTTATGTTTGGAAAGATAGTTGGCATTTTTGGAGTTGATTTAATTGTTATGAGAGAAAAAATAAAATAATTATAGTTTTGATGTGACATTTTGTCTTATTGATTGTTTTGTCTTTATTGGCTATTGTAGTCAAAACCATCTTCCCAAACAGGTCAAACTCTAAAATTCCAAAACTATTTTCAAAACATACAACCAAACAAAGTTTCAAATTTTGTAAATTCTTTCCAAAAAATTATTTTTCAAAAGGAAAATGTTATACAAGTCTATTTTTTAGGCCCGGTGATGTGTCAACAAGATAATTGGTTATCAACTAATCATATTCTTAACACATTGTTAAGTCTAGATAGTGAGTCAAAATTATTTCACAAATACAAACCAAACATGGCCCTTGTATGCATTGTGAATCACCCCAATAATAACTGATGAAAGAACTCTTATATATCTCCATTACACAGTGTCACTCTTAACCATTTCATCAAACATAGTTTCTTCATCTCTCAAATCAACCCATACAACAACAAAGAAAACAAAGAGTAAAAGGAAGGGAGAGAGAAAGGGATGATGTTGTGATGGTGATGGCATTATTGGAGAGTCTAGGCAATGGCGGTGGTGGGAAGGAGTGGCCAGAGCTAGGAAGAAGTCATCGGAGTTCTGCAAACCGGTGGCCGGGATGACCAGAGGTCGTCAGAGCTAGAGGGGGTGGCCGGCGTTAGGGTTAAAGTCTAGTTATTTTGGTAATTTGATTAATGGTTAAAATGGTAATAAAAAAAATGGTATAATTTTGAGAAGGTGCATTTTGGTAATTTTGGTTTTTTGAATTTAATTTTATGAAAATTAAATTTTTTTATTTTTCTTATTTTTTTTTTATGCTAGTGAATTTTTTTAATATTTTATGCAAATTTTTTACTTTTTAGGTGTACCTATAGCCTAGATGTATATAAAATGTACAATATTTTTTAAAAAATCAATAAATACACAAGAATATGAAAAAATACTGAATTTTTATTTTTATTTTTATTTTTGATATTATTATTAGTTTTTTTAAAAAAAAAATTCACAAATATTATACTTTTAATTGTATTTGTATTAAGTGTATCTAAAAAAAAAAAATTTTGCTTAAAATATTAAAAAAATTCACTAAAAAAAAAGGAAAACAAAAAAATAATTTTGCAAAAATTAAATTCAGGATAATGGAACCAAACAAGGTGATTGGCATGCAATAAATATTTTATTTTCAATTTATATTATTTTGTGCTTCATGTATCAATTATTTGAACAAAACTCTTGATATTTGGATTATTAATTTTTGTTGAGAAATTGAAGTCAAAACATTTAATTTTTATTCGGAAAACTTATATAAAAAGCACACAAATGATGAGAACCAAGTATATTTTGGATAATTGTCAAGTGAGGTAATTGTAATTTGCCTATACAATTTTATTTTTTTTCTTTTGAGATTATTTTCTTTGACCTGGCTTGTGTCATTGGAGTTAAATATCAGATTCCAAAGAAGCAAAGGAGAGAAGTGATCACTGTCAACTGTCTTGGTTAATATGGTAAGTCCAATTTCTTCATTCCTCAGAATTATGTGGACTATATGTAGCCTCATGGTCAAATGAGTTGAAAAGTTTGAATACAAACTAATAATTCAACACGAGTGCTATATGTATTAATTGATATATCAATTAGTATACTAATATACAAACTATAAAAATCTAAAATTTCTGAAATTATGTCTTATCATCTGTTAGTATACTAAGAGATGTACCAATTGGTGCGTATAATTTTATTCATAATTAAATTCATTTCCACACATATGTTTTGACTTGTTGTATTGTTAGAGTTCAGAAATATTTCTAACATTCCACCAATAATGTAGTACATACATTTCATTGTTGGATTATTTTTTATGAGATTGGATATGATAGAATTATTGATAGGATTGTTAGTGATATGTAATGTTATTTAGATGGGATGAATAGTTGGATATATGATAGGATTCTAAACGATGAGTTATATTAAGAAGTTAATTGATGGATAAATAATTAGATGTAGGGAGGGAGATATTATATTTGATTATGATGAGATAAAAAGAAGTTTAATATCCCCAATGCCACACACAATTCCTATGATATGACAAAGTAAAACAAACGTTGGATTAAAATAAGTGTGTGATTAGCATGTTTCCCCACTTCCAATCATCCTCCTTTTCTTGCAATCAAATGCGAGATTAAAATAGGTATGAACATTGTTATCAGAATCTTGACCGATTTGGATAACACTAGGATCTTTAATTCAGTAGAATCTTAAAGTGATTACGATCCTACTCATAAAAAAATTTCTTATTATTTATTTCTTATATATGTATGTATATTGTATATTTATATAGGGAATTTGACTATAAACTCTTTCTCCAAACATCACATTAAAGATGCATTATATTAAATTTATCATTTTTCTTTACGCTGTGTTTGATTGGAGGATTTGAGGAGGGATTTAGAAAGGGAAAGGAAAAAAGTGTGTGAAATTTGGATCACATTTCACCTACTATTTAATTCCCTTTTTAAATCCCTCTTCAAATCTTTCAACCAAACACAAAATTAATGATTTTAAAATTACATATAATACATTATCATTATGGATAATTTTTTATTTTATTATACATTAAAAGTAGAATCTTACAATTCTTAATTTAATTTTACGATCAAATCTACAAATCGTTCCGTACAATCTTAAATGTGACAATCACATTCTCCACCACCCATTTTCTCCTACAAAGAAACGTGCACATATTGTTTACCGAGCAATGCTATAGACCACTAATTTATCATCACTAATACCACCACTAGTGAGGTGGCAATTGAAAAAAAAAAGAAAAAAAGAAAAAACAAGGCACAAAACACATGTGGCAGTGGATGGGACCCACTGCCACATCATTAGAGCCACCACTAATTAGTGGTCTAAAGCATTTTTGTTGTTTACCCAATACCGTGGTATTATTTTTTGTGGAATAATTCCAATTGTATTGATCAATTTCAGAGGCGGGCTACATTTTTATGGGACCCAAGGCGATGCCAATTCTTATACATAATTTAAAAATATATATATTGATAAAATATTAGTAATAATTTTGAATTAATATTTTGTTTTACCTAATAAATACCTACTCAAATTTTAAACAAATAAAAAAAATTACAATTATTTTCTCATGAAAATCACTTATAAGATTAAGTGAGAAATCTAATTTCAAATTATTGTATTAGTAAGTAAAACATTTATAATTTATTTTTCACAATAATTACAATAATATATTTCCTAAGCAATTTTATATGATTTTTGTAGTTGACATAAATCATAGTTGTTGATATTGACGTAAATCATAATTATAATTATTGAGATAAATTTTGAATATTTTTGAGCGTTAACATTATTAATTTATTCACATTTTTTCCTGATGTAGTAGATTGAATTGTAAAATTTGATCAACTTCAAATTTAAAAAAAAATTATTGCTCCAAAAGCAATTGCAGTTGGTATAGTCAAACAATACACTATAAATAATTCTTACATTTGGCAAACAACCATCCATCCATTACTTCTATATAATTCTCCAATTAAATTTTTTTTTTTCCTTTAAATTTTGTAAACCTTCATTTTTAAATTGCTAATGCTATAACGTAGGTTTGGTTCACTAAAATGAAATTGAATCGAATGATATGGTCATTCCTTAGTCTTTTTATAAAATGACTACTCCCTTCACATCGGTGAATGATGATTTCAATTGTCATGTTTTTTATTATTTCTTAATAAATCAAATGTGAGGATGGACACAATAATGGAATGATTATTCCATTCAATTTCATTTCAATGAATCAAACATAACTTAACACCGAAATAATTAATCAAATATAACTTAAAATTGAAATTATTTTGAGACCCTATTTGGGGCCCTGATCAGTGTGAGAGGGGAAAAAAAATACAGAAATGGTTCTTGTATGCTTATGATCTGATGTTGATTAATATCTTCTAAGAAACTCCAATATTTAATTATACAGTCAAAGTGTTGAAAAAAATTGGAAATAATGGAACTGTTGAAATTTCTCTAGCAGTGATGTGTCATAATCTTATTCTATTGCTGATTTCCAAGTCTCGAATATTATCTTCCTCATTGGCCAATATATACTAAATTTTCTTATAGAAATAGCAGTATACAACTTCTATTGACTTTGTTCGCCATTTCCAAAAGAGTGAAGAACATTGTAAATTAGGTGAGGAAAAAAAATACACATGAGAAAATGATCGGGGGAATCATTCTTTTTGCTATTTCGTATTACTTGTCTGCTTTTGTTTTAGCAGATGACATGCTAAATCAATACCAGCAAATCAATGACAGTGGGGCATTAGTATCTGCTAGAGGAGATTTCAAGTTAGGCTTCTTTAATACAAGCAATTCGAGGAGCCGATACTTGGGGATATGGTATAACAATATCCCAGTTCAAACCATTGTTTGGGTGGCAAACAGAGACAGACCGCTTAATGATTCGTCGGGCAGTCTAAAGATTGGGGATGATGGAAATCTGATCCTTCTTGACAGTGGAGGGATAGTTGCGTGGTCTACCGGTATCCGGAATATATCGTCAAAGCCTACGGTTGCACAACTCTTAGACTCTGGAAATCTTGTTTTGAAAAGTGAAAATGGTGGGAACACAAAAAGTTATATTTGGCAAAGCTTTGATCATCCTTCAGATACGCTGATAGCTGGTATGAAGCTGGGATGGGACTTGAGAGTCGGTTTGGACCGGTATTTGACATCGTGGAAGAGCGCAGATGACCCTTCTCCCGGTGATATCTCTTTTCGGTTAGATCTTGATGGTCCTCCACAAAGTGTTATACGTAAAGGGTCTGTTAAGAAGTACCGAAGTGGGTTATGGAACGGTCTGCAGTTTAATGGAGAGGTGCTTGAAAACACTGCTTTCAAAGCTAATTTCATCGATAATTCAGAGGAAGTGTATTTCGAGTTTGATCTATATCAACAGCTAATAAGGTTGGTTTTGAATCACACCGGGACAAAGCAATGTGTGATCTGGAACAATAGAAACCGTGAGTGGGTTGACATTAGTACAAAACCTAGTGATCCATGTGAAAGTTATGGGCATTGCGGCCCTAATTCTATTTGCACAATCTCTAATGCTTACATATGTAGTTGTTTGGATGGATACATTCCTAAATCATCGCAAGATTGGAATGCGTTGGTTTGGGATGGTGGGTGCGTTCGCAAATACCCATTAAACTGTTCGGATGGAGAAGGATTTGTGGCATTCGAAGGCGTGATCGTCCCTGATTTGTTAGATTTTTGGATGAACACCAGTATGACAGTTAAAGAATGTGAATTGGAGTGTTTAAAGAATTGTTCTTGTACTGCTTATGCTAAGTCCGACACTGCTGGAGGGGGAAGTGGATGCTTGCTCTGGTATGGGGATCTGATTGATATTAGAAGCTTCCCAAATCCTGGTGATCAAACTCTGTATATTCGGGTTACAGCTGCAGACCTAGGTACGTTTCTTGTGATTTGTGTTCAATAATTCCGTAGGCTAGATAAATTTGGCCAAACACATAAACTACACAGATTTTTTTATTTTATTTTTTATTTTTAAATTTAATTTTCACTGGATGGTGTTTGTAGTGTCTAGATCAGATTCCAAGGAGAAGAAGAACACGCTCGTGTTGGTGATTACCCCCATCTCAGTAGCTTTGTTGTTGTTCCTCCTTGTTTCTTGTATAATATGGAAGAGGATAAAAAAAACAAGAGGTAAATCTACGGTTCTATAATTTGGTTGAGAGTTAATTTTATGCGGAATACATAGTACTAAAGATCTCTTAGTCAATGTTAATTAAATGAATAGAACTATAAAAAAAATAGAATGGAAAGCAACAACAAATGAAAGAATAAGAAGTTATATTTTCTATTATTATCTCAATAGTGAAGACTGAAAATGTTACATAATAAAGAGTTTATATCTGACTTGTTCTTAATGAATCTCGTATTATTACATGATCTTATAATTATACGTACACAAGTCCACATGTTGCTGATTTGTCTGTGGAGACTTTAAAGCTCATTTCGGCGGAACACCTAATTGTATAATTTTTCATTCTTAATTGTTTAAACAACAGAAATTTAAAGAAATTTCCTTAGTTTCAACGAACTTTGGCAAATTTTTTCTGAACTAGAAATGTGGCAAACCATGAATCTAACAACAAGTGAATTGGAATGACCTATTTGTTTCGTTGGAGTTTCTTATTCAGAGTTTATTCTTTTGTTGACTTAATGGTTTCTTCCATTGGCCTCTGTCAAAGACAACATTGAAATGACTTGCATTATCTTAATCCTAATATTTCATTGGTTCTTTATGATAAGATAGTTTGACAAATATTGTTGGGTCTATTTCCTTGCATCTTAAGTTTCGGGATAGTTTTTTTTTTTTTTTTAATCGGCAAAAGAAAGAGCCTTTGTTGATGAAATCAAAACATACAATGCATATGAAAATACATCAACAAAGGGGAAGGCAAGAGCAAAAGGCATCAAAGTGTATCTCCCAAATCCCAATTAGGTTGGCACTGTGAAGAACACTCAATCATCTGCTAGCTCAAGCCAAAACGTTGGTGAGAGACCAATAGAAAAGGAAGGGGGGATAGATCAGAAGAACCAACCAGACTATGAGGATAGAAACAGCAGCAACCCAGGATAGAAACAACACTAACCAAACTGAGCTAGCAGATCAACAGCCAAACTAAGCAAGCAAAACACAAGACAAATCAGCAACCGAAGGGATCAACACAATCACATCTCCTCTGTTTCAGCTTCAAATTTGTTCAGATACATTTTCTCACCTGTTGTATGTTTGACACAATCACATCTATGGAGTAGAAGCAACCTATGTCCTGTGCTTTCATCCATAAGGCCACCCTAACTTTGATAAGCTCAGATAGCTCCTCAATGCTTGGTTGTGTGCCATTGAAAACACAATAATTTCTGAACTTCCACGAGGACCAAATTACTGATATAAGAACAGCTCTCCAAACTTGCCTTTCCTTCTTTCTGAACCTCCACCGCAACCACCACTGTATCAGACTTTCCAATGACCCTGCTATGACCCACTTAATACCCCACCAATCCATAATATTTTACCAAACTTGCCACACAAAGGGGCAGTACAATAAAACATGATTCAATGTTTCCACTTCAGCTTTGCCTAGTACACAGGATAGATCCACATTACCCCTCAACACCCCTATTGTACTTGGGAATGAAGCTGAGGTCTGTTCACAACTAAAGTTTTGGGATAATTGATGATCTTAGTATTAGTGCTCTAGTTCTAGGGAAGGTTTTGAGTTTGTTGTTTATTTGACCCTAGATGTGCAAGACGAGATTTGTTTAAACTTGGTTAGTTGTGTGTTTCCCTAAAGATAGCAAGACAGAGTCAGGGCTGCACTTAAGAAATGGTATTAAAATGGGCTGGACATTGTTGATGAATGGTGTTACAATAGCTAGATATATATTGTCAAACCAATTTTCTAATAGCTTAAGCTTTTGTGACAATTGATAATCTAGCACTTTACTTTGAATAGAAAAATAACAAGGGTTTGTGCATATTCCTTTACTAACTTTTTATCTAGATTGATATGCGAGGAGCAATTAAAAAGTGAATGTTCTTGTAATGTACCATTCCCCCCCCCCCCCCCTTCCAGATTTAGGGCCATCTCTTCTGTTTTTCTTCTATACATTAAATAGCAAATTCCCTTGTAAAACTTATGCATCAAGGTCTTCTCGAATTCAACGCCATTGTGGAAACAAATATAACCATGTTTCAAGTTTGTTTCCAGATCTTCTCATCTGTTGTGATCGACAGGTTCACGGCCAAACATTCCATTCAAAGATGATGAAAACATAGACTTGCCCATTTTCAATATAGTCACAATTGCAAATGCTACAAACAATTTTTCTATTTCTAATAAGATTGGAGAAGGTGGGTTCGGACCAGTTTACAAGGTAATTTGAATTGCACTTACTAAAGTCATATAATTTTCTGTGCTGCGTGTTTGTGAAAAAAGTGTAAATTCAAATCTTTGTCTTGAGGGTTAAAAAAAATCTGGTTTTTCTTGTTTGTTTCGTCGCTCTTCTATGTAGTGTAGACTTGCCTTAGGTGGCCCCATATCTATCTAGGTGGCTTTCACCTTAGATATTTTGTTTGGTGAATGCCCATGTATGATGTTTTTATCTTCAATCTTTATTTACTTTCTCACTTCCCAAAAACAAAAAACAAAAAAAAAACGCTTGTGTATTTCCATAGGGTCAGCTATCAACTGGACAAGTGATAGCAGTAAAGAGGCTCTCGGAGAATTCTAAACAAGGGGTTGGTGAATTTAAAAATGAGGTTATCTTGATTGCCAAGCTTCAGCACCGAAATCTTGTTAGACTTTTGGGATGTTGCATTCAAGGAGAAGAGAGGATGTTGATCTATGAGTATTTGCCCAACGGCAGCTTGAGCTCCTTTATTTTTGGTTTGATCTTCGACCTTTCTTCTAACTTCTTTAATTGAATGTTGAAAACAAACTACACACTACTCGAAGTTGTATATCAGTATGTCAATTATTGAACGCAAAACTAATATTCTATACAAATGCATCTCTTAATCTATGTGCTAGATACTACAAAAAGTAACTCTCTTGAATGGAGGAAACGCTTGGATATTATTATGGGGATTGCTCGAGGGCTTCTCTACCTTCATCGAGATTCAAGACTGAGAATTATTCATAGGGATCTCAAAGCTAGCAATGTGCTACTAGACAATGAGATGAATCCCAAGATTTCAGACTTCGGCATTGCTAGAGCTTTTGGAGGAGATCAAATATCGGAGAAAACAAGAAGGGTGATTGGAACTTAGTAAGTACCCAAAAGATTTCTTACATATACTTACCCAACTTCAAGTTTCACTGACTTATTTCTTGATTTATTAATTTGATTATGGCATGTAGTGGTTATATGTCCCCAGAATATATATTACGTGGGCTCTTTTCAATGAAATCAGATGTGTTTAGTTTCGGAGTACTTGTTTTAGAAATAGTGAGTGGACAGAGGAACAGAAAGTTCCGACATCCTAACCATACTCACAACCTTCTTGGGCATGTAAGTTTTTACTAGTGTTTGATCTCTTCATTTTTTGAATTTTCTTCCATATTGATCTCTAATATAAATGCGCTCTCTTAGGCATGGAAACTATGGGTTGAAGGGAATGCCATCAAGCTAGTTGATGAGAAGGTGGAAACTTCAACAATGCTAATGTCAGAAGTAATAAAATGTATACAAATTGGTCTGTTGTGTGTGCAACAACGCCCTGAAGATAGGCCAACAATGTCATCTGTGGTGTCGATGTTGGATAATGAGGGTGCAATGCTGCCCCGTCCTAAACAACCCGGATTCTATACAGAAGGGAGTAGTGATGAGACAGAACTTGCGTCAACTACAGGAATAAAATGTTCCACAAATAAGACGACTCTAACAATTCTACTAGGTCGTTAAAAAATTCCAATTGAAGAACTAATGCTTATGGCTATTATTATTATTATTATTTTTCAATAAGAAAGTTAATACCATATTTGATAATAGCGTTACTAATTATGGATGACAGATGATATATAAGTTTCCTTGTTTGATAGCAAACGAGATAGAATGAATGACCAATTTTTATCGGCCAAAGACTCTCTAATGCTTAAGTCAATAAACTGGTGTGATTTATGCAATCGAGGTGAGAGTTGTTGCATACTTCCTTTGGAGTTAGGGGAGATGGATTTTGGATTGTGATTGCATACTTCCTTTGGAGTTAGGTGAGATGGATTTTGGATTGTGATTGCATACTTCCTTTGGAGTTAGGTAGGATGGATTTTGGATTGTGATCCCTTATTTCTTGTTGTGATGTTATTGTCAATTAATTTTATCTGGTTTTGAGGGTATCACTGTAAAAAAAACTTGACAGAATGTATAATATTTTCTTAGAAAAATCTTAAATCAAATCTTCAATGTGTATAATACATTTCTATTATGTTTATCAAACTTGAACTAAAAACATTCACACATATAAAATTTTGAACTTTACAATTTCTTTTTGCTATTGCTTGAGATAACAGGTTTCATCATAGGTCCAATCATTGATTTTCTTTTCAAAGACACATTAAGGTAGTTAAAAGAACTTAATGATATTTTGGTACAGTTATTTTGTAGACACAACCAGTTGCTATTGCACGGTTTGATAAAAGATGTAGAACTCATGATTTTTTTGTTGGGCGATAAGCGACGGTAAAAGGCCTAATGGTTTGTGATTAGTTTTATAATGTGTCATATGGCGTCCCAGATATGGTAAACAATTTTTAATATTTTATAGAGCTCCACTCAGAAGTACAAAAATTACAACGATTGATATAAAAATAAATAAATAAAATAAAATTTCAAATTTTGCTAAAAGCTTAATTATAGTACACTAACAACAATCACACATTAATCAGTATTAGATAAATAGAAAATAATAATAGTAATTAACGTCATCAAATTTTAAATAAAAATATAAATTTATCCTTACAAAAAAAAAATTCTTAAAATTTATTTAAAATACGAATTATCTTATGTAATTTTGGAAATTATATTCCGTCTTTTCAAGTTTATAATTGCATAACAAATTCATTTTATTAATGATATCATAAACACATTTCAATTAACAATTTAAATAATTTTATTATTGTATAGAAGAGTAGTTAGAAATTTTATTTTTTATGTTAATTGTATTAAACAAACAATTCAAACAATTGAGTATTTGTAATTTTTCAAATCACAAAAAATAAGTTGTATTTTAATTAAATGTTAGGAGGTGAATTTATAATTGACCCATTTTAATAATTTTAAATAATAATAATAAAAAAGGTTTATTACACTTAATACCTCGAAACTATTGCCAAATGTCTACTTAATTTATGAACTATCGATTGAGTTTACTGAATTCCTAAAATATATAAATCAAAATTGATTTAGTCCTTAAACTATCGATTAAATCTATTAAGTCTCTAAAATATTTAATTCAAACATATTTAATCATTGAAAGTATTACAAAAATAAAATTTAAGCCTATAAATATTATAAATTAATAGAAGATCCTATCCAATTAAAATTTTAATTCAAAAAAATCTTACATTTTTATTTTGTTTTTGAAAAAATAAGAGTCAATTTTTATGATGAATTTTCTTTATAAGGGTAACGATAATTATCTATAGTAATTTTTTTTTACTTATGTATTTATCTTTTTCAAGTATTATATATCACATCACATCACATCTCATTTATAATTTATAATTGATTATTTTTAATTTATTATATGTCACAACAAAGAAAAAAAAGGTAAAAGGAAGGTAGAGAGAAAGGGTTGATGTTGCGATGGTGGTGGCTCTGCGCCACTGTTGGCACTACCGGCGAGTCTAGGAAGAGTTCGTTGGAGTTGGGTGCCTGATCGGAGCTGGGTGGTTGGCTGAAGAAAGGAAAGGAGTTCTGCAAACCAGTGGCCGGAGACTGCCGGAGTTTGGGGTAAGAGTTTGGTTACTTTGGTAATGTGATTAATGGGTAGAATGGTATTTTGAATAAAAACTCTCAATTGTATTTTGAATAATTGTCAATTTTACTTTCTTTCATGTGTCATATTTTTAAGGGCAAAATTATAAATTTACCCAATGCAGTATGTTAACATCAACTAATTTTATTGATAATTTTTCTTGAAAAACACTAACAATATTATCAATTGGACCAAATTGACGCAAATCTAAAATGAATGATCAAAATTAAGTCAATTGAAAGTGGAAAAACCAAAATGTTACAAAGAGTAAAATACAGGAACCACCGATCTAATTTGCTATTTTTTTAACTATGCAATTTCTATTTGCTATTGCTTGAGTTAACAAATTGCATCCAAGGTCCAATCGTTGATTTTCTTTTCATAAACACAATAAGATAGTCAAAAGAATTTAAGGATAATTTATTATACTGTGTCGCAATGACACAGCCACTTGCTATTGCACAACTTGGCAGAAGAGATTGAATTCACGATTTTCGTTGAGTGATGAGCAACAAGAGAAGGTATAATGATTTGTGATTAATTTGTAATGTGTCATATGATATCCCATATATATTAAACAATTTTTTTATATTTTATAGACCTCCGCTTACAATTATAAAAAACACAACGATTGATATGAAAAATTATATCAAATTTCACGAATTATAGTACACTTACAATTATACGTTAATCAATATTAGATAAATGAAATAATAATAATAATAATAATGTCATCAAATATTGAATATAAATATAAATTTTATCCTTAAAAGTTTATTTTAATACTTTTAAACAATAAAAAATTAATTAATTGACAAAATTGCACATTCCAGAACTAGTTAAAAGTTACCCAAACCCACCAAAACCTTCACCGTTCCAACCCAACAGTCACACCTACCAATTTCTATCTCTTACATGCATTTTGTCAAACACCTTCACCATATTTGGTTTGTTTGTTGAGAGGTAATTTTTGAGAAATTTTTTTAAAAATTTATGTAGTTGAATTTTTTTTAAATTTTTTTTTAATTACTTTTCTCTCTATTACACATTAATCAATTACTTTTTTTCTCTCCTCACTCATTCTTTTACATTCTACACCTCAATCAATTACTTTTTCTCTCACACCTATCTATTCACCTATAAAATAAAATTAAAAAAAACAAAAAAGGTAAATTATCTAAATGGTCTTATAGTTTACGCGATTTGTCAATTTGGTCATTGTTTTAATTTGTTTGATTTTGCCCCTTAATTTAACGGATTGTGTCATATTGGTTCAATAAATAGTAGCCGTTAGGTTTGGTGGACGAAAACTCAAACGATGTGTCAATTTGGTTCCTGTAGTTTAAACGATATGTCAATTTGGTCTCTGTTAAAATCAAGCAAATTAAAACAACAGGGACCAAATTAACATATCGTGTAAACTACAAAAACCAAATTGACACGTTGTTTAAGCGCGTGACGACTTTTTGTCCACCGAACTTAATGGTCGTTATTTATTAGACCAATATGACACAATCCGTTAAATTAAAAAGCAAAATCGAGCAAATTAAAATAGCATTGATCAAATTGACACATCGTGTAAACTACAAGGATTATTTGCATAATTTACCTAAAAAAAAAAAAAAATCATCTGAGGATTGTGATGTCTTGGGTACTTAACCCAATTGAATTTCTATTTAATTCCATTTAAACACCTCATTTTCAAGTGTTTGATTTTAATTTTGAGACCTCGTAATCCGTGTAGAGTCACCACACTTCGTAACTCTCTTGTTTTAATTTTCTAAATTACTTCCGAGTTAAAGATTTGAATTTCGAATGTGAGGTCAGAACAAGAGTGTGGGAAACACCTTAGAAATTGACTTTCAGCCACCAGGTTTTCTCGCACATGTGAATTACTATAAGCGTGGATTGGTTTTCTAGGGACTAGACTGCACGTGCAAAGGCCAGGGCCATATGTACAGTAGGGGTGAGAATGGTCCGGATTGAACCGGATTGAGGTAAAATCAAAACCAATTCGTTATCTACGGTTCCTGAAAAATTGGAACCAATCCAATCCAATCCATTTAAACACGGATTGGATCGGTTTAGGACCACGGATTTGCATAATTAAATAAAATATATATATATAACACTTTAATTTCATAAAAATATAATTATAACACCATATTAGTTTCACAATAACAACACATCTTTTCATAATAGCGACATACTGTTCTAGAATTTAAACAACCATAAGAAAACTGGTTCCACCATAAGTATTTATACCATTACAAATTAACATTAAAAACTAGCAAACAAAAATAATAAAAGAAGATATTATGTGACTTTAGGTTTGGATTTAAGTTTTATATAAAATAAGAGAAGATACTATGCAGGAGGGTATATAATAAAAATATAGACTATTTGCATACGGTCCGGATCGGTTCCAATCCGGAACTGTGGGATCCAATCCGGAACCAATCCGTGAATTATGAATTTTTAATTTTTCAATCTGGAACCGAACCACGGATTCAAAAAACTAATCAAAACCTATTGGATTGGACTAGACTGGATCGGATTACGGATTTCACGGATTTCTTGCTCAGCCCTAATGTACGGGGATCTGGAGTTAGGATGGGAGTTTCTTTTGCGTGAAAATGCACGTATGGTCTTGGGCCATCGCATGTGCGAGCGAGGTAGTCGCATGTGTGGCCATGGGCTCCGTACATGCAAGGTTTCGCATTTTTGTCCCGATTTTTTAGTCCATTTCACTCAAATCTGATCCCAAAACCCTATTTCTCTCATTTTCATTATACCTCTCTCTACATGTCACTTCTCTCTCTCTCTCTCTCTACATTTACTCTACCAACCCCACATTTTCTTTGATTTCTCTCAATCCATTGAGATTTTGACCCCTGTTGTGTGCGGTGGAGATTAGTTTTCGACACTGTCAAGATTTGGGGTTTTTCTCTATTCTGCTCTCCATAGTTTGAGGTAGGGATTTTTTTGAGTTATATATACATTTTAGCAAGTCTATGTTTTTTGTTAATATATATGTGTGTTTTGAGTTAGGATTTGATTAGATGTGGTTGTGATTTGCTCAAATGAGGGTTTTCTCAAATATTTCTTACATATTTCTCAAATCTTTAAAATATCAAAAATGCTAGAGGCCTCAAAAATTCTACCAAAAGTTTTACCAAATGTCTCACATGGGTGTGGAACCCACATGGGACCCACACACCCACACCCATGTGAGACATTTGGTAAAACTTTTGATAGAATATTTGGAGTCTCTAGCATTACCCTTAAAATATTGGACTGTGGATGATTCGAAGATTTTTTAAGAGAAAACCCCTCTTCAAAAATGAGAAACCCTAATTTTTGGAAAAACCCTAGATTCTGGAAATTAGGAAAAATGTTGTGTTAATTGTAAAATCAAGATTTATGAAATATTGTTGTTGAGAAATGATTAAAGTGAATTGTTAATTGTAAATGTTGAAAATCCATGGAATGGAAGATTGATGTTGAGAGTTGATGAGAATGGCATATTGTTACGCTACTGTTGAGAAATAAAGATTGGAAACAATGACTATCATATTGAAATTTCTTCGACTATATGAGAAACAGAATGCATATGATGATGTGTTATTATTATCTTTTGAAAATTATATAGTGTGTACATATATATTGAGTAGAGATTGGTATTTGATCACAACTGAGGATTGTGTCATTGAGATTGAAAATTATTCAGTGTGTTTGGTTTCAGTTTTCTTAATTCAGTTTTTTAAAAATTGAATTTTTTATTTTTCATATTTTTTTTTATTTTTAGTGAATATTTTTTAAATTTTAATTATTTTTTTTTTACTTTTTTAGATGCACATTACTTAGTTGTATCTAAAAAGTAAAATAGTTGTGAAAAAAATATTTTAAACAATTAATAAATATACAAAAATACAAAAAATATATTAAATTTTTTTTATTTTTTTATTTTTGGTATTTAGTAAAGTTTTTAAAGATTTTTTCACGAAAATTATACTTTTTGAGTGTAATTATGTTAGGTGTGTCTAAAAATTAAAAAATTGCTTAAAATATTTTTAAAAATTTAGTAAAAATAAAAAATATATATATGAAAAATAAGAAAGTAGAATTTTTTAAAAAGTGTTTTAGAAAAACTGAAAACAAACATGCTGATAAAACTTTGAAAAATTAACAATGTATTGATATATTGCATTGTCGTATCATTTCGTTCTCATTGCTTTTCGATTTGGCATGGTTGAGATTACATTTTGAATAAGGAGTTATTTTTTGAAACAAATATTGTTTTGTATTGTTTTGGAGTAGATACGTTTGGTAAGTCTAGTTAGGGAGTGTAGTGTGGTTAAGCTAATACAAAAATTTCGATTTTTTGCGACGGCAAAATGCCGTCTCAAAATTTTTTTTGGGACGGCAATTGACTTTTAGCGACGGCAAAAGAGGAGTCACAACAAAGGGCATTGCTAAAAGTTTTTAGCGACGGCAAAATGACGTCGCCTTTTTTTGCGACAGCAAAATTGCCTTTTTGCGACAAAATTTTGCTGTCAACATTAATAAGTAAAAATCTAAGATTTTTTGAGACGGCACTGTGTTGTCATCGCTAAAACTGTTATTTGCGACGGCAAAAAATGTCATCGCAAAAATGTTTTTATTGCAACTGGGTACTTGCTATCACTAAAAAGCTATTTGAGACAACACAAACATGCCGTCACTAAAATATTATTTGTGACGACAAACAATACTGTCGCGAAAAGTTTTTTTTCAACTATTGCCAATATCTTTTGCGACAGGATTGCTTACGTCGCAAAAAAAAAAAAAAATGATTCTTATGGTTTTTTGAGACGGTGTGGTGCCGTCTCAAAAAAAATATATATAAAAAAAAAATAAAAAATATTAAAAACATGAAAATTACCTATATTAAATGAAAAATAACTTTAAAACAAACTAATAATTATATAATAATATAAAAATTTCAGTATAAAAATAACAATTCATCCATAATAAAAATATTCTTTCATTCATAATACATTAGCAAAATTATCCCACTACATAACGAGTCAATACCTCTGAACTAAACCCAGAAAGACTGGTCAGAATGCAAATTGGCCACTAGATCCATAAATAAAGAATATATTAACAAAAGACCAAAATAAAAGCTAAGATATATAAAAGGGGGCCAAAGATTCTCCCAGGCATTATCAGCACTCTCTGAAACCAGCAATGCTACAGACCCCCACTGGGGATGACCCCCCCCCAGTGCCACGTGTCGGCCTGGGGTTGGCTGAAAACTCAAAAAAAAAAAAAAAAAAAACTGTTTTTTTTTGGACCAATGGGAGGTGACCCCCAGTACCCCCACTGGGGGTCCAAAGCTTTATTCTTCAACAAAAAGCAAACACATCATCATATCATCTGCCATTTAGGCGTGGATTAAGGCATCACTCCTAATAATTACAGCACAGAATCCTTCAATTTTGACATGGGCCTCCCTATGGCATGTAACCTGGATCAGTCGCTCTTTTATCTGCAAAGATAAAAATAAATAAATTAAACGTTTAAAATCATGTTTTAAAAGTATGATAGAATGGCACGTAACCTAGATCAGATGCTCTTTATCTGCAATAAAAAAAAAAAAAAATTGAAAAAAAAGGTTCAAACAAAAGTCCTGTTTCCACAATGTTGAGGCAAGGACACCCACACAGCATATGCACTATGTATACCAACTCAAGAATGAAAGCATTGCTACACTAGTCTATTGAGGAAAACCTCTAATCTATCGAGCCACAGGTGATCACTTACTTCCTCAAGACCACACCGAACCCCTTACATGAATTCTCAAAATTTTCAGATATCTAAAAGCTCAACCAGAGTGAATATTTGTAAGTTGTATGCACAAATTAACTTCATCAATCGACAATGTTATCATTGTAATACACCACTCCCATAAATGAAATTTCTCACAATCTAATAACCATTTTTCTCCCTCAACACACAGGAATTGAATGAACATGATTTAAAGCAATTTATCATTTTTGATTCCTTTGGTTACTATCGCCAAATCTCAACATAAATAAAAGCAGTATACTAAAATTCTATTAGTTCTCAATAAAAAAAACAAACATATAAAATAGATATCAGAACATGCAAATTAAAGGAGGTGTCAAACTGACATGTACATTGTAATTGGAAGTGCTGGCAGTATTGGAGTGATGATGCAATGGAGAAATTCTTAATCAACCAAAGCCAAATCCTTCACTAGCTTCATGGATAGCAAGGACCAAGCGCTCTTGAAGCTGTTCCTTGGAAGTATACTCAGGAAGGCTAGTTGATTGAAGCTGGGGAAAAAAAAATCCCAAACCGGGAACCCGATTCGAGTCCCGTCTTCTCCCACAAGTCTTTCATGCCTAGGCGGCCGTGTGTGCCAAGTTTCGTGCTAAACCAATGCCGTTTGGTGATTTTGGGACATCAACACCTCGAATTCAAGTTTCTTAAGGAACTAGTTTGCCTAAAATGAAATCTGGCTCTAACTCCCAAACCGGAAACCCGATTCGAGCCCCGTCTTCTCCCACAAGGCTCTCGTGCCTAGACGGTCGTGTGTGCCAAGTTTCGTGCTAATCCGACCCCGTTTGGTGATTTTGGACTGTCAACACCTCAAATTCAAATTTCTTAATGAACTATTTTGCCTAGACCGAAATCCGGCTCTAACTCCCAAACCAGGAACCCGATTGGAGTTTCGTCTTCTCCCACAAGTCTCTCGTGCCTAGGCGGTCATGTGTGCCAAGTTTCATGCTAATCCGACCCCATTTGGTGATTTTGGGGCGTTAAACACCTCGAATTCAAGTTTCTTAAAGAACTAGTTTACCTAGAGTGAAATCCAACTCTAACTCTCAAACCGGAAACCCGATTGGAGTCCTGTCTTCTCCTACAAGTCTCTCGTGCCTAGGCAGTCGTGTGTGCCAAGTTTCATGCTAATCCGACCCCGTTTGGTGATTTTGGAATGTCAAAGCCTCGAATTCAAGTTTCTTAAGGAACTAGTTTGCCTAGAGTGAAATCCGACTTTAACTCCCAAACCGGGAATACAATTGGAGTCCCGTTTTCTCTCATAAGTCTCTCGTGCCTAGGCAGTCGTGTGTTCCAAGTTTCGTGCTAATCCGACGCTGTTTGGAAATTTTGGGACCTCAACCCTTTGAATTCAAATTTCTTAATGAACTAGTTTGCCTAAACCGAAATTCGGCTCTAACTCCCAAACCGGAAACCCGATTGAAGTCCCGTCTTCTCCCACAAGTCTCTCGTGCCTAAGCGGTCATGTGTGCCAAGTTTCATGCTAATCCGACCCCGATTGGTGATTTTGGAGCGTCAACACCTCGAATTCAAATTTCTTAAAAAACTAATTTGTCTAGAGTGAAATCCGGCTCTAACTCCCAAACCAAGAACCCGATTAGAGTCTCGTCTTCTCCCACAAATCTCTCGTGCTTAGGCGGTCGTGTGTGCCAAGTTTCGTGCTAATCCGACCCTGTTTGATGATTTTGGGGCGTCGACACCTTGAATTCAAGTTTCTTAAGGAACTAGTTTGCCTAGAGTGAAATCCGGCTCTAACTCCCAAATCAGGAACCCGATTGGAGTTTGGTCTTCTCCCACAAGTCTCTCGTACCTAGACGGTCGTGTGTGCCAAGTTTCGTGCTAATCTGACGTTGTTTGGAAATTTTGGGACGTCAACCCTTCGAATTTAAATTTCTTAATGAACTAGTTTGCCTAAACCAAAATTCGGCTCTAACTCCCAAACCAGAAACCCGATTTGAGTCCCGTCTTCTCCCACAAGTCTCTCATGCCTAAGCGGTCACGTGTGCCAAGTTTCATGCTAATCCGACCCCGTTTGGTGTTTTTGGGGCGTCAACACCTCGAATTCAAGTTTCTTAAAGAACTAATTTACCTAGAGTGAAATCCGACTCTAACTCCCAAGCCGAGAACCCAATTGGAGTCTCGTCTTCTTCCACAAATCTCTCGTGCTTAGGCGTTCGTGTGTGCCAAGTTTCGTGCTAATCCGATCCCATTTGATGATTTTGGAACGTCAACACCTTGAATTCAAGTTTTTTAAAGAACTAGTTTGCCTAAAGTGAAATCCGGCTCTAACTCCCAAACCGAAAACCCGATTGAAGTCTTGTCTTCTCTCACAAGTCTCTCGTGCCTAGACGGTCGTGTGTGCCAAGTTTCGTGCTAATCCGACCCCGTTTGGTGATTTTGGGGGGTCAACACCTCAAATTCAAGTTTCTTAAGGAACTAATTTGCCTAGACCGAAATTCGGCTCTAACTCCCAAACCGGGAACCCGATTCGAGTCTTGTCTTCTCCCACAAGTCTCTCGTGCCTAGACGGTCGTGTGTAGGGGTGAGCAACGGATATACTGATCCGCCAAAACCGACCGAACCCAACCGATCCGCCGCATTTTGGACGGATGCTTGATGACAAGCGAACAGTTACAGATTGATTTTCTCCAATCCGCCAATCCGACGGACAGATGGCAGATTTGAGATTCCTTTAGCCGCAACCGAACCGCCTAACCGCGAGCACTCCTAGTAATTTATAAAGTTTTGTGTTTTTAGTTTGTTTAAATATTCTGTTTGTGTTTTCAATTAAAAAAGAATTTAAATATTCTGTTAAAAAAAGTTTTCAACTTAAATATCTTTTTTGAATTGAAAAAAATAAGCGTATTATTTACTATATTTTTTGGTTTTTAAATCTATCTCTAAAAATAATAAATAGAAAATATGATATATGCTTGTTGGTTTTTGTTTTCAAAAACAGATATAGATGTAACAATACATAGGCATACAATCTCTACTATTGCTCTGTTAATGGTTTTAGTGGTTTGAATTGTTTTTATATTTTAAGAACCACAGATTGTAATACTTTATGTGGATGAGGCATGCTGTGATTGTAGTATGTGGATGAGGCATGCAATGATTGTGATATTCTAAAGTTTCAAACTTTCTTACTTTGAATGATGCATGCAATGATTGTAATATTTTTTTAAGTCATTGACTGTAATACTCTGTTTTTTTTTTTTTTTGAAGAAGTGCACAAGTTGAATTATGTTGAAAATTTATAAAATTTTAAACCGCCAAACCGATTTACATCCATCCGCCAAACTGCTAATTCGCTCAATTCACATCCGTCGGATTGATGGACGAATGCGGATTGATTTTCTTCAAGCCGCCAATCTAGCAGACGGATGGCGGATTGGAGGTTCCGTGGCCGCGACCGACCCGCGCCCACTCCTACTCGTGTGTGCCAAGTTTCTTGCTAATCCGACGCCGTTTGGTGATTTTGGGGCATCAACACCTCGAATTCAAGTTTCTTAAGAAACTAGTTTGCCTAGAGTAAATTTTTTTTAGTGTTTTATCATCTTGAACTAAATGCGACTATTTTAAAGTAAAATCAAATTTTAACAATTGTGCCCTATAACTGAACCAAGAAATGAAAAGGCAAGTTCCAAAAATATGATGCATTATAATTTATAATATTGTATAAACTAATGTATGAGGATGAGAATATTGAACAAAAAAGTTTCTTGATTGCAATTATTCATGATGTTCTAAGAAGATGAATTGATTGACACAAACTAGTCATCTCTGTGTCCGTCTTTCTCCCTTAACACAAACTATGTTCTCATTTCTATGCCTTTGTCATCTCTGTACATCTCATTTCTATGCCTTTGTCATTCCCTCTATACATATATATATATATATATATATATAACAACAATTGTATACATCCAGAAAAACCACTGACCAGCCGCTACATCCAAAAAAAAGCTATCCAGCAGATGCCAAAATTAATACCTTTTGTATGCAGCTACGCAAATAATAAATAAACTATAATTCTTTTGAATCTCCCGTTAAGAAACACTGCATAAATATGAGTAACTTACCCCCCACTGTATTTCTTTCTGATTTATCAGATTAGCTGCATCCTGGCCACTCCCAACAAGTGTAACACCTTCATCATCAGAAATTGAGCTTGGTTGTCCAGGAGAAACTGCAAAGAGGTATTATTAGCTCAATGAAAAAGAAAAAAATTAACTAAAACACCATGATATAGTAGAAAAAAATATTATCACGATGAAAAACATGCAATTAACGAGCAGGGAGCTGCACCTTGAAAGTTAATATGCTCATTAATAATCCCAAGCATTGTAATGGATTGTGTCTTGTGTAAATGTTGTAGCAGAAGCTTATAGGAATACTGGAGGGAATAGTGGGAGAAAAATGACATTTAGCTTTCAGATAATCCCTTAAATTATTTTAAAATGATTTGCTTTTCCCTTGTATAGCCCCATCTTAATCTACTAATAAATAAATAAATAAAAATTAAAAGAAGGTGCCCATCTGAATCAATAACTAGGCTCTAGCCAATAAAATTCTAACTTCTAAGCCAGTGTTTTTAAAGGCTCAAGGCGCACTAAGGCGCCGAAGGTCTCTTGGAGCCTAGGCGCAAGGCGCAAGGCGAGGCGCGGGCTTTATTGAAGTAAGGCGCACAGTATTCGTAAAAAATAGAAAAATTAATATAGACTAATCATTCATAGTAGTAAGACAATTTTTTAAAAAATAAAAAGTAATCAAGATTCAAGACAAAATATAGAATAATTCTCAAAGCCATGAAAGTGCATATTACATAACATTCCAATTTTCAAAGATCAAATAATCCACATTCAATAAAATAAAAACATAAACACTAAACATCCAAAACATAAATATCCAACAAATATTAATATATGTCTTCACTTAACACTTAAAAACATCAATATCAAAAGCAAGGGTAGGTTAGGTCGGTGTCAGTCAATCATCATCCTCAACATCAATGGCAAGCAAACTATCATCTTCTTCTCCATCAGTTGATTTGTATCCCTCAAATTGATTAATTGATAAATTGATTAATCTTTATTAATCAATTAAATTCTTATTAATCACATTAATCACAACACATACAACACATTAAATTCTTATTAATCACAACACATTAATCTTTTCTAATTAATTAATCAATTTTTTATTTTTTTAATTAACTTATGAATCAATTTATGAATTAATTAATGTTATGATTCAATGTATGTACTGTAATGAATGTATGAATTAATTAACTCATGAATCAATTTTCTTTTTTTTTTTAATTAATGATCAATTAATTAATTTCAGTATAATGATGAATCAATTTTAATATAATCATAATGAATGTAATGTAATGTATCTATTTTTTTATTTATGTATGTATGAATTAATTTATTTATTTATGTAATAATCATAATTTATTTATTTATTTATTTATTTATTTATTTAATATAACTCAAATAATTGAAAAAAAAAAGAAAAGGAAAAAAAAAAGAAAAAAAAAGAAAAAGAAGAGACGACTGCGAAGCCGAAGGAGAAAGAAGAAAAGGGAAAAAAAAAAAAAAATATGAATGTCGAAGTCGAAGACGACCTGTCGAAGACGAAGAAGAAGGAGAAGGGGATCAGTGTCGAAGACGAAGAAGAAGGAGTCGAACCTGCTCAGCCGAAGTCGATCAGTGTCGCAGTCGAAGTCCAGCTCGTGTCGCAGTCGTAGCTCTAGCAGCTCGAAAGAGGGAGAGAGACGACTTCGATTAGGGTTAATCTGAGTCGTATTCGGCTGATATGGTACATGAGTTCTGATCCTCTGTGATTTTATGCCATTCGAAAGCTTAATCTGAGTCGAATCTGAGTCGTTCGATCTGATCTACAGATTAAACGCTCAGTCGCGCCTAGGCGAGGGCCTTGCGCCTCTCTCGCCGGGCTCAAGGCGCGGCTAAGGCGCTCGCCTGGCTCAAGCCGCCTCGCCTGGCACCTGTACAGGCGCAGATGGTTCGCCTCGACTCGCCTTGCGCCTAGGCGTGCGCCTAGGCGCGACTTTGACAACACTGTTCTAAGCTTACATATATGAAGAAAGCAAGCAATGGCAAGCAAATCAGGTGAGTGTTTAGGAAGTCCACCACAATGTTAGTTCATATATTAAACAAATAATTGACTCTCCTAGCTGTAATCAGAAGAACCAAGTTGAACAAGGACAGAAGTCCTCTACTATAGTCCACAGACAAGAACTTCAGAGCATCAACCTTTGAAAAACCAAAACTCAATCTTCCTTCCATTGGCTCCAATCCAACTATTTAGTCTTAAGCTAAAGTCGACCCAAGTGGCTTAATAGCTAACTGAATGTGAATCAAGAAATCACCTGGCATATCTTAAGGTTCACTTTGCTCTACCTCAAAGAATGAGCAAACTCCATTTCCTGCAAGGTGTAAACAAAGTTTATCAAGAAGCAGTTAGATTCATAAGTGCAAACAAAGAATGAGCAAACTCCCTTTCATCTGGCTTTCAGTTTAGCTATAAAATAAAGATTAATAGTGAAAATACGAAAACAAACAAAAAACTTATGTAGCAATTTCAACAATATACTGCCAAACAAGTCTATGCATCATTTCCAATTATTTGAGTATTGAAGAACATTAAAGTTTTTGAGACTACAGCAATTAGCAAATGTCTCCTAAATCCAGAATCATCTGTTTGGTATTGTCTTTGAAAATTATTTTGTATTCTTAAAAATACAGAAAATGAAGGCAACATAGTAAATGTTTGACCAAACTGCTTTCAAATACTGTATCTGATATTCTTAATAATAACCCATTTCAGAAAACCATACTGTATTCTTAATAACAACCCATCAAATAAAAAATCAAAATATTTTTTTTCTTTCCCAATCTTTATAATTTCCCAGCGTTTCCAACAAACCAAACAGTAAAAAAATAGATAAATACCAGTGGAAAGAATGCCGGGGACTCGAGAGATTTGAGGCATGTCGGTGGGGATTGATTGGATAGTGAAAAAACAATCTCAAGATTCATGTTTATACTGACAAAAACAAAACAAACAATCAACCAAGTATAAGCATAGTAAAAAAAAATTCATAGTTATACTGACCAACACCCAATCAATCCAATGTACTTATGTATGAAAATCTCAAGATTCATGTTTTTACAGACCTAACAACACTTCAGAACCTCCCTTTCTTCTAGATGAAGAATTTACACAGTAGCCATTGATTCATTTGATGAATTTACACAGTAGCCTAGATCACGAATTTGATGAATTTACACAGAGATGAAAAGAAAAAAAAAAAAAAAAAAAAACAGAGCCAGACAGAAATGAAGAGAAGGCCGGGGAGAGAGAGAGAGAGAGAGAGTCAGAGACAGAGAAGCTTACCTGTGAGTTGCAGAGCAGATTGGTTTTTTCGAAGGTCAATCGGTCTCTTCGCCGAGAGGCTCGATCGGTGCGATGAGAGAGTGAAGTCGATCGATCGATCTTGTGATGAGAGAGAGTCGATCTCTTGCAAGGTTGATCCGATCGATCCAGATGAAAAACGAGAGAGTGAGACTGATGAGATGAGAGTGAGAGCTGCACTGTGTTTATGAGATCGAGAGAAATCTTCACTATTGATTGCCGCTGCTCGATGCCGTCGCCTGCCGCTCGCAGTCGTCGGCCGCCGCCGGCGAGAGAGAGAGAGCGCCATAAGAAGAGATTAGGGATTTTTGATTTTTGATTTTTGAGAATGGGGATTTTTGGTTGAGGAGGGAAACTGAGCGGGAATTGGGAAAAAAAAAGGCTAAAGCCTCGGTTTTTTTTTTTTTTTTGGTCACAAATGAATATTTAAACAATAAACGGCACCGTTTAATTTGTGTTTTTTTACCATGAGAGTTGTCGTGACTAAAAATTTTTTTTTTTTATAGTTAATGATTTTTTATTTTTTATTTTTTTTAGTTATTAAGGTTGAAAATTTATTTGTTTCATTTTTATTTTAATGAATTTTTTTTAAAAAAAAATTGGTAGAAGTAGGGGTAATATTTTAATGAAAAATATTTCCCGTTAAAATAAAGTTAATTTTTTTTTATCAATGAAAAATGTTTTTCTGCGGTCTTTTTTTTTTTGTTACTAAAAATCAAGAACTTATTTTTTGTGGTACAAGAAAGGGAGTGGCAGTAGTAGTAAATGTGGTTGGCAAGAGAAGGTGGTGGTGGTGGTGGGGATGACGAAGGAGATTAATGGTGAAGTTGTGGTAATGGTAATGGAGATGGGGTGGCGATGGTAGAGGAGAGATAATGGTAGTAGTAGTGGCAGTAGTGGTAGTGTTGGTAGTGGAGTGGTGGCGACGGTGGAAGTAATGGTAGTCGTAGAGGTGGAGTGGCAATAGTGGTAGTAGTAGTTGTAGTGGAATAGCATTTGCAGTAGTAGTAAATGTGGTAGAGGAGATGGGTGGTGAGAGAGAGAGATGAGTGAGAGACAGATAGAGAAGAGAGATAGAGAGACAAAGAGAGAGACAGAGGCCTCGTTTAGGAACCTTCGTTTTTAGCCAAAAAGTCAAAAAGTTACTAAATTAGCCAAAAAGCCAGCAACTCATACCAAAAAGTCAAATATTATCTTTTCTCTCTACTTTTTGCACATCTTTTCGTAAAAAGCTAAAAAGTCATCCCAAACATACTTGTTTTTTTTAGCTCATATTTTAGCCAAATAGCTAAGAAGTTACTAAATTGGCCTGTTCCCAAACGAGGCCAGAGTGATAAGGGAGAAAGAGACAAAGTGGTCGCTAAAAGTACATTTTTTTGTAGTAGATCGATAAATCGAGAAGGAGCTCAATAAATAGAGAAGATATGAGGGAGAAACTGAGCAAGGCGAACACAGTGGAGGAGGCAGACAGGCAAACAAACAACAGGCAAACAGAGAGAGAGAAGAGTAATGAGTGACAGAAAGAGAAAGAGATAGAGAGAGAAAAAGACATGAAAAGATAGAGAAACAAGAGATAAGCAAGAAATAAACAAAAAGAGAGAGAAATAAAACGAAAAGAGATTAAATAGAAAGACACATAGAAAAAAAAAGACAGGGATAGAAGAGAGATGAACGAGAGAGATAGAGAGAGACAAAAAAAAGAGAGAAACAAAAGATGAGCGAGAGATAGATAGAGAGAGAGAGAAAAAGAGCGAAAAAAGATAAACGAGAGAGAGACAGAAAGAGATGAGTGAAAGAGCAGAAAGATAAAGAGAAGAGAGATGAGAGAGATAGGGAGAAGAGAGATGGGCGAGAGACACAGAGAGAAAGAGAGAGATAGACATACAGACAGACAGAGAAGAGTGATGAGTAAGAGAGAGAAAGAGAAGAGAGATAGAGACACAAAGAGAAAGAGAAGAGAGACAGAGACACAAAGAGAAAGAGAGAGACAGACAGATAAAGAAGAGTGATGAGAGAGAGAGAGAAAGAGAAAAGAGACAGAGACAGAGATAGAGACACAGAAAGAAAGAAAGAGAGAGACAGAAAGACAGAGAAGAGTGATGAGTGAGAGAGAGAGAAAAAGAAGAGAGACAGAGATAGAGACAAAGAGACAGGAGATGAAAAATTGGTGAAAAAATAAATGTTATATCAAAAGAGTAAGATGAAGTCATTTCTTTAATTTTTTTTTTGGTGACAGAAAAATACCGTTCCATTTATTTAAACCATTTTGTGACTATATGAAGCCGTCTCAAAGCCATAATATATATTTATATATTTTACTTTTTTTTGTAACGGTACCTATTACAGTCACAAAAAACTTTTTTTTTTTTTGCGACTGCAGCTGGTGCCGTCGCAAAAACTTTATTTTTTTGCGACAGTAATTTCTACCGTCGCATATACTCTATTTTTTGAGACAGCAAGTTGTGCCGTCGCAAAAAGTCACATTTTTGGCGTCGGCAAGTTGTGTTGTCTCAAAAAGTCACATTTTTTTGCGACGGCAAATTGTGCCTTCTCAAAAAGTCATTTTTTTACGACGGCGACGACAAATGTGCCATCACAAAAAGTTTCTTCTTTTAAGCCCACTTTTCTTGTAGTGCAGTTGACATGGTGAAAACCTAGAAACATGCGCAAAGTAGGTTCCAATTTCTTTCCACTTAGGAGCTAGTAAAGTGGCATTGGTAATACTTGATATGCCTACTTACAAACACCAACCTAAGGCTTGCTTAAGCCATATTTACCATCCCTTAGTTATATACTGCAATCATTGGATTAATTATGTTTTCAAACGAGCATTGTGAGACCCCTAGCTTTTGTAAGCCCTATTAAGTCCCTAAATTTTGAGTTATTATAATAAAGCCATTAGTTCTTCGTCTATTCACAAATTTAACCCTAGAATCAAAGACACATTGCGAATAAATTCGTACAAAACCAAATCAACCCCGATAACTTAGTAATCATTTTTACACACTAATATTACTTATTTAACTATGAGGCCCTAACCTCTGTAATTTTATTTTTGACCCTTACTTTTGAACTATTTCAATAGAGACCCTTGATTCCTTATTTGTCTTCAATTTTAGCTATAGAGTCGAAAACGCACGCCAATTGAAAACTCACAAACCCAAATTGATTTCGGTAACTTAGGAATCAATTTTAATACCCTAATATTGATTAATTGACTTCCTAAATGTCGAATTACCACTTGAAAACCCTAGGTTTTTTCGATCCTTATCACGTTCATCGGTTGATCGCCTTTTTATTCGAAACAAGAAATCCAAACCGAATTAAATTCTGTAACCCTAATTTAATTTAATTCTACGCTAAAATAAATGTTCCAATTCATAAATTAAATCCAAAGCCCTCACATTTTCATTAAATAACAAAATTGACCCCAAACAAGTACCATTATATATATACACTTCTACCCTAAAATCTATTTTATACACCATACTTTACAATTTCCAGCATTTGTATACAAATAAATAATAAAATAAGTCCCTCAAATAACCATCTAGTGCCAACCATTACCTATATAGATATGATGAATGTACTTTTGAGACAAGTTTGCATAAATTGTGGAAAATATCTTTAACTTGGTACAAACTTTTATATATATATTTATATATGTACATATATAACTAGGTTGATTTGATTAGGAGGAAAACCCTAATTAGATCATGTTTAGGAATCTAATTAAGGCCTCTAAACTTTCACTATTTCATTGGATTCAAACTAAATCCAAAACATCTCATTCAATTCCAACCAAAGGGCATTTTGGATCTTTCACACCAATTTTTCTATAAAATCAACCCTTCCCTTAGCATTTTACATACAAGAATACACACACACACACACACACACACACACACACACTATATTCGGCTAAGAGAAAGAGAGGCAGGAGGGTGAGATTGATGGAAGATTGGAGAGGAAGAGAAGTTTACTAGCAATTCCAACAAGCCTTAATTAAGCCACAGCACAACTCTCTCTTGTTTTTCCTTACAAATACATGCTCTTAGAAGTTTTAAACATTCATTTTAGATGTGTTTTGATGGTATTCTTGTAAAGGAGTTGAGCCTTGGTTCTACTCTTCATGTATTTCTCATAATCGGTATAAGACTACCTTTTTCCATATCAATCTCTCAAATTTTCAAAAGGCACACCTCACCTTAAATTTATGAATTTAAAACATATTATTTAGCATGTTTTCATCACAAGAGAATTGGAAAATTTCCCCTAGTTGACCTCTTGTCTTGGTATGATATTATACATGTCATGATTATGTATTTTTTTGCCCTTTGATGATGCTTACACTTACGCAAATTTATTTTCCTTCTCGCTTGTACTAACTAATTACAACGATTAATCTAATGGAAAACTTAATGAGGTGGTTAATGGGGTTTCGATCACCCGATTATTATTATGAGAAGAAGTTATTGGTTAGTAGAATGTGTTCCCTTTGGTAAGTTAAATCTTGCGCAAGTGGTTGTTTCATAATCCGTGAATAGAGCGGTTGTATTTGGACCCTAGGTAGTTCGGTGTAAGGAGGGATTTGGGCAAGGCCCATCATTACCATCTGTTTTGAGGCCTTGCGGTTGGTGTTACGTTGTATATAGCCGTTGGTAGGCATTCGAGGTAAGGTTTGCAACAAAATAGCAAAAGATGGGGCATACCAAATAATCCGCGTCCAATTCTTGGAGTTGGGAGGATGAAATCTCTTTGGGGGATTTCTAGACTACTAACAACTAACCATATAATCTGTGCCATGAACTTAAATGCCATGATCATTTCCTCTATTTTTTTTTTTAAATGTTGTTGTGTATTGAACTGGAAAAAAAGAATGGGGTGTTTGAGAAAACTCATGGGCATTCAAAACTCATGGCATTTAAGACATGATGACATTTTATGTCAGGCATTGAAGACTATTAGACCATTCGAAGACAAAACTGAAGCATTTGAGAATGTACGGCTACCCTAGGAGGATTAGAAACTAGTTTGTAAACGTGTTTTGAGATTGTAAGCGATAAATCCCATGTTGTATTTAAGACATGATTTTGTAATTATTATATATCTATACATATCTTTTATACTACCTATTCTTTTTTTATCGTCAACTCATGTAGACATTGTGTTAATTTAATATCTGTCAAAATGGTAGCTTTGCTATTTAAGGTGATTGGACTTAGAAGGGAGGTTGTATTGATTCCTCCAACCTTCCTAGGATCTTACTTTGTTATTAATCAAATGACTTATTAGTGACGTTTCCTACTTTGTAATCTTAGATAAACCATGTATTTATTTGTTAATATATTCTCTGATATTTCCCGATTTTTGGGGCATTACAAGCATCTTGCATGAGATTTTCAAATGAGAAAACTCACATTTTTTAGAATGGCATGACATATGCATCCATCTTTTGAGATTGCTTAAAATGTATATACTTTGTGGATGTTACTTTACTAGACTTTATGGTCACCCCTAGTGGAACAACTTGCAGGTAAAGATGTTGTGATCTAGCCGAAGTAAGTACGTGGAGCACTATATGGGGCATGAAGCTCATTTACTTGTATTTTATTTTTGTCAAGCCAAGGGCTAATACATTTATCTGTAACCAGACTTACGCTTTGGAACTAAATACCCATGGGGCATTATTTATGTGTTCGTTTCTTACTTCCTCTCATCACATGTTATAAATTCATGTTCTAGGAATTGTGAATGTATTAATTGTATGTGATGTATCTTTTGTAAATCTATAAGAATACAAATGCAGAGATTTGAGGGTATTTGAAAGATTATAAGGCTATATATTGTCGTTACCTAATGGATGGGAACCATGTAGTTATTCAATTGTGAAGGATTATAATTATGATAAGTATAGCGATCCCGGTTGTCCTTTTACTGTTCTGTTGTATTCCGGACTTAGTTCCGTGGAGTTGGTAGTGGTATCTACCTTGTTGTCATCTTTTAATTCCATTTGTTCGGGTTTTAGGATGTATTGGGCAGAGTTGTTATAGGTTGGTTAGGCTTTGGTTTCAATTCTTTGTTGCCCAGTTTTTAGGAGGTCCGCTCGAGCGGGTCTTCTTGCGCTCGAGCGGAGATTGCACACTTCCAGTTTTTCGTGTCCCTGCAAAACTTCTGTAGGTGTGATTTTTACGCTCGAGCGGGTAGTACCTTTTGGCGTAAGTTCTGGGAGGGGGAAATCCAAGCTCGAGCAGATTGGTTTTCGCACTCGAGCGGATGTGTTTTATTCTTGTGTCTTGGAGCTCGAGCGGGTCTTCTTGCGCTCGAGCGTACCTAGTTTTTTGTTCTTGACGCTCGAGCGTTGTGTTCTCCATTCGAGCGGGAATGTCGTATATCAGTTGGCAGCTGGGCGTTTTAAAATCACTTTTTACATTCTCTCTCTCTCTCTTCCTTTCTAAAAAGCCATTTTGAGAGTTCCTCTCTCTAGAAACTCCCTTCTCTCTAGGGTTTGATCTAGTTAGAGTGTTTCCTTTTCCTCCGGCCTTTGTAAAAGTTGGGTTGATCATCGAAGGCTATCCATTGATCCGAGAATATTGAGTTTTGGAGCACGTTGAGTTTCTTCACCTTCTTTCCTTGAGTTCCGAATTTGAGGTAGGGATTCCTACTCACTCTTATGGGTTTTAACCTAGATTTTGAGCTTATTGTTTAAATGGTTGATTTTGGGGCTTAGGGTTTCAAAATGTGTTAAAGAGGGTTTTGTGATTTTGGGCTCATAATATGTATTTTGGGTTTCAAAATGATGATATAGTTGTTGGTTGGTGATATTTGAACTTTTGAGTTGATATTGAGAGTTGAGGGTAAAAGCCTTAATTTTTTGTTTAAAATTAATTGGTATAATTAATTTGGGAAAATTGTAACTATATGGATTTGAGTTGGAAATAATATAATTGGCTCATTATATGGTAGAATAGTGGAGTTAGATTTATTAATCGCTCACTTTTGAAAACATTGATATTTTATCTGTGGGAGCTTTTATTATCTGTTTAGAAATAATTGCTTGGGCTACCCGTGGATGGTAGTTTTGATTGTTGTAGACAATGCATGATGATTAGGCAAACTAAAACTAATCAATTGGATATGTCACAGAGTATGACGGTTGATAGAATACATTAACGTTATGTATTGATTGATTGTGTATATGACCTTTGTGTATATATGAGTTGTGTGTGTGGGAGGAGATAGGGGATGTACTCTACGGTTTAGGGGAAGATAGGGGATGGACCTCTAAACCGGATGCTGTTTGGGAGGAGATAGGAGATGACTCCACTGACACAGCTCATATGCTTGTCAGATAATGTGTTGATATAGCTCATATGCTTATCTTTGGAAGTGTTGATACAGCTCATATGCTTATCATTGGAAGTGTTGATATAGCTAATATGCATATCTGTTGAAATGTGGATACAGCTTGTATGCTTATCTATTGAGATGTTGATACAACTAGTACGTTTATCTATTGTAAAATGGGAAATGTTTAATATGAGTCATTGTCTCATATAAGTGCTTGGCCAGGTTCTGAGCCGTTGATGTAAATTGTGAAATTGATAAGAAATGGAAATTGAAATGAAATAGAAACGGGTTATGAATTGGTTTATGGAAATCGAACATTTATCAATTGCTAATGTCTTAGTTATTGCTCATACTGTGTTTAGCATATCTCTACTGGGCGTTGGCTCACCCTATATGGGACATTATTTTCTGGTACAGGTAGTATGCCACCTCCAAGGACATAGCTTGAATAATGATGAGAGTTGAAGACTCTTTTTTTTTTTGTTTATTTTGATGTATTACATGTAAATTCAAACTAAGGGCTTAATATGTATTGAGTTATCACTCTTCTTTTTGTAACCAAGTGTTAACTTGGAAAGTTGTAAGCCCATAGGGCATTTGCTTTTGCTGTTAACATGTAATACAGTTGTGAGAATTACTCTGATGAAAATAAATGGTTGGTTTCTTTTATATCAATGCATGTCTAAAGTGATGGGTTTTATGTATTATTTTGAGGGCGTTACAATAAGTAAGCATGATTGATGAGTTAATACAGATTATCAAATGTTAATTATTTGAGGGCGTTATAAGGGTTCGTTTGGGAATTTGGATATTTTAGTTTGTTATTTAACGTTTTGGCTATTTTATCTTGGCTAAAAAAGTTATGTTTGGAAAGATAGTTGGCATTTTTGGAGTTGATTTAATTGTTATGAGAGAAAAAATAAAATAATTATAGTTTTGATGTGACATTTTGTCTTATTGATTGTTTTGTCTTTATTGGCTATTGTAGTCAAAACCATCTTCCCAAACAGGTCAAACTCTAAAATTCCAAAACTATTTTCAAAATATACAACCAAACAAAATTTCAAATTTTGTAAATTCTTTCCAAAAAATTATTTTTCAAAAGGAAAATGATATACAAGTCTATTTTTTAGGCCCAGTGATGTGTTAACAAGATAATTGGTTATCAATTAATCATCTTCTTAACACATTATTAAGTCTAGAAAGTGAGTCAAAATTGTTTCACAAATACAAACCAAACATGGCCCTTGTATGCATCGTGAATCACCCCAATAATAATTGATGAAAGAACTCTTATATATCTCCATTACACAGCGTCACTCTTAACCATTTCATCAAACATAGTTTCTTCATCTCTCAAATCAACCCATACAACAACAAAGAAAACAAAGGGTAAAAGGAAGGGAGAGAGAAAGGGATGATGTTGCGATGGTGATGGCATTATTAGAAAGTCCAGACAATGGCGGTGGTGGAAAGGAGTGGCCAGAGCTAGGAAGAAGTCATCGGAGTTCTGCAAATCGGTGGCCGGGATGACCAGAGGTTGTCAGAGCTAGAGGGGGTGGCTGGAGTTAGGGTTAAAGTCTAGTTATTTTGGTAATTTGATTAATGGTTAAAACGGTAATAAAAAAAATGGTATAATTTTGAGAGGGTGCATTTTGGTAATTTTGGTTTTTTGAATTTAATTTTATGAAAATTAAATTTTTTTATTTTTCTTATTTTTTTTTTATTCTAGTGAATTTTTTAAATATTTTATGCAATTTTTTTACTTTTTAGGTGTAACTATAGCCTAGATGTACATAAAATGTACAATATTTTTTAAAAAATCAATAAATACACAAGAATATGAAAAAATACTGAATTTTTATTTTTATTTTTATTTTTATTTTTGATATTATTATTTTTTTTTAAAAAAAAAATTCACAAATATTATACTTTTAATTGTATTTGTATTAAGTGTATCTAAAAAAAAATTGCTTAAAATATTAAAAAAATTCACTAAAAAAAAGAAGGAAAATTTACCCATAAGTCCTAGTTTTTGAAACGTTGAACCATTTAGTCCTAAAAGTTTTCTTATGCTTCATTTAGTCCCATTTTTATATCAACATGATGTGAATGATGTAAATGATCTGATGTTTCACTTTATAATTTCAAAATTTATTGAAATCTGATGAACATTAGATGTTTTTTATCCTATATTTTCAAACATTATTGAAATTTGATGAACATTAGATGTTTGAAATCTAATGTTTGTAACATGACTCTGATGTTATTAACATTGTATCTGATGTTATTAACATTGTAATGGGACCTTTCAGTCTATAAGAAAACTTTTAGGACTAAACAGTGCATAAGTTATTAATTTGGGATTTATTGGTGCATCCCCCAAAAAAGAAAAACAAAAAAAAAAAATAATTTTGCAAAAATTAAATTCAGGATAATGGAACCAAACAAGGTGATTGGCATGCAATAAATATTTTATTTTCAATTTATATTATTTTGTGCTTCAAGTATCAATTATTTGAACAAAACTCTTGATATTTGGATTATTAATTTTTGTTGAGAAATTGAAGTCAAAACATTTAATTTTTATTCTGAAAACTTATATAAAAAGCACACAAATGATGAGAACCAATTATATTTTGGATAATTGTCAAGTGAGGTAATTGTAATTTGTCCATATAATTTTATTTTTTTTCTTTTGAGATTATTTTCTTTGACCTGGCTTGTGTCATTGGAGTTAAATATCAGATTCCAAAGAAGCGAAGGAGGGAAGTGATCACTGTCAACTGTCTTGGTTAATATGGTAAGTCCAATTTCTTTATTCCTCAGAATTATGTGGACTATATGTAGCCTCATGGTCAAATGAGTTGAAAAGTTTGAATACAAACTAATAATTCAACACGAGTGCTATATGTATTAATTGATATATCAATTAGTATATTAATATACAAACTACAAAAATCTAAAATTTTTGAAATTATGTCTTATCATCTGTTAGTATAATAAGAGATGTACCAATTGGTGCGTATAATTTTATTCATAATTAAATTAATTGCCACACATATGTTTTGACTTGTTGTATTGTTAGAGTTCGGAAATATTTCTAACATTCCACCAATAATGTAGTACATATATTTCATTGTTGGATTATTTTTTATAAGATTAGATATGATAGAATTATTGATAAGATTGTTAGTGATATGTAATGTTATTTAGATGGGATGAATAGTTGGATATATGATAGGATTCTAAACGATGAGTTATATTAAGAAGTTAATAGATGGATAAATAATTACATGCAGGGAGGGAGATATTATATTTGATTATGATGAGATAAAAAGTAGTTTAATATCCCCAATGCCACACACAATACCTATGATATTACAAAGTAAAACAAACGTTGGATTAAAATAAGTGTGTGATTAGCATGTTTCCCCACTTCCAATCATCCTCCTTTTCTTGCAATCAAATGCGAGATTAAAATAGATATGAGCATTGTTATCAGAATCTTGACCGATTCGGATAACACTAGGATCTTTAATTCAGTAGAATCTTAAAGTGATTACGATCCTACTCATAAAAAAATTTCTTATTATTTATTTCTTATATATGTATGTATATTGTATATTTATATAGGAAATTTGACTATAAACTCTTTCTCCAAACATCTCCTCTAATTTATGTTGACATTAAAGATGCATTATATTAAATTTATCATTTTTCTTTACGCTGTGTTTGATTGGAGGATTTGAGGAGGGATTTAGAAAGGAAAAGGAAAAAAGTGTGTGAAATTTGGATCACATTTCACCTACTATTTAATTCCCTTTTTAAATCCCTCTTCAAATCCTTTAACCAAACACAAAATTAATGATTTGAAAATTACATATAATACATTATCATTATGGATAATTTTTTATTTTATTATACATTGAAAGTAGAATCTTACAATTCTCAATTTAATTTTACGATCAAATCTACAAATCGTTCAGTACAATTTTATCTAGATCCCAATTTTAGCAATCTTAAATGTGAGAATCACATTCTCCACCACCCATTTTCTCCTACAAAGAAACGTGCACATATTGTTTACCCAATACTGTGGTATTATTTTTTGTGGAATAATTCCAATTGTATTGATCAATGTCAGAGGTGGGCTTCATTTTTATGGGACCCAAGGCGATGCCAATTCTTATACATAATTTAAAAATATATATATTGATAAAATATTAGTAATAATTTTCCATTAATTTTTTGTTTTACCTAATAAATACCTACTCAAATTTTAAACAAATAAAAAAAATTACAATTATTTTCTCATGAAAATCACTTATAAGATTAAGTGAGAAATCTAATTTGAAATTATTGTATTAGTAAGTAAAACATTTATAATTTATTTTTCACAATAATTACAATAACAAATTTCCTGAGCAATTTGATATGATTTTTGAAGTTGACATAAATAGTAGTTGTTGATATTGACGTAAATCATAATTATAATTATTGAGATAAATTTTGAATATTTTTGAGCGTTAACATTATTAATTTATTCACATTTTTTCCTGATGTAGTAGATTGAATTGTAAAATTTGATCAACTTCAAATTTAAAAAAAAATTATTGCTCCAAAAGCAATTGCAGTTGGTATAGTCAAACAATACACTATAAATAATTCTTACATTTGGCAAACAACCATCCATCCATTACTTCTAAATAATTCTCCAATTAATTTTTTTTTTTCCTTTAAATTTTGTAAACCTTCATTTTTAAATTGCTAATGCTATAATGTAGGTTTGGTTCACTAAAATGAAATCGAATCGAATGATATGGTCATTCCTTAGTCTTTTTATAAAATGACTACTCCCTTCGCATTAGTGAATGATAATTTCATTTGTCATATTTTTTATTAATTCTTAGTAAATCAAACATGAGGATGGACATAATAATGGAATGATTATTCCATCCAATTTCATTTCAATGAATCAAACATAACTTAAAACTGAAATAATTAATCAAATATAACTTAAGATTGAAATTATTTGGAGATCCTATTTTTAGACAGAATTTAGGAGCCTTGCTCGCCATGCCTGAGGGCCGACCCTGATCAATGGTTCGTGTATGCTTATGATCTGATGTTGATAAATATCTTCTATAAAACTCCAATATTTAATTATACAACTCCAATGTTTAATTATACAGTCAAAGTGTTGAAAAAAATTGGAAATAATGGAACTGTTGAAATGGTAAAACACATGACAAAGTAACAATCTTATTCTATCGCTGATTTCCAAGTTTTGAATATTATCTTCCTCATTGGCCCATATATACTAATGTTTGATTTGTTCGCCATTTCCAAAAGAGTGAAGAGGACATGCTGAATTAGGTGAGGAAAAAGAATACACATGATAGCATCATCATAATTTTTGCAAAGTGATCATGGGAATCATTCTTTTTGCTATTTCATATTACTTGTCTGCTTTTGATTTAGCAGATGACATGCTAAATCAATACCAGCAAATCAATGACAGTGGGGCATTAGTATCTGCTAGAGGAGATTTCAAGTTAGGCTTCTTTAATACAAGCAATTCGAGGAGACGATACTTGGGGATATGGTATAACAATATCCCAGTTCAAACCATTGTTTGGGTGGCGAACAGAGACAGACCGCTTAATGATTCATCGGGCAGTCTAAGGATTGGGGATGATGGAAATCTGATCCTTCTTGACAGTGGAGGAATAGTTGCGTGGTCTACCGGTATCCAGAATATATCGTCAAAACCTACTGTTGCACAACTCTTAGACTCTGGAAATCTTGTTTTGAAAAGTGAAAATGGTGGGAACACAGAAAGTTATATTTGGCAAAGCTTTGATCATCCTTCAGATACACAGATAGCTGGTATGAAGCTGGGATGGGACTTGAAGGTTGGTTTGGACCGGTATTTGACATCGTGGAAGAGCGCAGATGACCCTTCTTCCGGAGATTTCTCTTATGGGTTCAATCGCGATGGTCTTCCACAAGGTGTTTTACGTAAAGGGTCTGTTAAGAAGTACCGAACTGGGATATGGAATGGTCTGCAGTTTAATGGAGCCGGGCTTAAAAACGCTATCTTCAATGCTAATTTCATTGATAATTCAGACGAGGTGTATTTCGAGTTTGATCTATACCAACAGCTAACAAGGTTGGTTTTGAATTACACCGGGACAACACAAACTGTGATATGGAACAATAGGAAACTTGAGTGGGATTTCATTGATACAAAACCTAGTAATCCATGTGAAAGTTATGGGCATTGCGGCCCTAATTCTATTTGCACAATCTCTAATGCTTACATATGTAGTTGTTTGGTTGGATACATTCCTAAATCATCGCAAGATTGGAATGCGTTGGTTTGGGATGGTGGGTGCGTTCGCAAATACCCATTAAACTGCTTGGATGGAGAAGGATTTGTGGCATTCAAAGGCGTGATCGTCCCTGATTTGTTAGATTTTCGGATGAACACCAGTATGACAGTTAAAGAATGTGAATTGGAGTGTTTGAAGAATTGTTCTTGTATTGCTTATGCTAACTCCAATACTGCTGGAGGGGGAAGTGGATGCTTGCTCTGGTATGGGGATCTTATTGATATTAGAAGCTTCCCAAATCCTGGTGATCAAACTCTGTATGTTCGGGTTACAGCTGCAGACCTAGGTACCTTTCTTGTGATTTGTGTTCAATAATTCATTAGGCTACATAAATTTGGCCAAACAAATAAACTACACAGATTTTTTTATTTTATTTTTTATTTTTAAATATAATTTTCACTGGATGTTGTTTGTAGTGTCTATATCAGATTCCAAGGAGAAGAAGAAGAGGGTCGTGTTGGTGATTATCCCCATCTCAGTAGCTTTGTTGGTGTTCCTCCTTGTTTCTTGTATAACATGGAAGAGGATAAAACAAGCAAGAGGTAAATCTAAGGTTCCTTAATTTGGTTGAGAGTTAACTTTATGCGGAATATATAGTAACTAAAGATCTCTAAGTCAATGTTAATTAAATGAATAGAACTATAAAAAAAATAGAATGGAAAGCAACAACAAATGAAAGAATAAAAAGTTTTATTTTTCTATTATTATCTCAATAGTGAATACTGAAAATGTTACATAATAGAGAGTTAATATCTGACTTGTTCTTAATGAATCTTGTATTATTACATGATCTTATAATAATACGTACATAAGTCCACATATTGCACACCAAAAAAGCGCAGCCTTTTTAGTTGTGGTGGAGACTTTAAGGCTGATTTGGGTGGAACACCTAATTGTATAATTTTTCATTCTTAATTATTTAAACAACAGAAATTTAAAGAAATTTCCCTAGTTTCAACGAACTTTGGCAATTTTTTTCTGAAGAAGAAATGTGGCAAACCATGAGTCTACCAACAAGTTAGTTGGAATGACCTGTTTGTTTTGTTAGAGTTTCTTATTCAGAGTTTATTCTTTTGTTGACTCAATGGTTGCTCCCATTGGCCTCTGTCAAAGACAACATTTAAATGACTTGCATTATCTTAATCCTAATATTTCAGTGGTTCTTTATGATAAGATAGTTTGACAATATTGTTGGGTTAATTTCCTTGCATCTTAAGTTTCGGGATAGTGTTTTTTTTTAATCAGCAAAAGAAAGAGCCGTCATTGATGAAATCAAAACATACAATGCATATGAAAATACATCAACAAAGGGGAAGGCAACAACAAAAAGCATCCAAGTGTATCTCCCAAATCCCAATTAGGTTGGCACCGTTAAGAACACTCAATCATCTGCTAGTTCAAGCCAAAACGTTGGTGAGAGACCAACAGAAAAGGAAGGGGGGATAGGTCAGAAAAACCAAGCAGACTATAAACAGCAGCAACCCAGGATAGAAACAGCAGTAACCAAACTGAGCTAGCAGATCAACAGCCAAACTAAGCTAGCAAAACACAAGACACATCAGCAACCGAAGAGATCAACACAATCACATCTCCTCTGTTTCAGCTTCAAATTTGTTCAGATACATTTTCTCACCTGTTGTATGTTTGACACAATCACATCTATGGAGTAGAAGCAACCAATGTCCCGTGCTTTCATTCATGAGGCCACCCTAACTTTGATAAGCTCAGATAGCTCCTCCATGCTTGGTTGTGTGCCATTGAAAACACAATAATTTCTGAAATTCCTCAAGGACCAAATTACTGATATAAGAACAGCTCTCCAAACTTGCCTTTCCTTCTTTCTGAACATCCACCGCAACCACCACTGTATCAAACTTTCCATAATATTTAACCAAACTTGCCACACAAACGGGCAGTACAATAAAACATGATTCAATGTTTCCACTTCAGCTTTGCATAGTACACCGGATAGATCCACATTACCCCTCAACACCCCTATTCTACTTGGCAATGAAGCTGAGGTCTGTTCACAACTAAAGTTTTGGGATAATTGATGATCTGACTTAGTATTAGTGCTCTAGTTCGGGGAAAGGTTTTGAGTTTGTTGTTTATTTGACCCTAGATGTGCAAGACAAGGTTTGTTTGAACTTGGTTAGTTGTCTGTTTCCCTAAAGATAGCAAGAAAGAGTCAGGGCTGCACTTAAGAAATGGTATTAAAATGGGCTGGACATACATTGTTGACGAATGGTGTTACGATAGCTAGATATATACTGTCAAACTAATTTTCTAATAGCTTAAGCTTTTGTGACAATTGATAATCTAGCAGTTTGAATAGAAAAATAACAAGGGTTTGTGCATAATCCTTTACTAACTTCTTTATCTAGATTGATATGCATGGAGCAATTAAGAAGTGAATGCTTTTGTAATGTCCCTCCCCCCCTCTCCCTCCTCCAGATTTAGTGTAATAAAGGTGATTTACCATGTCTTCTGTTTTTCTTCTATACTTTAAATACCAAATTCCTTGCAAAACTTGTGCATCAAGGTCTTGTCGAATTCAATGCCATTGTGGACACAAATGTAACCATGTTTCAAGTTTGTTTCCTGATCTTCCCATCTGTTGTGATCGACAGGTTCACGGCCAAACATTCCATTCAAAGATGATGAAAACATAGACTTGCCCATTTTCAATATAGTCACAATTGCAAATGCTACAAACAATTTTTCTATTTCTAATAAGATTGGAGAAGGTGGGTTCGGACCAGTTTACAAGGTAATTTGAATTGCACGTACTAAAGTCATATAATTTTCTGTGTTGCGTGTTTGCGAGTGTGTGCCAAAAGAGTGTAAATTCAAATCTTTGTCATGAGGGTTAAAAAAAAATTCTTTTTTTTCTTGTTTGTTTCATTGCTCTTCTATGTAGTGTCGATTTGCCTTAGGTGTCCCCATATCTGTCTAGGTGGCTTTCACCTTAGACATTTTGTTTGGCGAATGCCCGTGTATGATGTTTTTATCTTCAATCTTTATTTACTTTCTTACTTCCCAAAAACAAAAAACAAAAAAAATATAGCTTGTGTATTTCCATAGGGTCAGCTATCAACTGGACAAGTGATAGCAGTAAAGAGGCTGTCGGAGAATTCCAAACAAGGAGTTGGTGAATTTAAAAATGAGGTTATCTTGATTGCCAAGCTTCAGCACCGAAATCTTGTAAGGCTTTTGGGATGTTGCATTCAAGGAGAAGAGAGGATGTTGATCTATGAGTATTTGCCCAACGGCAGCTTGAGCTCCTTTATTTTTGGTTTGATCTTTTGACCTTTCTTCTAACTTCTTCGATTGAATGTCGAAAACAAACTACACACTACTCAAAGTTGTATATCATTATGTCAATTATTGAACCCAAAACTAATATTCTATACAAATGCCTCTCTTGATCTATGTGCTAGATACTACAAAAAGTAACTCTCTTGAATGGAGGAAACGGTTTGATATTATTGTGGGGATTGCTCGAGGGCTTCTCTACCTTCATCGAGATTCGAGACTGAGAATTATTCATAGGGATCTCAAAGCTAGCAATGTGCTGCTAGACAATGAGATGAATCCCAAGATTTCAGACTTTGGCATTGCCAGAGCTTTCGGAGGAGATCAAACATCGGAGAAAACAAGAAGGGTGATTGGAACTTAGTAAGTACCCAAAAGATTTCTTGCATATACTTACCCAACTTCAAGTTTCACTGACTTATTTCTTGATTTATTAATTTGATTATGGCGTGCAGTGGTTATATGTCCCCAGAATATATATTACTTGGGCTCTTTTCAATGAAATCAGATGTGTTTAGTTTCGGAGTACTTGTTTTAGAAATAGTGAGTGGACAGAGCAACAGAAAGTTCCGACATCCTAACCATACTCACAACCTTCTTGGACATGTAAGTTTTTACTTGAGTTTGATCTCTTCATTTTTGGAATTTTCTTCCATATTGATCTCTAATATAAATGTGCTCTCTTAGGCATGGAAACTATGGATTGAAGGGAATGCCATCAATCTAGTTGATGAGAAGTTGGAAAGTTCAACAATGCTGATGTCAGAAGTAATTAAATGTATACAAATTGGTCTATTGTGTGTGCAACAATGCCCTAAAGACAGGCCAACAATGTCATCTGTGGTGTCGATGTTGGATAATGAGGGTGCAATGCTACCCCATCCTAAACAACCCGGATTTTATATAGAGGGGAGCAATGATGAGATAGAACTTGCCTTGACTACAGGAATAAAATGTTCCACAAATAAGACGACTCTAACAATTCTACTGGGTTGATAAAAAATTCCAATTGAAGCACTAATGCTCATGGTTATTATTATTATTTTTTTCAATAAGAGAGTTAATACCATATTTGATAATAGCGTTACTAATTATGGATGACAGATGATATATAAGTTTCCTTGTTTAATAGCAAATGAGATAGAATGAATGACCAATTTTTATTGGCCAAAGACTATCCAATGCTCAAGTCAGTAAATTGGTGTGATTTATGCAATTGCGGTGAGAGTTGTTGCATACTTTCTTTGGAGTTAGGTGAGATGGATTTTGGATTGTGATCCCTTATTTTTTGTTATGATGTTATTGTCAATTAATTTGATCTGGTTTTGAGGGTATCCCTCTAAAAAACTTGACAGAATGTATAATATTTTCTTTGAAAAATCTTAAATCAAGTCTTCAATGTGTATAATGCATTTCTATTATGTTTATCAAACTTGAACTAAAAACATTCACACATAATTTTTTGAACTTTACAGGTTTCATAATAGGTCCAATCATTGATTTTCTTTTCAAAGACACATTAAGGTAGTTAAAAGAATTTAATGATATTTTAGTACAATTATTCTGTAGACATAACCAGCTGCTACTGCACGGATTGGTAGAAGAGGTAGAACTCATGATTTTTTATTGGGCAATAAGCGACGGTAAAAGGCATAATGATTTGTGATTAGTTTTATAATGTGTCATATGGTGGCCCAAATATGGTAAATAATTTTTAATATTTTATAGACCTCCACTCACAATTACAAAAAATACAACAATTGATATAAAAAAAATAAAGTCAAATTTTGCTAAAAGCTTAAATCGTACACTAACAACAATCATACATTAATCAGTATTAGATAAATAGAAAATAATAACAGTAATGTCATCAAATTTTAAATAAAAATATAAATTTATCTTTACAAAAAAATTTCTTAAAATTTATTTAAAATGCGAATTATCTTATGTAATTTTGGAAATTATATTCCGTCCTTTCAAGCTTATAATTGCATAACAAATTCATTTTATTAATAAAGCATTAAATCAATTAACATTTTTTAATAATATCATAAACATATTTCAATTAACAATTTAGATAATTTTATTATTGTATAGAAGAGTAGTTAGAAATTTTATTTTTTATGTTAATTGTATTAAATAAACAATTCAAACAATGTAGTATTTGTGATTTTTCAAATCACAGAAAACAATTTGTATTTTAAATAAACGTCAGGAGGTGAATTTGTAATTTACCAATTTTAATACAATTAAATAATAATAATAAAAGGGTTTATTACACTTAATACCACAAAACTATTGCCAAATGTCTACTTAATTCATGAACTATCGATTGTGTTTACTAAATTCCTAAAGTATATAAATCAAAATTGATTTAGTCCCTAAACTATCGATTGAATCTATTAAGTCTCTAAAATATTTTATTCAAACATATTTAATCATTGAAAGTATTGCAAAAAATAAAATATAAGCCTATAAATATTATAAATTAATAAAAAATCCTATCTAACTAAAATTTTACTTCAAAAAACCTTAAATTTTTATTTTGATTTTTTAAAATAGGCGTCAATTCTTATGGTGAGTTTTCTTTATAAGGATAACGATAACTTATCTTCTTCAATGACTATGTATTTGCCTTTTTCTAGTATTATATGTCACATCACATCTCGTTTATAATTTCCAATTGATTATTTTTAATTTTTTTGCTAAGTTCTTCTTATAATTAATTAATGTATTATTTTATTCTATTATTATTTTTAGTGAAGTATTATTATTAAAATTATCTAATTCTACTTATTCAGTATATCTAATACTCTTATAATTTTATTTGTAAGACTTAGAAACCATATTCTAATAATAATTTAAACACACAATAAAATTAAACACTTTTTAATGACAAAATAAAATTTTAAGATTTTTCTGTAATAAAATCTTAATGAGGTAAGATCTTTTTAGTAATTTATAATATTTATGAGCATATATTTTATTTTTATAATTTTTTTGGGGATTAAATATGCTTGAATTAAATAATTTAAGAATTTAATACATTCCATCAATAATTTGAGAATTAAATAGATTTTGATTTATATATTTTTAGTATCGAGTAGACTCAGAAACTAAGTAGACAATTTAAGGATAATTTAAGTGAAGAAATTGTAATAAACCTGTTGGCTAAAATGTTAGGCTTATTTTTCCTACGAAGGAAAATATCATAAATGTGAGCGTGCCAGCAAGGATTGAAAAATCCTTACAGATTAAATTCAAGCCAATTATCAAGCGATTGTGTTAACGGTTCTTTTGCCTCAACGAAGAGGACTTCAAGATTGCCAAGTGTAAAGAAAAGAAAAATTAAAAGAAGAATGGGGAACGGAGAAAGATGATTGAGTGAACAATCAAAGTAATAATTACTTACCTCTACTCCTATGCTTCGAAAAGAAAGTGCATAAAATGCTTCGAAATGGAAATGCTGAAAATAAATGCTTCGAAATATAAATCTATGTTAAACTACTCCTAAGATAAGGAAAATAACAAGAAATATTGAAATCAAGTGTCTTTGATTATGAATTCTGGATCCTTACAATGTAGCCATTAATGGCTATTTATAGAAGAAAAAATACAGCAATAACTACTTAGTAACTACCCATTTCTTCCATCTTCATTCTTGTCTTGCCACGTGTCCTTCCACTCATCCACTTTGTCCTCCCACTCATCCACTTTGTCCTTCATATTCTCCATTATCTCTATAACTTCTTTTAACTTCCAAATGAATAAGAGGATGCCATGTGTCCTGCAATTATATAAATAATAAATAATAATAAAAATTGCAGATTTATGGTGTTAACATTACCCCCCGCGGCCCTTAAAAATGATGTTTATTTGAATTTTTGAAGGGCCGAACCAAGCACATGACTAACCTAAGCAGCAAAGTGCTTCGAATGATGTAACAACACCAATAAAGTGCTTCGAATGAGTATGAAATTATGACTAGATGACTCGAATTATTACTAGTAACAAGCTTCGAAAGTGATATAAAGGACCAAAATCATTCTTCGAAGGTCGATGGAACCGACAAAAGACGAATTACATCCTCAAAAATACTCGAAAAAGCTTCGAAGGTTCACAACCACCATTATTATTTCTTCGAAGCTGTTGTTGATGCAAGATAGAGTGCTTCGAAGCTTACAAAATTATGGCAAAATGGCTTTCGACGCAACTTATGGCAAAACGGCTTTCGAAGCTGTTTTTGGCCAACCATTGTGGTTTATTCAAAACTTATATGTTCTGGTTCACACATAATTAATGGAAATATTAATTTTGTGTTTCGAACCAATTATTAATTCTTCGAAGACCCCAAAACTGTTGTTCTTTGAGCCAACTTATGATGCCAAAAACAGGCATTATTCGACAACTAATTAATTGTCATTTTGCATATATTTGAAGAGATGTACACATTTCGAAAGTTTTCAAAGTTTTATACAGTTTCGAAGGTGAAGTAATCAACCTTCGAAACAACTCTTGATGTTTCGAATGTATCTTCAAAGCTTTATACAGCTTCGAATGTGAAGTAATCAACCTTCGAAACAACTCTTGATGCTTCGAATGTATCTTCGATGCTTTGATTGTGTACATACAAACAACTGGCCATCAATTTGAAAAGATAAGCCATTCTCAACCATTTATTTAAATGCACAGGCTTTTTCTAGCCAAGTTCATGCATTTTAAATGGTCATCCATTGTTCTTAGTGCTTCGAACTCATAAGAACAATTTGTTAATTTTATTAGCCACATCATCATAATTATATTTTGATGTGAACCACAAATCCAAAATAGATTTTGAACAACAAAAGTCATGGTATAGCGCGACCATGAAAATTCATACTTTTTGACATTTTGAAAAATATCAAAAATTTTGAATTCATGAACAGTGGCTTGTTCATTATTCTTGACCATGTTTGGTTTAAAAACATGACTTTCGCCAAATTGATTTTCATAATTCTTTGGCAAAGTGGGTTGTTTTTCCATGTTAGCCATTAATGGCTTATGAAAATCTCCCATAAGAATGTTATTTTCATGACTTGACTCTCTAAAAATTGGTTTTTGGACCCCCCGAGTCATGTATGAAATATCATTCTTAGCCAAATTTGGCTTAAAAATATGCTCTTTCGTTATGTTAATTTCATAATTTGGCTCTTTAAAAACGGATTCTTGAACCCCCCGAGCCATTGATGAAATCAACTCCTTGCTTTTGCTATTTTTAACCATGGAAAAATTCTGAAAAAATTCACCAATTCCGGCCATTAAGGCCTCAGTTAAAGACTTGGTAGTGAGAGTTGATAACTCATCATTCCATTGGCGAATTTCCATATCAAGTTGATGAATTTCTCCAATTAAATGGTGTCTTTTTTCTTCCACCAAATAATATTGTAAGGGATGAAAATTTATTTCATCAAGAAAATGGATCTCTTCTTGAAGATCCAAAATTTCTTGTTTACGCCAATAAATTTCATCTAGGCTATTTGAAATGGACAAATCCAATTCATTTTTCATTTATTACACTTGACGTCCCACTGGGCGTGCCAAAAAATGTTGGCTAAAATGTTAGGCTTATTTTTCCTACGAAGGAAAATATCATAAATGCGAGCGTGCCAGCAAGGATTGAAAAATCCTTACAGATTAAATTCAAGCCAATTATCAAGCGATTGTGTTAACGGTTCTTTTGCCTCAACGAAGAGGACTTCAAGATTGCCAAGTGTAAAGAAAAGAAAAATTAAAAGAAGAATGGGGAACGGAGAAAGATGATTGAGTGAACAATCAAAGTAATAATTACTTACCTCTACTCCTATGCTTCGAAAAAAAAGTGCATAAAATGCTTCGAAATGGAAATGCTGAAAATAAATGCTTCGAAATATAAATCTATGTTAAACTACTCCTAAGATAAGGAAAATAACAAGAAATATTGAAATCAAGTGTCTTTGATTATGAATTCTGGATCCTTACAATGTAGCCATTAATGGCTATTTATAGAAGAAAAAATACAGCAATAACTACTTAGTAACTACCCATTTCTTCAATCTTCATTCTTGTCTTGCCACGTGTCCTTCCACTCATCCACTTTGTCCTCCCACTCATCCACTTTGTCCTTCATATTCTCCATTATCTCTATAACTTCTTTTAACTTCCAAATGAATAAGAGGATGCCATGTGTCCTGCAATTATATAAATAATAAATAATAATAAAAATTGCAGATTTATGGTGTTAACAAAACCCTAAAAAACAAAAAATTAATTGACAAAACCTGCAACTTCCTGAACTAGTTAAAACCCAAACCCACCAAAACCCATAAATTTACCCTTCAAACCTAACAGTCATCGCTACCAATTGCTAACTCTTGCAAACATTTTTTCAAACAACTCATATGCATATGCATTGTGGTATAACCCCTACAATGGTAACTGATCAAACATTATTTCTTCATCTCTCAAATCAACAAAGAAAAAAAGGTAAAAGGAAGGGAGAGAGAGGGTTGATTTTGCGATGGTGGTGGCTTGCAAACCAGTGGCTGGAGACTGCCAGAGTTTGGGGTAAGAGTTTGGTTACTTTGGTAATGTGATTAATGGGTAGAATGGTATTAAAAAAAAGTAATAAAATAAAAATTGATAATTGGGTGTCTAATTTAATTTTGTTAGGTGCATTTAAAGCGCCAATAATGGTGTAATTCTATGGAAAGTACGTGCAAGTGAGGGAAAGAGAAAAAATAGAGGGCGCTATTAGGGCCTTTTTCCCAAACTAAGCCTTTTTTGCATTCTATTTTCCAAATTAGGTTTAGTTTGGACGGGATTTCCAAACTAAGCTAAAACGCCATTACAAATTGCGCTTTCACTGTTTGGAGCCTAAAATTTGATGAATAGTGAAAGCGCTATTGTAAAATGCGCTTTTAATTAATAAATCGCTATTTTAAATCGTGCTTTTAACATAAAATTTTTTTTCTAAAGAAAATGCTATTTGAAATAGCGCTTTCACTGTGCATATAATTTTTTTTTTTTTTTTGTAAAAAATGTTATTTCAAATAACGTTTCTACTGTTGAAAACCAAAACCAACACATACGCACACACCCACACACACCCAACCCACACTTTGAACCATTAAAATAATATAATTTTTATATATAATAATAATTTATAATAATAAATTATATAATTTTTATAATTTTCATAAATATAAATCATTTTTAGGTTATGGATTGTTTGATTTATAACACGTATGTAAGGATAAAAAATTTTGTAATCAAAAATAATTTTTGCAATTTTTATAATCAAAAATAATTTATAAATTACCAAAAATAATTTATAATACGTATGTATTATAAAAATTTTTATAATAATTTATAATACGTATGTATTTACTTTAAATAAATTATATATAATACGTATGTATTATATATATAATTTTTATATATTTACTTTAAATAAATTATTTTTGATACGTATGTATTATATATATACTTTAAATAAATTATTAATAAATATATAATAATTATTTTATAAAATAAATTATTAATAAAATTTCATAACACGTATGTATTATAAAATTTTTTATAATAACTTATAATACGTATGTATTATTTAAATCTTTACATTTTTTATTTAAATTTTTTTACAGTAAACCCATCTTCACATTTTATAATACGTACGTATTATTCAAAAATAATTTATAAAAATTTATAATTAATACGTATGTAAATAATTTAATACGTATCTTCACATTTACATTTACAGTAAACCCATCTTCACATACGTATGATTTAAGGGTAAAAATTTTGATAAATGATAAATCAAACCATCCATAACTTAAAATTTTTTACCCTTACATACGTATGGTTTAAATAATTTATAAAAATTATTGCAATACGTATGTAAAAATTGATTATAAAAATTGCAAAAATTATTTATAAATTGATTATAATCTTTATAAATTATTTAAAAATATATAATAAATAATTATTAATAAAAATTATAATCAATTTATTTTATAAAGTAATCAATTTATTTTACAATCAATAATTTTTATTAATAATTTATTTTATAAAATAATTATTATATATTTATTAATAATTTATTTAAAGTAAATATATAAATATATAAAAATTATATATATAATACATACGTATCAAAAATAATTTATTTAAAGTAAATATATAAAAATTATATATATAATACATACGTATTATATATAGTTTATTTAAAGTAAATATATACGTATTATAAATTATTTTTGGTAATTTATAAATTATTTTTGATTACAAAATTTTTTATCCTTACATACGTGTTATAAATCAAACCATCCATAACCTAAAAATGATTTATATTTATGAAAATTATAAAAATTATATAATTTATTATTATAAATTATTATTATATATAAAAATTATATTATTTTAATGGTTCAAAGTGTGGGTTGGGTGTGTGTGGGTGTGTGCGTATGTGTTGGTTTTGGTTTTCAACAGTAGAAACGTTATTTGAAATAACGTTTTCTACAAAAAAAAAAAAAAAAAAAAAAATTATATGCACAGTGAAAGCGCTATTTCAAATAGCGTTTTCTTTAGAAAATTTTTTTTATGTTAAAAGCGCGATTTAAAACAGCAATTTATTAATTAAAAGCGCATTTTACAATAGCGCTTTCACTATTCATCAAATTTTAGGCTCCAAACAGTGAAAGCGCGATTTGTAATAGCGTTTTAGCTTAGTTTGAAAATTCGGTCCAAACTAGACCTAATTTGAAAAATAGAATGCAAAAATAGTTTGAAAAAAGCCCCCACTATTAGCACGTATCTCTTTACTTTTGGCCCTTCCATTTCTTTAAACTCTCGCCTAGCAAAATGAATCTCATACCTTTTTTCTGAGCCCCACCTTAATACCAACTATAGCCCTCATCTTTTTTACTCCCAACTTTTTTTCTGCAATTTTCATATCACCGGCAGTCCCACCCCTTTGGCGACCTCCCAGAACCTCTCCCACCGACGACCATCCTCTGCTACCTCCATCATCTTCAACCACAACTCTAAAATAATTAGGGTATTTTGAAACTCTATCTCGGAAACCTTCAGGAATCCCAAACAACAACCACAATAATACAACCTCCACGTTGCCAACTGTAAACCCCAATTGGAAAAAACCCCCAACAGCAAAGATGAAAGATGAACACCAATAGCTAAATGTAGATAAGACAATTAACTTTGACTTGGTAATAGTGCAAATTGCAGGTGAAAGATGAACACTAATGCCATATGTAGATTTAATTTCAGATGTTCCATAATGCCCAAGCCCGTAATTCATGATACTAGACAGATGCTCTGACACAACTATCCTTAACTTCTACATCGCAATAATACGCCTCTTTCCCCGGCACAAGCAACGGCAATATGGGGATCGAGGCGGCGTGAAAAGCCCTATCACTGGAAACTCCTGCTGCTGTTGTAGAGGCAGAGGAGGCGGCGGCTGATCTCCTTGCTCGCGGCGGAACTGCTGGTCGTCGACGGCTGTGGCAGTGGTGGTTGCCAGAGATGATGGTGAAAAGGTTGGTGGGTTAGGGTTTGGGAAATTAGGGTTAGTGTTTGGGAAATTAGAGGTGAAATGTTAGGGATGTGGGTAAAAATGTGACTTCATGCTTGGAATTAAAAAAAAAGAAAAAGAAAAAAAAAATTAGGGGTCCAAAAAATAAAGGTAGGTGTTAATAGCAACACTTAAAAAAATATTACCAACACAAATGAAAGACTGTGAGAGCACAATTGTTACTTATTTTCCCCTTCTCCACCAGCATGTATTTCTCCTAATTCTATTGGCATGCCATAATATTTTCAACTTATATTATTTTATGGTTCGAATATCAATTATTTGAACAGAAATCTTGATATTTGGATAATTAATTTTTGTTGAGAAATTGATAACATTTAATTTTTGTTTTGAAACTTATATAAAAAAACTCACAAATGATAAAACAAAGGCTGGTGTGCAAATAACAATTCTCAATTGTATTTTGAATAATTGTCAAGTGAAGTTATTGTAATTTGCACCTACAATTTTACTTTCTTTCTTTTGAGATTGTTCTCTTTGACTTGGAGTTAATTAATAGGAAAATGTTTGAGAGCCACAATTTTTGGGGTCACAATGGTTCAAAACTGACAAAACGACGTCGTTTTTGACAGTTTTGAGCCATTGTGACCACAAAAATTGTGGCCCTCTAGTATTGTTGTAATTAATATCAGATTTTAAGGAAGGCAAGAAGGGTTGGTACGTTATCATTGTCAACTGTCATGGTTATTTTGACGATTTGTAATGCTTTGCTAGCCTCTTGGTCAAATGAGCTGACAAGTTTGAATACAAACTAATAATTAAATTCATTTCCACACGTTTGTTTTGACTTGTATTGTTAGAGTTTGGAAATATTTCTAACATTCCACCAATAATATGTATTCAATTTATGGGGTACATACATTTCATTGTTGGATTATTTTTTATGAGATTAGATATGATAAAATTATTGATAGGATTATGAGAGATATGTTATTTGAGAGATTTATCTATAAATTTCATTTAGAGAACTTATAGCCCAATAAGTTCACAAAGTATTATTGTGTTCCACCCAATTTCATATATTTAGACTTCTATCTCAAGAGGTCCTTTTTTCTTTAAGAAATTAACAGATGGATAAATAATTGGATGTAGGGAGGGAGGTATTATATTTGGTTAGAATGAGATAAAAAGAAGTTTAATATCCCCAATGCCACAATACCTATGGTATTACAAAAGTAAAACAAACGTGGGTTAAAATAGGTGTGAGATTTGCATATTTCCCCACTTCCAAGCGTCCTCCTTATCTTGCAATCAAACACGAGATTAAAATAGGTGTGAGAGACACATGTTCTCCACCTCCCATTTCCCATTTTCTCCTACAAAGAAACAAACACTTATTGTTTACCCAATAACCTAGTCTTATTTGTCATTTTGTGGAATAATTCCATTTGTATTAATCAATGTCAGAGCCGGCCTCACTTTTTAGGGCCCAAGGCGAACTCAGGAAATGGGACCAGCTCTTATACGTAATTTAAAAATATATATTGATAAAATATTAGTAATTTACAATTAAATTAAATTTTTTTGTTTGTACCTACACAAAATTTGTTGTATATATAAATAATAAAATTACTATTTTTTCACTCATGAAAATCACTAAAAATATTAAGTGAGAAATCTAATTTTAAAAGTATTAGTAAGTAAATCGTTTATAATTTGTTTTTCACAATAATTACAATATTATATTTCCTGAGCAATTTCATATGATTTTTATAGTTGACATAAATCGTAGTTATTGAGATTGATGTAAATCATAATTATTGAGATAAATTTTGAATATTTTTTATTTTTAATATTGTTAGGACCCTACTTGTTGTCAAATTCCGTGGACAAACTTGGGTTTAAAATTGAGTTGTAATATTCCTGTTTTTGGTCTTTTCGCTCGAGTGGGGAAAGTGGCGCTCGAGCGGAGATTCCATTCTCATAGTATTTTGGCTGGCTCGCCTGCAAAATATACTGAGTGGTGTGTTTTTATGCTCGTGCGTGGGATCTTCCGCTCGAGCGTGAACCCTAGTTTGGAACACACGATATAGAGTCCCTGCTCGAGCGTCCATTCCTACGCTCGAGCGGACCTCGCGATCTCAGCCTCTATAAAACCTCTAGTTGCTCCAAATCTAGGGGTATGTTTTCTAGATCTTCTCTAAGGTTTTTAGGGTTTTCTTTTGGGGATAATTTTTCTAGTTTTCCTTGATGTTTGATTGAGTTTGAACTCATGTTCTTATAAGCACACATCAAGGAGTTTGTTTGATCTTCTTTGAGAGTATTCTTCTTCGGTGGACTTCGAAGATTCAACCACATAGTAATCAAAGGAGTTTGTTGCTGAGTGCAGTCGTTGATTCGACAATAAATGTTGTGGATTCAACATCAATCCAATCAATTCTGAGACGAAGGTTGCGTGAAAGACATATAGAAGATTTGAAGACAAATTGGAAGCGTTTAGGTAATTTGTTTGGCATCTTTGTAATCTTTCTTTGTTTCTTCAGTAGTGGATTGATTTGTGACGTTTCGCCCGTGGTTTTTTATTACAATTGAAGGTGCTTCAATTGTGATTTTTTCACGTAAAAATCGTTTGTGTCGATTTATTATTTTCTGAAACAACAATCTAAATCACTTTCATATGTGCTTGTTGATTTAAATTGTGAGTTGTAATCGGTTGGAAATTGGAACAATTTAATCTTGACCTAATCACGAATCACTTAGTTTTTTCAAATATTATTAATTTATTCATACTTTTTCCTAATGTAATAGATTGAATTGTAAAATTTAATCAATTTCAACTTAAAAAAAAATTATTTCTCCAAAAGCAATTGTAGCTGGTATAGTCAAACAACATACTATAAATAATTCATACATTTGGCGAACAACCATCCATCCATTACTTTTAAATAATTCACCAATTCATTTGTCTTTTATTTCTCTTAAATTCTCTAAACCTTCATTTTTAAACTATTAATACTATAATGTAGGTTTAGTTCACTAAAATGAAATTGAATTGAATGATACGACCATGCTTTAGTCTCTTTATAGAATGATTATTCCCTTCACCGTGGTAAAGGATGATTTCATTTATAATATTTTTTATTATTTTTTAGTAAATCAAACGTGAGGATGGGCATTATGTTGGAATGATTATTCCATTCAACTTCATTTCAATAAATCAAACATAACTTAAGACCGAACTATTTAAGCAAACATAACTTAAGATTGAAATTATTTCGGGATCCTATTTTTCAGACAGAATTCGGGAGCCCGAGGCGGCAGTCTTGCTTGCCTTGCCTCAGGGCCGGCCCTAATCAATAGATGGGGAAAAAAAATACAAAAATGGTTAATGTATGCTTATGAGCTGATGTTGATTAGAATCTTCTAAGAAACTCCAATATTTAATTACAAAGTCATGTGCCAACTTAAAAAATTGGAAATAATGGAACTTTTGAAATCGGAAAATTAATAACAAACTATTTTAGTAACATCTCAACTGTTATATAAAATTTCTCTAGCATTGATGTGTCACAATCTTATTCCATAGCTGACAAGTTTTGAATGCTATCTTCCTCATCGACCCATATATACTTATTTTTCTTTATAGAAGTAGCAATATACAACTTCCATTGATTTCGTTAGCCAGTTCTCATGAGTGCAGAACATTGTAAATTAGGTGAGGAAAAAGAATACACATGATAGCGTCATCGTGATTTTTACAAAATGATCATGGGAATCATTCCTTTTGCTATTTCATATTACTTGTCTGCTTTTGTTTTAGCATATGACATGCTAAATCAATTCCAGCAAATCAATGACAAGGGGGCATTAGTATGTGCTAGAGGAGATTTCAAGTTAGGCTTCTTCAGTAAAAGCAATTCGAGGAGCTGATACTTGGGGATATGGCATAACAATATCCCAGTTCAAACCATTGTTTGGGTGGCGAACAGAGACAGACTGCTTAATGATTCATAGGGTGGTCTAAAGACTTGGGATAATGGATATTTGATGCTTCTTGACAGTGGGGGAATAGTTGCTTGGTCTACCGGTATCTGGAACATATCATCAAAACCCACTGTTGCACTGCTCTTAGACTTTGGAAATCTTATTTTGAGAAGTGAAAATGGTGGGAACACAGAAAGTTATATTTGTTGGAAATGGTTAATTTTTTCCTCAAGTTTGGTCTATTTTTTAGGTGGGCCCCGAGTGTCGATTTACTCGGGTCAAAGTGGTAACGCGTTCTATGCCGCGTTGTGATTCACGTGGTATATTTGGTTGCTCAAAACCATTACCGAGTGAATTGGAAATTGAAGCCAAAGTGTGCTCCATGGAAATGGAGTTTTGGTGGAAATTCCTTAAGGTTGTAAATTGGCTTGTCCCACATTGATTTGGTGGGAAGTTTTGAAAGGGTTTATAAGGCTTAGGGTGAGATACTTGGGGTGTGCCCCAAGGGGTACCCAAGTGTTTTAGAGGGAGAGGTTATGGGCAAAATGGGCTAGACCCATTGGACCCAAAAATCACCGCGCACGCCGCCGTCCGTCCGGTCGGGCGGGCTGGGCTGGGCCTGGGCGCGGGTGCGTGGTGTGTGGTTGGGTTGTGCTTCTAATCTTTTTGGGCCAAAAACATTTGAATTTAATTTTATTTTTTATTAAAATAAAATCCAGAATTCAAATTAAATTAGTTTGGATTTTTTGTTTATCCATTTCAAACAGAAATAAACTGTTTTGGAATTAATGCACACCCAAACAGGGCCCTTCTCGTTTACTATCTGTTTGAATTCAAAACCCAACAGGTATGATACCTGTTCAATTCAAAACCAAGAGCTACATACCTGTTTATTTCAAATCCAAGAGCCACCTTCACATCTATAAATAGGACCACCCTCATTTGATATTTTGCATTCAGAAATTTCGTATTTCACTTCTGTTTTCTATTCTTCATCTTCCTGCATTTTATTTCCGAAAGAAAGAGTGTAAACACTTAGTGTGTTCGTAAGGCAAACAGTTAGTAGTGCTGCTATTGTTTGTGGTAGATCATTTCATCCTGGGAGATAGACGTCCGAATTCTGAAAGCACCGTGGAGAGGACGAATCTGTCTTAAGGAGACAGTGTTAAACACTGGACTTGATCAGAAAAATAATTCGAAAAAATTAAATCAAGTAAGTTATGGCCAGTGTGGTTCTAATTCTAGTAATCCACGCGAAAGATATGGCCAGTGTGGTTCTAATTCTATTTGCACAATCTCTAATGCATTCACATGTAGTTGTTTGGATGGATACATTCCTAAATCTTCGCAAGATTGGAATACAATGGTTTGGAATGGTGGGTGCATTCGCAAATACCCATTAAACTGCTCGGATGGAGAAGAATTTGTGGCATTCAGAGGCATGATCGTCCCTAATTTGTCAAAGTTTTCTCTGAACACTAGTATGACACTTAAAGAATGTGAGTTGGAGTGTTTAAAGAATTGTTCTTGTGCTGCTTATGCTAACTCCAATACTACTAGAGGGGCAAGTGGATGCTTGCTTTGGTATGGGGATCTGATTGATATTAAAAGATTCGCAAATCCTGGCGATCAAACTTTGTATATACGGGTTACAGCTGCAGACCTCAGTACGTTTCTTGTTATTTGTGTTCAATAATTCATTAGGCTACATAAATTTGGCCAAACACGTATACTACACAATTTTTCTTTTAAATTTTAATTTATATAATTTTCACTGGATGGTGTCTGTAGAGTCTAGATTAGATTCCAAGGAGAAGAAGAAGAAGCTGCTGTTGGTGATTATCCCCGTCTCAGTGGCTTTGTTGTCATTCCTCCTTGCTTCTTGTGTCATGTGGAAGAGGATAAAACAATCAAAAGGTAAATCTAAAGTTCCTTAATTTGGTTGAAAGCTAACTTTATGTGGAATTTATATAGTAACTAAAGATTTCGTAGTCAATGTTATTTAAATGAATAGAACTATAAATAAATAACTAAAACGGAAGGCAACAACAAATGAAAGCATGATTTAGAATTAAAGTATAAGAGATAAAACCGTCCCCAGTGTGTTAAGTGATATTTTTGAGTATTCTCTCAATAGTGAATACTGAAAATGTTATATAATAAGAAGTTAATATTTGACTTATTCTTAACGAATTTTGTATTATTATAGGATTGTATAAAAATAGATACACAAGTCCACACATTGCACACCAAAACAGCTTAGCTTTGTTAGGTGCAGTGGAGACTTAAGTTTCTCTAAACTAGCAAATGTGTCAAACCATGAGTCTACCAACAAGTTAATTGGAATAACCTGTTTGTTTCATTAGAGTTTCTTATTCAGAGTTTATCCTTTTGTTGACTTAATGTTTGATCCCATCGGACTACATCAAAGATGACATTTCAGTGGCCTGGATTATCTTAATCCTAATATATCATTGGTCCATTATGGTAAGATAGTTTTACAATATTGTTGGGTCTATTTCCTTTCATCTTAAGTTTGGGGATAGTTGGCGATATATAACTTGGTATTATAGCTCTAGTTCCGGGGATGGCGTTTGGTTTGTTGTCTGTTTTCACCTAGATATGCAAGATGAGATCTGTTTATAACTAAAGTTTTGGGATAATTGGTTAGCTGACTTGGTATTAGCGCTCTAGTTCTGGGGAAGGCTGTGAATTTGTTGTTTGTTTGCCCCTAGATGCACAAGACAAGGTTTGTTTGAACGTGGTTAGTTGTCTGTTTGCCTAAAGGTTGGAAGACAATGAGAAAGATAGGGCTACACTTGAGAAAAGGTATTAAAATAGGCAGGACATACGTTGTTGACAAATGGTGTTAAGATAGCTAGATATATATTGGCAGATCATTTTTATAATTGCTTATGCTTTTGTGACAATTGATAATCCAACAGTTTACATTGAATAAAAACATAACAAAGGTATTTTGTGCATACTTTTGTACTAACTCCTTTATCTAGATTGACATGCAAGGAGCACTTAAAAACTTAATGTTCTTGTTAAGTCATTCTCTTTCCCCCCCTCCTCATCTCCATATTTAGTTTAATAAAGGTGATTTACCATTTTTTTCGGTTCTTCTTCTGTACTTTAAATACCAAATTCCCCTGTAAAATTTATGCATCAGGGTATTGTGGAATTTAATGCCATATGATAGTCATTTGTGGACACAAATATAACCAAGTTTCAATTTTGTTTGTTACCTGATCTTCTCATCTATTGTGATTGGCAGGTTCACGGCCAAACGTTACAATCAAAGATGATGAAAACATAGACTTACCCAGTTTCAATATAGTCACAATTGCAAATGCTACAAACAATTTTTCTATTTCTAATAAGATTGGAAGGTGGGTTCGGACCAGTTTACAAGGTAATTTCAATTGCATTTACTAAAGTCATTATAATTTTCTATGTTGTGTATTTGTGAGTGTGCCTCAAAAGAGATCAAATTCAAATCTTTGCATGAGGGTTTGAAAAATTCTTGTTTTTTCTGCTTTGTTTCATTGCTCTTATATGTGGTGTCGATTTGCCTTAGGTTGCCCCATATAGGTGGCTTCCACCTTGGACCTTTTGTTTGGAAAATGCCCGTGTATGATGTTTTTATTTTCAATCTTTATTTACTTTCTTACTTTCCAAAAAAAAAAAAAAATATTGTGTATTTCCATAGGGTCAGCTATCAACTGGACAAGAGATAGTAGTAAAGAGGCTCTCAGAGAATTCTAAACAAGGGCTCAGTGAATTTAAAAATGAGGTTATCTTGGTTGCCAAGCTTTAGCACCGAAATCTTGTTAGGTGTAGACTCGACTTTTTCCGCGCGCCCCCCCTTTCGGAGAGGGAGCGAATTGGTCGTCCTACAGTTCGGACTCCTATCACGGTTCTGAATCTAATCTTATAAAATGCAATGTGAGATTGATAAACACCAAAGAGTCCAAATCTGGCAATTGGTTTTGAAAAATCAATTTTGAATTCAAAACCGCCAAACATGGACTGCTTTGCTAGATTACAAAGTTGCCACCTAAATATTTTGTTTTTGAAAAATTTAGGAAACCCTGACTCGTGCCAAAGGCCACGTGTCCGTCATTACCAAAGTTGCCTTGGCTCAGGAACTTGGGTACGAAAGGGGAAGGTCTTGAAATGAGCACCCCCGCTCGCCCGATCAAAGGATCGGCCTCTACTAACATGATATGTCGTTTTATAAACACATGCGTTCGTATTCCAGTTATTAACCTAACTTTACTATGTGATGCGCACAGCATACGAGTATAGACTCAATCACGAGAATTGGAACAAAACAACTTATGTTTGTTTTTTAAAATGGTTTGAAAGTGCTACTCGCAAGTAGGCTAAAGCGTGGATTTTCCACCCTCAAGTGGGCTTAAAACATGATGATTTTGCCACCTCACAAAGTGGCTTAAAACTCACAATCATCGAGTTGTTCTAATTCAGGCAATCACGCATTCATCCACAGGTAGTCATACAGTTTAGCAAGTAAGCACATAGCCTCATGGCAAGCATGCAAAATATAAATATGGCAACACTTACACTCATGCAAGGATGCTAAAGCATAAAACTTACAGTGTACTCCAAGCCAAAACAGAAGCTAGTTAGAAATATGCATGATCCTAACTATACAAAATGCCCAATGCAACACATGCAAAATGCAACTAATAGGCTCGGTTATCTAAGATGGCATATGAATGCAACACTTGGTAACATGCTTTGAAACATGTATTCAAGTAAGTATATTGAAATACGATGCAGTTTGAATGATGCGCCGAACCCGGTGTATGCAAGACAAGTGAATGATGTAAACATGCAAAGCATAAGGTATGCTAATCAAAACATGCCCTAATCTAACCATTGGAAGCGGTTAAACAAAAGGGAGAAAAAAGTGGGGTTGGAAGACATGCACACACACACACATACTTATTACAACATTGTGCCCTCTCGAAGGAGGGTCCGAATAAATAAGCTAAGCTACACTAAGCTAAGCTAATCTAACTAATCTAATTAAACTAATTAGACTAATTATTACACAACCAAATTGAATAACTAGTAAACTACTTACTAATTATTACAACACTTAATCAATTAGCAAACTAATTAATTAAATTACAAAACCAATGCTAACTAATAAGTAAAGCATTAAATTACACTACTTCAGCTCTGCTTCAGAAAGTTGAATCATGCATGCATTCGGTTTCTCGCCCCGAAAAGCCTTCTGGTTTGCTCTTTAGAGGCTCTGTTTGCAGGGTGTTTCCAAGAACTTCTGCTGAACCTTACCAAAACACTACTGGAGAGTGCACCAGTGGCCTGCTGGCCATGATTGGTTACTCCAGGCCAAGGATGAAGCATTGCCGGCCACTGGTGTGCTGTAACACCAAACTGTAACAGAGCACAAAATAGAGGAAAAGGGAGGGTCTCCCAAGGGTATGTTTGTACCATGTCCCTCCTTATCATCTTAAAACATCAAAGTGTAGACACCCCATTTTTGACCGTCCTCAAGACTTGGACGTCACCGTTTGAACACTTGGTGATCATCCACGTTTGTGTTCGTCTTAAGTTCCCAGAGGCCTCGGCTACGCACCTTGCCTCAGGATCTCTCGGCTCGACTGTTCTGTGTCTGGTTTTACACCAAACACTTGTGTTTTGCCTTCGAGGGGCAGGGAATGCCTTGTGAGGCATCCCCACACTCCACCGGCCATGGCTTGAGGCCACCGGCTGTGTTTTATTTCCATCGGCCAAATATTTGGCCGACCGGCACTACAGATGGTCGACCGGCCATCTATTTTTGTCAAATTGCATTTTTGACTGGCCGATCACTGTTCATCTGCTTTTACAGATATTTTTGGGCCAGCTGTGCTAGCTGGCATACACTCTGCTCCCCTCCACACATGTGTGTGGAGGGATTTCCCTCTTGTCTAGCTTGCTTTGGAAGCTTTACAAGAGGGATTGTCTATAAGAGGGAGCCTCTTCTCCCTCCATTAGGGTTAGAGAAAAAAGCTGAGGGGAGCTCTGATATTAGGGTTTTGAGTTTGTATCTCTTCTATCTCTATCTCTCTCTCTCTTGAGCTTAGTGTGTGAGTTTAGTCTCATTTTTGCACACAAATACCTAGTCTTACACCTTTTCTTGGTTGCTGAGGGGCCAGAGGTCTGTTCTTGGTGTTCTTGGGTGGTTTTGTGCTTGGAGAAGCAGCTGGACCACCATTTGTGAAGAAGGTCTTCAAGGGTAAGAACTTCACCCTTTATTCCCCATTTTTGCATAGCTTTTTTGTCTATCTTGCAACTATTTTTAGGCTTTGCATATAACATATAAAAGTTCTGTTTTTACCTTCTTAAAATAGTTGTTTAAGAGTGTTTTGAGCTTTGGGGTAGTTTGGCCCCTCTTAGGGCTTGTTTGGCCCCATTTTGTGCCATTTTGGGTGAGCTTCGGGATCATTGTGTTTGGGCCTCCTCACTACTAAAATCTTGAGGGATTTCAGTGGTGAGGATGGTACCTTGAGGTCCCAAGAAGGAGAGGGCTCACCCCCTCTCCTTGTTGTCCTTGAAAAGGGTCATTTTTGCCTTTTGAGGGAGCATTTAGTTTAGGTTCATGTTGATCATGCCTTAACTGATTTTTGTGCTTATATTGCCATGATATAGCATTGTGTTAAGTTGGTTTAGACACACCTTGCATGCTTTGCACACATGTCTTGTAATGCCACATTTTTGCCATTAACATGCTTTAGGTTTAGACCCTTGTTCTAGCATTATTTAGGCTTAGCTTTGTGAAGCTTTTGTGCTTGTTTTAGCATGTTGAAGTTCTATTTTTGGTTACTTTGGTCGACCATGGCATGCTTAGTATAGCCTCTTTGCATTCTTGGCTTGTGAGCCTCAAGTGCATGGACCATGAGCATGCATTACTTGCATTCTTTCAGTGGTTTGGAACCATTTACCATGTTATTTCAGTCCTTATAACATGCCTATATGCTTGCGTTTGATGCTCCTTCAATGTGTTAAAAGGTTGTTGCCTTATGCTCCATGAATGTGCCTCTTTGCATGCTTGCATATTTAGACCACCTAGATGCCATCTAGGAACATCCTTAGCTTCGTTTAGGTCTGCGTTGGACCTGCTTTAAGTCCCCTTAGCCTTGTGAGGCTTGGTTGACTTGGCCTTGGTTTAAGCCTCCTTGACTTGCCTTAAGTACTTGGACCATTTGTTGCATGCTTAGTTTGTCTTATTGACTTGGTTTGGCACCTTTCATGACATGATTTTCAGAGCTTTATATGCATGCCATTTGTCCATGTTTGCATCCTCTTAAGTGTGCTTGAGAGTTATCTCTATATGCCTAAGTGTTGGTCCTTGTGTGCATGCATGTTTGTATGTCATTTTGACTTCATTTTTGAGCATGTTGGCCACTGTTTTGGGCTTAGTATAGAGCTGCCCAAATAGTGTAAGTCCCTCCTTTGCATGACCGTTGCATGCTCACCTTGCATGTTGTTACATATTTGTGTGTGGTTGCATGATTGGAGTTGCATGATTGAATGAAGTCACATGCTTGCTTGCATGCTTGAGCACCCACGTTGTGTCTTGCATACTGGTTGGTTGCATTGCTTTATGCCTTGTATGCTTTTTTGTGTTTCCATGATTGCATACTAGCTCACATGCCTAGGTTGCATTACATTGGCACACATGCTTAACCTCTTGAATTGATTGTGATAGAGGTTGAGCCCCATTGTTTGTTTATGTGCATTTCACTCCACATTGAAGATGCACAACTTGGTTCCTTGGGCCATCACGTATTGAGATGCGCGATCGGTGGTCCGAGAATCGAGACCCACCCTACTTTGAGTCATGAATATGATAAGGAGTGTGGTTGGTGCATACATTGCTTGAAATGCATTGCCATGCTATGTTTTGTCCTCTGCTGCTGTCAAAAACAGATTCTGCAGGAAGTTTTGGCCGGCCGGCCATATCCAGTGCCGACCGTTCATCCATAAATGGCCGATAGCTTAATCAATGGCCGGTGACCATTCCCCTTGGCCGGTGGCCATTCCTCTCGGCCGGTGGTGTTCCACAGCACTCAAAGAAGCAACCCTGGGACTTGTACAGTCTTCAGAGGAGGATAACAGTCAAAGCAGAGGCAACTTGTGCATGGCAGTGGCTTTCTGAGCGGAGTCGAACACGCATTGCATTGGGCCCTCTTCTCGAGGCTGTTTACTACTTTCTTAGATTAGTTAATTTGCTTAACTAGTTTAATTAGTTTAATTGGTCTGTAACATTTTAATTAGCTTGTAGGTTAATTAATTGTATTATTCTTTTGGTCCCTCCGAGTGAGGGCGAATTTGTAATAAGTGTGGGTGCGTGTGTGCATGTCTTCCAACCCCCACTTCTTTCTCCCTTTTACTTACCTGCTTTTGATGGTTAGTATTAGGTCATATTTAAATTAGCATACCTTATGCTATGCATGTGTGCATCCATTCATTCGTTTTGCATGCACCGGGCTCGGCGCATCATACTAACTGCATTATATTTCAATTCCAAATTGAATACGTGCATCAAAATGGTTGCATTTCACATGCCATTCTTAGATTAGCCGAGCCTATTCTAGTTGCATTAGCCATTTTAACATGAACTAGGATCATGTATGATTACTAACTAGTTTCTTGTTTTGGCTCGGAGTACACTGTAAGTGTTTATGTTTTAGCATCTTGCATGAGTGTGAATGTTAATATGACAGCATACTTACCATGAGGCTAGCTGCTTATGTGATATAATTGCTTGAGTGCCTGTGGATAGAGGTTGAATTACCTAAATTGGAATAATGCACTAAAACTGTGAGTTTTAAGCCCACTACATAGTGGCAAAACCATCTTTTCTAAAGCCCACTTGAGGGTGGCAAAATCTACATTTTAGTCTACTTGCGAGTAACAAACCATTTTCAAAACAAACATGAAATGTTTTGTTCCAATTTAGGCAATTTGATCTATACTTGTTTGCTGTGTGCATAACATAGTAATTCTAGGCTAATAACCGGAATAAGAGTATATAATGTTTTCAAAACAAGATATCACGGTTAGTAGAGGCCGATCTTTGATCGGGCGAAAGGGGGTGCTCATAGCTGACCTTCCCCAATCGTACCCAAGTTCCCGAGCCGAGGCAACTTTGGTGATGACGGACACGTGACCTTTGGCACCGAGTCAGGGTTTCCTAAATTTTCCAAAATAAAATATTTAGGTGGCGACTCTGTATCTGGCAAAGCAGTCCATGTTTGGCACTTCTTTTCTAAAAATCTGTTTTTCTCAAAAACAATTTGCCGGATTTGGACTATTTGGTTCAGATTAAGAACCGTGACAATTTGAGAGTCCTGAACTGTAGTGAACCCAATATGAACAGAACGGGACCCATCCTCTCGGGGCGTTCGGGGACGTCTACACAAAGGAGTTGCACCATTGGATCCAAAGCGATCAAGCATTTTGAATGCATGATGGCCAAAGATCCAACTTGTACATATTCAATAAATGCAAGACAAACAAGACTCTAGGACCACTACCTTATCATGGATAATCAAAGGCAATGGAGACAAAGAGGATTGGCTCATTTTCATCACTTCAAGTACGAAATGAACCAATCTTCCTTGTGTTCAATATAACGTCCGATTGAACACAATGCAATGCACACATAATATGCTTATCTTGGCATGTTTTACTTGATTCAATTCTTGTTTATACATTTTAGCTTACCAAGCCGTTCATTAATTGATTTGTCCAATGTGAAAGTCCTCTAATGAGAGAGAGATCAATCAAAAGATGACTTAAGATATGAGAGAGACCATGCCTTTTACTAGGAGGAACCCTCAAAAGAGGGTTAAAACCATTTAAGCACAAGCCTCAATCCCATAGGTTAAGCACAACTTTAAGACTAACCATCCCTCAAAACAAATCAAAAGTGAAGAAATGAGGGACGTTGCAGAATTTCAGTGCTAAAATGGCATGATAAATAATGCTACAACATGCAAGCAACACATGCACAACATGTTAGGGGCCAAAGCATTAAACTAGTGAAGAGCTTTACACTAGAACCATGCAATATCAAACTCAAATGGCTAAACCAGCCCTAGACAGACTTCAAACATGCCAAAATAGTGGCCAAAAAGTGTTGATATGGTAGCATGAAAAGCAAGAAAATCATGCTCATGTATTGACTCATAAACAAGGCATAAGGCACAACTCTCAAAAGTAATGAAAGAGTGAAATATGTGAGAGTGTGATAGAGGTATATACACTGAAATCACATGCTAAATGATTCTATATCATGCAAACATCACAAGCAAAGCATGCTAAGGGCCTCAAAACCCAAGGCTAGTGAAGGCAACTACAATATAGCTATACAAAGCAAGGCCCCAAAGGCACAAACACTTTAAAACAGTCCTAAAACAGTTTAAAAGTTCTAAAACATGCTTGAAGTAAGCTAAAAGAGGCTAGAATTAAAGGCTAACACATAGCACAAACTAGACCCTTAAGCAAAATTGCACTACAAACATACAAAGCAAGACTCAAAGGACCAAACCAGCCCAAAACAGTCTTAAAACATGCCAAATCAGAGGCAAAAATATGCTGGAAATAAGCTAAGATAAGCTAGAAAAACATGCTCACATGTTAGGCTATCTACTCATGCAAACAAGACATAAGAAGGGGAGGCCAACTCCTCCTATTTTGGACCTAAAAACATGGTTTTTACCACTGAAAATTCTCTGGAATTCAGTGGTTAAAAGGTCAAAAAAAGTTGTTTTAGAAAGCTTTGAAAGATGGCACAAAAGCTTAACAAGCAAAGAGACAAGAAGGGTGGACCACCCCCAAACTCAAAAGGGGTTAAACCACCATTTTTAGGACTGAAAAATAAAGGTTTTTTTCAGTTCAAAGCCAAGCCAAAAATAGATTGCAAAGGTGGCAAAACAAGTGTGCAAGACAAGCTTAAAGGGTGATAGTTGTACCTCTTGAAGCACAACACACTTTTAGGCAACAAAACCAAGCAAAACCACCTTAAGGATCTCCAAGAAAGCTTCAAGAGAGCTTCAAGAAACCTCAGCCCAAAGATGAACCACTCTTGTTAAGGGTTGATAGGTTGAAGATTAATGTATGCAAGCTTCTAAGCACAAAAGCTTTAGAGAGAGAGAAATCTAGAGAGAGAGAGGCTCCCAAAACTCTTCCTAAAATGTTTCTAGCCTTTCAAACCATAGATAAGCCTCTCTATATATAGAAAAATACAAGCTTTGGTCAAAATATCTCCAAAAGGGACAGCTGTAACAGCTAGAGAACAAATATCTGCAAAAATTTGCTTTTCTGCATCAATGGCCGGCATTTCATCATTGTTGGCCGGCACTTGATCATTGCTGGCCAGCATGGGACACCCTTGGACGGCAGGGTGCCGGCATTGGCCATTCATGGCCGGCACATGGCCAGAAAATCCCATTTTTGGCCAGTATCCTTCACCTCTGGTTGGCCAAAAAAATCTGCTTTTGGGGCCCGACTTCAACCGGACATAACTCCTTCATATAGAAACCTTTGCAAGTCATTCTTGAGCCTAAATTAAAGCCTTGGAAGTCTTATTTCCAATGGTGGAAGCCTTACTTCAAAATTCTAAGTGTGAAAAAAGTTATGCCTCTTTGAGTGAAGACTGCTCAGTTTTGATCCTACCCAAATTCATGCCAAACTTCTCCCAAACTTGGTTTCTTCTCTCCTCTCCCATTTTATTCAACTCCAAACCCCTAAACAAGGTGTTTTGAATGATTTTTCAAATATATCACCTCTCTTCCATTCATTTCCACTTTGTCCTTGCTCAGTTTACCGAAAAGCGCAACATTTAACGAAATGCAAGCCTCGGAACATCGTAGGAACTTTTTCAAAAACTATATTGAAAAAGAGGGTTTTAAGGTCTAAAATATTTTGGTCAAAATTGTTTTGGTCCAAAAAGGGGTTTAGGATTGGGATTTGAAGCTCCTCTTGCCGAAGAAATCGAACCTTTGTACTGCACAACTTTCATCACCAAGTAAATGATCAGTGGTGCCCAAGTCTTAAGGGCGGTCAAAAATGGAGTGTCTACATTAGGATTTTGGGGTGTTGCATTCAAGGAGAAGAGAGGATGTTGATCTATGAGTATTTTCCCAATGGCAACTTGAGCTCCTTTATTTTTGGTTTGATCCTTCGACCTTTCTTCTAACTTCTTCAATTGAATGTCGAAACCAAACTACACACTACTCAAACTTGTCCACCATTATGTCAACTATTGAATAGAAAACTAATATTCTATACAAATTCCTCTCTTGATCTATGTCCTAGATACTACAAAAAACAACTCTCTTCAATGGAGGAAATGCTTTGATATTATTGTGGGGATTGCTCAAGGGGTTCTCTACCTTTATGAAGATTCAAGATTGAGAACTATTCACAGGGATCTCAAAGCTAGCAATGTGCTACTAGACAATGAGATGAACCCCAAAATTTCAGACTTTGGCATTGCTAGAGCTTTTGGAGGAGGTCAAATATCCGAGAAAACGAGAAGGGTGATTGGAACATAGTAAGTACCCAAAAGATTTCTTGCTTGTACTCACCCAACTTCAAGTTTCACCGACTTCTTTATTGATTTATTAATTTGATTATGACGTGCAATGGTTATATGTCCACAGAGTATGTATTACGTGGGCTATTTTTAATGAAATCAGATGTTTTTAGTTTTGGAGTACTTGTTTTAGAAATACTGAGTGGACAGAGGAACAGAAAATTCCGACATCCTAACCATACTCACAACCTTCTTGGACATGTAAGTTTTTACTTGAGTTTGTTCTCTTCATTTTTGAAATTTTCTTCCATTATTGATATCTGATATAAATGTGCTCTCTTAGGCATGGAAACTATGGATTGAAGGGAATGCCATCCAGCTAGTTGATGAAAACTTGGAAACTTCAGCAACGCTGATGTTAGAAGTATTAAAATGTATACAAATTGGTCTCTTGTGTGTGCAACAACGTCCCGAAGATAGGCCGACAATGTCATATCTGTTGTCAATGTTGGATAATGAGAGTGCAATGTTGCCTCGTCCTAGACAACCCGGATACTTCATGAAAGAGAGTAGTGATGAGATAGAACTTGCATCAATTGTAGGAATACAATGTTCCACAAATGAGACGATTCTAATGGGACGATAAGAAATGCCAATTAAGCATATTAGCTCGTGTTTATTATTATTAATTTTTAATAAGAGTGTTAATACCATATTTGATAACAACCTTACTGACAGATGATATATAAGTTTTCTTGTTTGATAGCAAACGAGATAGAATGAATGACTGATTTTTACTGGCCAAAGACTTTCCAATGCTCAAATAGTACACTGGTGAGTGTTATGCAATTGAGGTTAGAATTGTTGCATGCTTCCTTTGGAGTTAGGTGAGATGGATTTTGGATTGTGATCCCTGTTATGTTTTTTTTTTTTTTTTGGGAGAATATTCTTGTTTAATAGCAAACGAGATAGAATAAAGGATAAAAGACATTTTTAGTTCTCAAAATATGCATTTTTTGTCATTATAGTTCATTAAATTTCAATTTTGTCATTTTGGTCCTCAAACTTGTCAATTTGAGTCAACTTAGTTCTAGGTTTAATGTTCATTAACATAAATATGAATAAAAGACAGTTTTGGTCTCTAAATTATGCATTTCTTGTCATTTTAGTCCCTCAAATTTTAATTTTTGTCATTTTGCTCCTCAAAGTTGTCAATTTGAGTCAAATTGGTCGTAGCTCAAATTGACAACTTTGAGGACCAAAATGACAAAATTTATAACTTGATGGACTAAAATGACAAGAAATGCATACTTTAGGGACCAAAGCTATATTTTATTCATATTTCTATTAACAGACGTTATACTTAGGACTAAATTGACAACTTTGAGAACCAAAATGACAAAATTAAAAATTAAAACGCATACTTTAGGGACTAAAATTGTCTTTTATCCTAGAATGAATGATCGATTTTTATTGGCCAAAGACTTTTTTGTTGTGATGTTATTGTCAATTAATTTTATGTGGTTTTGAGGATGTCCTTGTAAAAAACTTGACAAAATATGTATTATTTTTTTAGAAAATTCATGAATCAAGTCTTTCCTATGTATAGTACATTTCTATTTTGTTTATCAAACTTGCACTAAAAACATTCACACACGTAATTTTTTTTAATAGTAAATTATAACGGTAATCCTTGTACTTTGGTCTTTGTATTATTTTAGTCATTGTAATTTAAATTGGCTCGATTTTGATTTTGAATTATTACTTTATGTCAATTTGATCCAATTAGTTACAAATCTTAGCATTTTTTTAAAGAAAATATGCATGTAAGTGTCATGCGTCATTTTCAAGGGCAAAATTATAAATTTACCCAATTTAGTATGTTAACATCAACTAATTTTAGCGATAATTTTCTTAAAAAACACTAATGATATTATTAATTGGACCAAATTGACGCAAATCTAAAATGAAGGATCAAAATCAAGTCAATTGAAAGTGGAAGAACCAAAATGATACAAAGAGTAAAATACAGGAACCACTGATCTAATTTGCTATTTTTTTAACTATGCAATTTCTTTTTGCTATTGCTTGAGTTAACAGGTTGTATCCTAGGTCCAATCATTGATTTTCTTTTCATAAACACAAAAAGATAGTCAAAAGAATTTAAGGATAATTTAGAACGGTTATTCTGTGTTGCAATGACACAGCCACTTCCTATTGCACAACTTGGTAGAAGGGATAGAATTCACGATTTTGGTTGAGTGATGAGCAACAAGAGAAGGTATAATGATTTATGATTAATTTTTAATGTGTCATATGATATCCTAGATATACAAAACAATTTTTTAATATTTTATGGACCTCCGCTTACAATTATAAAAAAACACAACGATTGATATGAAAAATTATATCAAATTTCACTAATTATAGTACACTTACAATGATATGTTAATCAATATTAGATAAATGAAATAATAATAATAATGTCATCAAATATTAAATAAAAATATAAATTTTACCCTTAAAAGTTTATTTTAATACTTTTAAACAATAAAAAAAAATTAATTGACAAAATTGCACATCCAGAACCAGTTAAAAGTTACCCAAACCCACCAAAACCTTACTTACCCAAAAAAAACCCCACCAAAACCTTCACCCTTCCAACCCAACAACCACATCTTCCAATTTCTATCTCTTACATGCATTTTGTCAAACACCTTCACCAAATTTGGTTTGTTTTTTGAGAGAAATTTTTGAGAAAAACTTTTAAAAATTTATTTAGTTGAAAAATTTTGAATTTTTTTTTTAAATTACTTTTCTTTCTACTACACATTAATCAATCACTTTTTCTCTATCCTTACTCATTCTTTTACATTCTACACATCAATCAATTATTTTTTCTCTCACACTTATCTATTCACCTATAAAAAAAAAAAGGTAAATTATGTAAATGGTCTCTATAGTTTATGTGATGTGTCAGTTTGGTCTTTTTTGCTTTAATTTGCTCGATTTTGCCCCTTAATTTAACGGATTGTGTCATATTGGTTCAATAAATAACAATTATTAGGTTTGGTGGACGGAAACTCAAACGATGTGTCAATTTGGCCCCTGTTAAAATCAAGCAAATTAAAACAACAGGGACTAAATTGACACATCGTGTAAACTACAATGACCAAATTGACATGTTGTTTAAGCATGTGACGACTTTTCGTCCATCAAACCTAACAGTCGTTATTTATTAGACCAATATGACACAATCCATTAAATTAATGGGCAAAATTGAGCAAATTAACACAATATGGATCAAATTGACACATTGTGTAAACTATAGGGACGATTTGCATAATTTACCAAAAAAAAAAAAAAAATCATCTAAGGGTTATGATGTCTTGGGTACTTAACCCAATTGAATTTATATTTAATTCCGTTTAAACACCTCATTTTCAAGTGTTTGATTTTAATTTTTAGACCTCGTAATCCGTGTAGTGTCACCACACTTCGTAACTCTCTTGTTTTAATTTTCTAAATTACTTTCGAGTTAAAGATTTGAATTTAAGATGTGAGATTGAAATCAGAGTGTGGGAAACACCTTAGAAATTGATTTTCAGCAACCAGGTTTTCTCGCACCTGCGGATTACTACAAGTGTGGATTGGTTTTCTGGGGATTTGATTGCTTGTGCGACGGCCAGGGCTGCACGTGCGGGGATTTGGAGTTGGGATGGGTTTTTCTTCTGCGTGAAAACGCACGTACGTCCTTAGGCCACTGCATGTGCGAGCGAGGCAGTCGCATGTGTGGCCAGGGGCTCTGTACGTGCGAGGTTTTGCATTTTTGTCTCGATGTTTTAGTCCATTTCACTCAAATCTGATCCCAAAACCCTATTTCTCTCATTTTCATTATACCTCTCTCTAAATATCACTTTTCTCTCTCTCTCTCTCTCTCTCTCTCCCTCTCTACATTTACTTTACCAATCCCACATTTTCTTTGATTTCTCTCAATCCATTGAGATTTTGACCCTTGTTGTGTGCAGTGAAGATTAATTTTCGACACTGTCAAGATTTGGGGTTTTTCTCTCTTCTTCTCTTCATAGTTTGAGGTAGGGATTTTTTGAGTTATATATACCTTTTAGCAAGTCTATGCATTGTTTGTTAATATATATGTGTGTTTTGAGTTAGGGTTTGATTAGATGGGGTTGTGATTTGCTCAAAGGGGAGTTTTCTCAAATATTTCTTAAATAGTTCTCAAATCTTTAAAATATTGAACTATGTGGATGGTTTGGAGATTTTTAAGAGAAAACCCCTCTTCAAAAATGAGAAACCCTAATTTTTGGAAAAACCCTAGATTCTGGAAATTAGGGAAAATGTTGTGTTAATTGTAAAATCAAGATTTATGAAATATTGTTGTTGAGAAATGATTAAAGTGAATTGTTAATTGTAAATATTGAAACTCCATGGAATGGAAGATTGATGTTGAGAGTTGATGAGAATTGCATATTGTTATGCTAATGTTGAGAAATAAAGATTGGAAATAATAACTATCATATTGAAATTTCTTCGACTATATGAGAAAGAGAATGCATAAGATGATGTGTTGTTATTATCTTTTGAAAAATATATATTGTGTATATATATATATTTAGTAGAGATTGGTATTTGATCACAATTGAGGATTGTGTTGTTGAGATTGGAAATTATTATAACATTGGAAAATTAACAATGTATTGATATATTGCATTGTCATATCATTTCATCCTCATTGCTTTTCTATTTGGCATGGTTGAGACTACATTTTGAATAAGGAGTTATTTTGCAAAAAAAAATATTATTTTGGGGTAAATACGTTTGGTAAGTCTGGTTAGGGAGTGTAGTGTGGTTGGATTAAGTTGACTTGGTGAAAGTCCAAAAACATGCACATAGTAGGTTCCAATTTCCTTCCAGTTAGGAGCTGGTAAAGTGGCATTGGTAGTACTTGATATGCCTACTTGCAGACATCAGCCTAGGGATTACTTAAGCCATATTTACCATCCCTTGATTATATATTGAAATTATTGGATTAATTATGTTTTCAAATGAGCATCTTGCATGAGATTTTCAAATGAGAAAACTTACATTTTTTAGCACGGCATGACATATAAGTCTGACTCATAAGTCTGACTTCTACCAGATATACCGTACTTTCCAGTCTATGGTCACTACACAGTTTGGGTCTACTATTAAATTGTTGCAGTCTGACTTGGGTGGGGAATACTTTAAAACTGAATTCTATGAATCTTTGGCTAAATTGGGTACCATTCACCAAATTTCTTGTACTAATACACCTGCCCAAAATGGTCGAGCTGAGCGTAAACACGTCATCTCTTTGAGATAGCTAGGTCTCTCATTCTCTCTGCCTCCGTTCCGACTCCGTTTTGGGTGAGGCAGCTCTTGCTATTGCTTTTCTTCTCAACCGTATGCCTATCCCTCTTCTTTCTGGTCGGTCTTCTTATAAGGCTCTATTTTCTCAACTTCCTAATTACTCTTTCCTTCGTGTGTTTGGATCTGTTTGTTTTGTCCTTTTATTCCGTAAAGATAGGACCAAACTTAGTGTCCGATCTGTTTTATGTGTCTTTTTAGGTTATAGTCTCACTCAGAAAGGTTATCGCTGTTATGACCATGTTTCCTGTCACCTTTATGTCTTCCGCCATGTTGCCTTTCTCAAACGTATATCTTACTTTTAACTTCCTCCTCTCACCACCCCAGTTTCTAAAGAGGATTTGGTTCATAGTGATCCATTTCCTTCTGAGGTCCTCGTTTGATGAGTACATCTCCATAGTGTCACGACCCAAACCCGCCCCTATGAGTTTAGCACCGTAACCGGCCAGTAATTCGAGATTACCAAAGGCCTGCTTAACAGTAAAAATTAATAAAAGATGTCTAATGAGCTGTGACAGTCTGTATGCAAAAAGACTTTTTAAACATATACACATTCAAACCATAACAGTATATACATACGTCATATACAGGTATTTAGGTTAGAGACCAAATCCCTACCATAACAGTACAGTAACAGTCTATGCAGTCTATACAAAACAGAGACAAAAAAAAAGGGAAAATCTAAAACACCCCGAAGTAGCCTTAGCTTGGCAGCACTTGGAACCTCGTAGTTAGGCATGTTGGTTGGCTTGACAAAAAGGGAGTTTAAACGCCACGCCCCTAGCTCCGATCCGGTGCCTGGACACCTACATATATATATAAACAGTGAGCCAAAGCCCAGTGAATAACATATGCATAAAGAGGTTAAGAATGAATGTCCTTTCAGTATTGAAAATAGTCATTTATCAGTATATCAGTCATTCAGTTTGTGGCTCATAATTCATGCCATAACAGTCATTCAGAAACTATAATAGTCATATGTGGTACATCAAATAGCAAAACAGTACAGTAGGTCTTAACAGACCGAACAGTCAGTTGATGGCCATCATATCAGTAAACGGTAGTGGTTCCAAACATGGGAACCGACAGAGATCTCTGTGACAGTGGTAGTACAGTATAGTAACAGTAAATTGCTATGGATGCCACGAATACAGTTCACAAATAGGACAAACATTCATTCAGTAAGAAATATCATTTCAGAAAGCGGTACAGTTGCTTATTCAGAAAATATTCATGATTGAACATATCTTTACAACATTGTTACTCACAGAGCACTGGGCTATAAGTAGCTAGAGCGTCCTCGGATGCCAACCCTACAGTTACAGAATGAACACACACTAAGCTACACAGTCGGGAAATAATAACTTAATCCCTAATTTGCCTTGGTGTGATTCTACATCAATATCCTCATTAAGATGCCTTAAACTAGGCCTAAGAATGCCTAGGATGGAATGAGGATGCAAAGATGCACTTTTAAACACTTTTCAAAATTTTGGTGAAATAGGGGTCCCACTCGAGCGTGGGTTTCCCCGCTCAAGCGGACATGCAGGCAGAAGGGCTCCGCTCAAGCGTAGATTCCCTGCTTGAGCGGACTGTAAAAGTACTGGATGCACGAAATTCATGCTCGACGGGCGCTCGACCTCCGCTCGAGCGTAAGACACAAGTCCTTGCTCGAGCGTGTATTCCCCCGCTCGAGCGGACCGTAAACACATGCAAAGTACTGGATACACGCATTTCTCGCTCGAGCGGACTGTATGAACTTAGTGTGTACGCTCGAGCGTGAGTCCAAAATCTGGAATTTCCAGATTTGAACCTCAATCTCAAAACTTAACTTTAAAGCATCAAATTCGATCCTTTTGGGCTAATTTTCTAGAAAACACTTGTAAACTCATAATATAATATGTTTCAAAGATCAATTTGAGAAATCAAAGCCCAAAGGTAGTTCAATTGAACACAAATTCAAAGAAGTTTTCATGAACATGAAGAACAATGCAAATTCAACACATGCATGGGTTCCTAGGAACACCAATGCTACAAAACAAGATCAAATGCAATGTTTAACTTCAAAACATGGTGAGTTCATGGATCAAGACCAAAAATATGAACATGCATAAAGAAATCCTCATGAAACAACTTCAAAATTCAACAATATGAGCATGCATGCATGATACAAGCTTCAATTCAACAATTTAAGCCATTACTTAGCTCTAAACTCCAACAATCCTCTAAACCATGCAAGAACCAACCCAAAATATGAACAAGAAGGTAAATTCTCTACCTTAAGTCTCCAATTTCAAGTGTAGAAGCTCAATATGCAAGGAATCCTTCAATCTCTTAAGCCTCAAAGCCAAATTTTGGTTGAAATCAATCTAACTCCTATCTCTCTCTCTCTCTAGTCAGTTAGGCTCTCAAGTGGCTGAGGAAATTTGATGATAAAGCTAACATGTATAAATCAAATAATAGGCTCATGGAATAGTCCACTAAGTGGCAAATTTGTAGATAAGTCCAACTCATGTAATTTAACATTATTAAATCTAATTTAATCATACCAAATCACATTTCAATTAAATATACCATAAAATCACATTAATTCTAATTAACACAAAGCATTAATCAATTTCAGATTCGGCCGCCGATAAGGCCTTCAATTTACAGTTTAAAACATAAAACATGAACAGATCATTTAACGGTCAACAGATAGAAATGCATTTAACTAACACACTCAATCAATCAGTTCAGGATTTCAGTCAATCAGTCAGTTAATATGCTTAATCATAGATTAGCACTAATCAGTGGTGAGGGTTGTCACACATAGTTACTGCTGAGCTTATTCCATCTTCTTCTCCTACTTTACCTCTGGCTGCTTCTCCTCCTTCAGCCTCTTCTCCTTCTCTGTTGTTAGTTTATTCTCGTTGCAAGGCTCTTTCTCCACCAGTTGTCTCTGCCCCTACTGCTGATCCTCCTGCTTCTAACGACCCTAATCCTGCTGCACACCGATATCCTCCTCGAGTGCGTCGTCCTCCAAACAGGTTAGGTTGGTCTAATACTTATTTTTCTGTCTCCTATCGTACCTTTTTGTCTACTATTCACTCATTTGTAGAACCTCAGTCTTACAAGGAAGCCTGTCAGGATCCTCATTGGGTTTAAGTTATAGAGGATGAGTTGTTTGCTCTACAGAAAACTAGTGCATGGGAGTTGGTTCCTTTGCCTGCTAGTAAGAATCTGGTTAGTTGCAAATGGGTCTACAAAGTCAAAACTCATTTTGATGGTTCTTTTGAGCACTACAAAACTCGTCTGGTTGCCAAAGTTTTCTCCCAGGAATATGGTATTAATTATGAGGGACGTTTTCTCCTGTTGCCAAGATGACTACTGTCCGTACTTTGATCTCTATCGCTATTATTCGTTATTGGCCTCTTTATCAGATGGATGTTAAGAATGCTTTTCTTAATGGCCATCTCACTAAGGAGGTTTACATGTGTCCTCCCCTTGGTCTTCACCATTCCTCTGGCCAAGTTTTTCGTCTTCGGTGTGCTCTGTATGGTCTGAAGCAGTCTCATCGGGCTTGGTATGATCGCTTTCAGACTGTTGTTACCAAGTATGGGTTTCATCCTTTGGCTTCCGACTCTACTTTATTTCTGAGACATACCTTGGCTGGTTTTGTTGCTCCCTTACTATATGTGGATGATATGATCATCACTGGCTCTGACTCTTCTGATATCTCTGAGGTCAAGCAGTATCTCTTCCGCACCTTCGAAATGAAGGATCTGGGACCATTGTGGTATTTTCTTAGTATTGAGGTGGCTTCTTCTCCCAAGGGTTACTTTCTATCCCAAGCTAAGTATGCCAACGAGGTTATCTATCATGCCAGACTTACTAACACTAAGCTTTCTGATACCCCCATTAAGTTTAATGTGAAGCTTAACACTACTGATGATGTTCATTTGGACGATCCTATGTTATATTGTGAGCTTGTGGGTTGTTTAGTCTATCTGACAATTACTCTCCTTGATCTTGCCTATGTTGTCCATGTGGTTAGTCAGTTTGTTTCTGCTCCTCGCTCTACACATTGGACTGCTTTGCTTCAGATTTTTCGCTATCTTCACAATACTATCTTTCAAGGCTTGCTATTCTTTTCTACTTCTTCGTTAGATTTGGTGGCCTATGCTGATGCTAATTATGATTAGGTTGGTGATGTTAATGATCGTAAATCTACTTCTGGTTTCTATATGTTTCTTGGCGATTCCCTGATTTCTTGAAAAAGAAAGAAACAAACTATTATTGCCCGTTCTACTACTGAAGCTAAGTATCGTGCTATGGCTCGTGCTACTGCTGAAATTGTCTGGCTTTGTGGTCTCTTATCTGACTTGGGTGTCCCTCAGTCTTCCCCGACCTTTCTCTATTGTGACAACCAAAGTACTATTCAAATTGCTCATAACATTGTCTTTCATAAACGGACAAAGCATATTAAAATTGATTGTCACTTCATCCGTCAGCATCTACAGTCTGGCGTTATTTCGTTTCCTTTTGTTTCTTTAACTCTACAACCTGCTGATTTCTTCACCAAGACTCACACCACTTGTAACAACCCTCATACTGTTTACCGATTAATGACTGATTGATTACCGATAACCATCGATTACCGTTAAACTGAATTGATTATGACTGATGATTGAACTGATTAAAAGTACTGAACCGACTGACTGAAATTGAAACTGAATTAGCCAAGTATAACTATTGTGTTGCACATTCTATCTGTTTGGTTGATTAATTATCTGTTCATGTCTTTGTGTCTAAACTGCTAATTGAAGGCCTTATCGGCGGCCGAATCCGGAATTGATTGAAGTTTTATGATCATTATAATTAATGTGATTTTATAGTAAAGTTATCTGAAAAAGGATTAGGTATGATTAAATTAGATTAAAACGAGTTAATTGCAAAGTTTGCCGTAATTACCAACTTGCCACTAAGTGGGCCACTATCTCACACACCTTTGAGCCTTGTATACACTCATACACTTGAATCAAAGGTCCATTTCCTCAGCCCTTTTCCTTACACTAGCCGACCAAGAGAGGAGATAGGAGAGAATTGAGCTCAACTTGAGAATTGCTTGCTAATTGAAGTGTGGATTGCTAGGTTGAACCTCAAGACTAGTAATTAAGGAACCTAGGTATGAATTTCATCCTTTTGGTTTGTCTTTAAGTTGATTCTTGCATGGTCCATGTTTAATTGTAGAGCTAAGTTATGTTTTAGTTCATACATGTTGATATAGAGCATAATTCATGCTTGCATGTGTTCTTGGTTGAATTTGGAGTTGAGTTCATGGCAAAATGGTGCATGCATGTCCATAATTGTGTAATGGTCCATGTTTTCAACTTGTTTTTGGATCAATTGGCTCCTTAAAGCATCAGATTGGAACTTCCAAATGATTTGAATTCGTGCATGTTTGCGTGTTCATATTGTTCATGAAATTGGTTTAAATTGAGTTTGAATTAAACACCCTTGGGCTTTGATTTCTTAAAATTGAGCTTTGAAACATGTTATTCTATGTGTTTATAAATGTTTTCCAGAAAATGGGCCCAAGAGGATCGGTTTTGATGCCTTTGAACTTGGTTTTTGGCTTGGAGGTGCAATCTGGAATTTCCAGATTCTGCACTTCCGCTCGAGCGGGGGAAATGCCGCTCGAGCGTGGAATCCGAGCATCCAGTATCTCTGCACTGTTTTACAGTCCGCTCGAGCGGAGGATTGGGCGCTCGAGCGGAGTCATGTCTCAAGCTCGAGCGGGCGTCGAGCGGAGATTTCACCAATCCAGTACTTTTACAGTACGCTCGAGCGGAAAAGTTTACGCTCGAGCGTTTACCTTTGTTGCATGTCCGCTCGAGCGGGGAAACCTGCGCTCGAGCGGGACTCTGTTTTTCTGCTAAAATCTGAAAATGCTTTTAAAAGTGCATCTTTGCATCCTCATCCCATTCTAGGCATTCTTAGACCTAGTTTAAGGCATCTTATTGAGGATATAGATGTAGAACACACCGAGGCAAATTAGGGTTTAAGTTGTTATCTTTCCCAACTATGTAGCTTAGTGTGTGTTCAACCTGTGAACTGTGTAGGGTTGGCGACTGGGGAGGCACGCTCTAGCATACTGTAACCCAAACTCTGTGAGTAACAATTGTGTAAAGATATGTTCAAATGATTATCTTCTGAATACTGAACTGAACTGTTTACTGAACTGATATTGTTTACTGAAAGAATGTATGTCCTATATTCTAAATTGTACTGTGGCATCCTTGGCATCTACTGTTACTGTTACTGTTACTGTTACAGAGATCTCTGTCGGTTCCCTCGTGGAACCACTACTATTTACTGATTGATGGCCATCATTACTGTTCGGTCTTTAAGACCTACTGTTTACTGCTATGCTAATGGATGTACCACATATGATTGAATAACTGTTCTGACTGAAATACTGATTTAATGGACTGTTTTCATTACTGTAAGGACATTTCATTCATAACCCCTTTACGCATTATGTTATTCACTGGGCTTTAGCTCACTGTTTATATATATATGTAGGTGCTCAGCCACCAGATCGGAGCTAGGAGCGTGGGTTAGACTCCAGTTTTGTCAAACCAGCCTATGTGCCTCACTGCGAGGTTCCGAGCCTATCGTGTTAAGGCTTATGGGTGTTTTAGAATTCCTCCTTCTGTACCGTCTACTGTTCTGTATAGACTGAATGTTTACTGTACTATTATCAAGGGATTAGGTCCCTGTACTGTGTGACTGTAAATTTTGTATAGACTGTACTGGTTGTATATGTGAATGCATGAAAAATCTTTTTGGCATACAGACTGACACAGCTCAATGGACATTATTCATTTACTGTATTGGCTTTCGCCAGGCCCTGTACTCTGTTTTACTGTACTACTGTTCTGCAGGCCTGTGGTAATCTCGGATTACTGGCCGGTTACGGTGCTAAACCCATAGGGCCGGGTTTGGGTCGTGACAGAGTGGTATCAGAGCGATACTTAACCACGAGTCATACCGCACACACGTGTCCAAATGAGCTATAGGGTGTCCTAGAAAGTAATTAGGGCATCTCATGAACTTGAAAAGTGTGTGGCTATGTTACGACTAAATATATGTTAACGTGTTAAAACTGTTAAACAAATGACTGCTTATGTTTACAACTGTTATAACTGCTTATAGTGAAATGGACAATGCGAATGAACCTGAATCCTCATCTACTGAGGCAAGAATGGAAAGAATGGAAAGAATGATGGAACTGATAACTGCTAGACTTGAACAACAACAGAACCAACAACCCCCACCTCCTCCTCCTCCGGTACAGCCGGAACCTAATGCGAATATGAATGATGGGGATATTATTGCTCTCACCCATAAATTCAGCAAGATGAAACCGCCATCCTTTCAGGGAGGACTGGAACCGCTAAAGGCTGAAGCTTGGGTGCTTGAAACAGAAAAACTATTTGAGGTGTTCCCGTTCTCAGAAGCGAATAAAGTATTGTTAGCTACCTTCACCCTACAAGAAGAAGCTAGAAGGTGGTGGATGTTGATCTGCGATACAAATACTGTTATGACTTGGGCTCAGTTCAAGGAGTCCTTCTTTGAAAAGTATTTTCCTCAGTGTGTCAGGGATAGAAAAGTGACTGAATTTGAATAGCTGAAGCAGGGCACAATGTCCGTTGCGGAGTATGAGACGAAATTCACCGAGCTTGCTAGATATGCACCGCATATGGTGGATACTGAATATAAGAAGGCCAGGAAATTTGAAGGCGGCCTTAATGTTGCAATTCTCGACAGAATAAATGTTTTGAAGCTACTGAATTATGTAAATGTTCTTGACCGAGCCTTGATGGTTGAATCAAACATTGAAGCACTGAAAACTGAAACACCAACGTCGGAATGGCGTAGTAAGAGGTAGGGTTTCAAATTCAAGAAAGGCAAGCACAACCCGGCCAGCAAGAAACAGAATACGGGGTCGACAACTAGCCCCAGCCAAGGGAGTGGTTTCATACCACCCTGTTCTGAGTGTGGCAAGAAGCACAAAGGGGTCTGCTACAAAATATCTGGAGCCTGTTACAGGTGTGGCAAGGTGGGTCACATGGTTAAAGACTGCCCCTCTGCTCCACAAGCCAGTAGTAAAGCTGCACCAAGTGCAGCAGCATCAACTGTAGCACCAAAGCCTAACCCCAGAGCTACCGGGAAGGAGCCCATGAGGCAGGGCCGAGTGTTCGCCCTAGTACCGGGAGACGTGCAGAATACCGAGACCGTTGTGTCAGGTATCCTCTCTATTTGTGCACAAAATGCATATGTATTAATTGATTCGGGATCTACGCATTCTTATGTATCGCATGCTTTCTCACGGAAATTGAATAGACCCTTAGAACCCATGAACTATCTGCTAGCCGTATCATCCCCCGTAGGAGGATCCATGACATGTGCTTATATGTACCCCGCTTGTGAAATTATTGTTGGGAATATGCATCTGTTTATTGATTTACTACCATTGAACATTGATCATTTTGATGTAATATTGGGGATGGATTGGTTACAAAAATACCATGTCACTATTGATTGTGTGACCAACCAAGTTGTTTTCCGTCCACCTGGATTGCCTGAATTCGTGTTTAATGGGAGTGGAGTAGTACCTCCTCCGTATTTGATTTCGTCAGTGAAAGCTGTTAAATTAATTAGAAAGGGATGTAAAGGATATCTGTGTTCTGTGCTGACTGTGTCTACTGATGATAGTGTTAAAACTGATGTGAATTGTATTCCTATAGTCAGGGAATTCCCAGATGTATTTCCAGATGATCTGCCAGGGGATTTGATTGACAGGGAGATTGAATTTACCGTTGATGTGATTCTGGGTACACAACCGATATCGAAAGCTCCTTACAGAATGGCCCCAACTGAACTGAAAGAACTGAAAGTGGAACTGCAGGAACTGTTAGACAAAAAGTTCATCAGACCCAGTACCTCACCATGGGGTGCACCGGTTTTGTTTGTAAAGAAGAAAGATGGCTCACTGAGACTGTGCATGGACTATCGTGAACTGAATAGGGTAACTGTAAAGAATAAATACCCATTACCGCGTATTGATGACCTGTTTGATCAGTTACAGGGTGCCAAAGTGTTTTCTAAGATTGACCTCAGATCGGGGTATCATCAACTGAAGGTTAAACCGGAAGACATTGATAAAACTGCTTTTAGAACGAGGTATGACCATTATGAATTTTTAGTTATGCCATTCAGAGTCACGAATGCCCCTGCTGCTTTTATGGACCTCATGAACAGAATTTTTAAACCATACCTTGATGATTTTATTGTAGTGTTTATTGATGACATATTGATTTACTCTAAAAGTATAGAACAACATGAACATCATCTGAGACTTGCCCTACAGACCCTAAGAGAACAGAAACTGTATGCTAAACTGTCTAAGTGTGAATTTTGGCTTGACCATATTATGTTTTTGGGGCATGTTGTTAGCAAAAATGGAATTTCTGTTGATCCGCAGAAAATTGAAGCTGTAGTGAACTGGCCTAGACCGACAAATGTGACTGAAGTCCGAAGCTTTTTGGGATTGGCTGGATATTATAGACGATTTGTCAAAGATTTCTCCAAAATTGCCCTACCATTGACTCAGTTAACTCAGAAGGGGACATCATTTGACTGGACTGACCAAAGAGAAACTGCTTTTCAGGAGTTGAAAACTCGATTAGTGACTGCACCGGTTCTTACCCTACCTTCAGGTACGGACGGTTATACTGTATTTAGTGATACTTCTCATAAGGGTTTGGGGTGTGTTTTAATACAGAATGGGAGAGTTATTGCTTATGCTTCCCGACAGTTGAGACCACATGAAAAGAACTACCCGACCCATGACCTGGAACTTGTTGCAGTGGTGTTTGCACTGAAAATTTGGCGTCAGTATCTGTATGGGGTGACATGTGAAGTATACACCGACCACAAGAGCTTGAAATATTTCTTCACACAGAAAGAACTAAACATGAGACAGCGGAGATGGCTAGAACTGATTAAGGACTATGACCTACAGATTCTGTACCATCCGGGAAAAGCCAATACCGTTGCCGACGCATTGAGCCGAAAATCGATTGGAAACGTAGCATGTTTGCTTACCGGACAGAAAGAGCTGCTTAGTGACCTTGACAAATTTGAAATTGAAGTTGTTTTGAGAGAACAAGGTGGAACCTTAGCTGCTATTTCTGCTCAACCGGCACTGATTGAAGAAATTAAAGAGAAACAGCAACAGGATGACTTCTTGAAGAAGATCATCGAAGGAAGAGAATCTAAACCGAGACCGGGATTCAAATTTGAGAACAATGTACTGAAATTTCATGAAAGACTGTGTGTACCAAATGATATTGAACTGAAAAGAAGAGTTCTGCAAGAGGGCCACAACTCAAAATTGTCTATCCACCCGGGGAATACGAAAATGTACCAAGATCTGAAACAGAATTTCTGGTGGCCGGGAATGAAGAAAGAAATTGCTGACTTTGTGTCCAAATGTCTTCATTGCCAACAGGTCAAAGCTGAACATCAACGACTTGCCGGATTATTGCAACCCCTACCCATACCAGAGTGGAAATGGGAGCATATCACGATGGATTTTATCGTCGGGTTACCTCGCTCCAGAAAAGGTATGGATTCAATTTGGGTTATTGTTGATAGATTAACCAAATCTGCTCATTTCTTACCTGTCAAGACAATCTATAATGCGGACAAATTGGCTGTTATCTATATTGATGAAATTGTGAGACTGCATGGAGTGCCTGTGTCTATTGTTTCTGACAGGGATTTGAAGTTTACATCGAGGTTTTGGCAAAGTCTATAGACTGCATTGGGTACTGATTTGAGGCTGAGTAGTGCCTATCATCCTCAGACAGATGGCCAGTCAGAAAGGACCATCCAAACTCTGGAGGATTTACTAAGAATGTGTGTCCTTGATTTTCAGGGGGACTGGGGAAGTCATCTGCCATTAGTTGAATTTGCTTACAATAACAGCTACCATTCGAGTATTGGTATGGCGCCTTTCGAGGCATTATATGGCAGAAAATGTAGATCTCCGATTTGCTGGGCAGAAGTTGGAGATGGGCCTTTGCTTGGGCCCGAGATTGTTTATGAAACAACTGAGAAAGTGAAACTGATACAACAGAGATTGAAAACTGCACAGAGCAGACAGAAGAGTTATGCTGACGTCAGAAGACGAGACAGAGAGTATGAAGTGGGTGATCACGTATTTGTAAAAGTGACACCGATGAAAGGCCAGACTCGTTTTGGAGTCAAAGGCAAGTTAGCGCCAAGATATGTCGGACCGTACGAGATTATTGAGAAAATTAATCCGGTGGCGTATCAAGTTGCACTCCCTCCGGAAATGGAGCACATGCATAATGTTTTCCACATTTCGATGTTAAGAGATTATCTCCGGGATCCCTTCCATGTAATAGAGCCTACCCACGTAGTGTTGAGTGATGACTACACTTACGAGGAACGGCCTATACAGATTGTAAACAGACGAATCAAGAAACTGACGAACAAAGAGATCCCGCTAGTGAAAGTCGACTGGCAGAACCATGGTGGCATGTATGCCACTTGGGAAAGGGAAGATGACATGGCTAAAAGATATCCTGAACTATTTCCACTGAACCCCGTTTTCTTCCAGAATGAAGGTAACTCGAGTTTAGAGGACTAAACTCTTTATAAGGAGGGGAGACTGTAACAACCCTCATACTGTTTACCGATTAATGACTGATTGATTACCGATAACCATCGATTACAGTTAAACTGAATTGATTATGACTGATGATTGAACTGATTAAAAGTATTGAACCGACTGACTGAAATTGAAACTGAATTAGCCAAGTATAACTGTTGTGTTGCACATTCTATCTGTTTGGTTGATTAATTATCTGTTCATGTCTTTGTGTCTAAACTACTAATTGAAGGCCTTATCGACGGCCGAATCCGGAATTGATTGAAGTTTTATGATCATCATAATTAATGTGATTTTATAGTAAAGTTATCTGAAAAAGGATTAGGTATGATTAAATTAGATTAAAACGAGTTAATTGCAAAGTTTGCCGTAATTACCAACTTGCCACTAAGTGGGCCACTATCTCACACACCTTTGAGCCTTGTATACACTCATACACTTGAATCAAAGGTCCATTTCCTCAGCCCTTTTTCCTTGCACTAGCCGACCAAGAGAGGAGATAGGAGAGAATTGAGCTCAACTTGAGAATCGCTTGCTAATTGAAGTGTGGATTGCTAGATTGAACCTCAAGATTAGTAATTAAGGAACCTAGGTATGAATTTCATCCTTTTGGTTTGTCTTTAAGTTGATTCTTGCATGGTCCATGTTTAATTGTAGAGCTAAGTCATGTTTTAGTTCATACATGTTGATATAGAGCATAATTCATGCTTGCATGTGTTCTTGGTTGAATTTGGAGTTGAGTTCATGGAAAAATGGTGCATGCATGTCCATAATTGTGTAATGGTCCATGTTTTCAACTTGTTTTTGGATCAATTGGCTCCTTAGAGCATCAGATTGGAACTTCCAAATGATTTGAATTCGTGCATGTTTGCGTGTTCATATTGTTCATGAAATTGGTTTAAATTGAGTTTGAATTAAACACCCTTGGGCTTTGATTTCTTAAAATTGAGCTTTGAAACATGTTATTTTATGTGTTTATAAATGTTTTCCAGAAAATGGGCCCAAGAGGATCGGTTTTGATGCCTTTGAACTTGGTTTTTGGCTTGGAGGTGCAATATGGAATTTCCAGATTCTGCACTTCCGCTCGAGCGGGGGAAATGCCGCTCGAGCGTGGAATCCGAGCATCCAGTATCTCTGCACTGTTTTACAGTCCGCTCGAGCGGAGGATTGGGCGCTCGAGTGGAGTCATGTCTCAAGCTCGAGCGGGCGTCGAGCGGAGATTTCACCAATCCAGTACTTTTACAGTACGCTCGAGCGGAAAAGTTTACGCTCGAGTGTTTACCTTTGTTGCATGTCCGCTCGAGCGGGGAAACTTGCGCTCGAGCGGGACTCTGTTTTTCTGCTAAAATCTGAAAATGCTTTTAAAAGTGCATCTTTGCATCCTCATCCCATTCTAGGCATTCTTAGACCTAGTTTAAGGCATCTTATTGAGGATATAGATGTAGAACACACCGAGGCAAATTAGGGTTTAAGTTGTTATCTTTCCCAACTGTATAGCTTAGTGTGTGTTCAACCTGTGAACTGTGTAGGGTTGGCGACTGGGGAGGCATGCTCTAGCATACTGTAACCCAAACTCTGTGAGTAACAATTGTGTAAAGATATGTTCAAATGATTATCTTCTGAATACTGAACTGAACTGTTTACTGAACTGATATTGTTTACTGAAAGAATGTATGTCCTATATTCTAAATTGTACTGTGGCATCCTTGGCATCTACTGTTACTGTTACTGTTACTGTTACTGTTACAGAGATCTCTGTCGGTTCCCTCGTGGAACCACTACTGTTTACTGATTGATGGCCATCATTACTGTTCGGTCTTTAAGACCTACTGTTTACTGCTATGCTAATGGATGTACCACATATGATTGAATAACTGTTCTGACTGAAATACTGATTTAATGGACTGTTTTCATTACTGTAAGGACATTTCATTCATAATCCCTTTACGCATTATGTTATTCACTGGGCTTTAGCTCACTGTTTATATATATATGTAGGTGCTCAGCCACCAGATCGGAGCTAGGAGCGTGGGTTAGACTCCAGTTTTGTCAAACCAGCCTATGTGCCTCACTGCGAGGTTCCGAGCCTATCGTGTTAAGGCTTAGGGGTGTTTTACAATTCCCCCTTCTGTACCGTCTACTGTTCTGTATAGACTGAATGTTTACTGTACTGTTATCAAGGGATTAGGTCCCTGTACTGTGTGACTGTAAATTTTGTATAGACTGTACTGGTTATATATGTGAATGCATGAAAAATCTTTTTGGCATACAGACTGACACAGCTCAATGGACATTATTCATTTACTGTATTGGCTTCCGCCAAGTCCTGTACTCTGTTTTACTGTACTACTGTTCTGCAGGCCTGTGGTAATCTCGGATTACTGGCCGGTTACGGTGCTAAACCCATAGGGCCGGGTTTGGGTCGTGACACCACTGCTCGGTTTCAGTTTTTTCTTGACAAACTCTCAGTTTTTTCTGCTAAAACACCTTGAGTTTGAACAGGGGTGTGAGAACAGTGTTCTCCGTTTTCCTTTTCCTTTGAGGATTAGGAATTAGTGTTAGTGTTCTATATCTAATAGCATTCTATATCAATGATGTATTTGTTTAAGATTAGGATTTAGTGTTCTATATAAGTGAGTGATGTATTCTTTGTTCAATTCAATTGAATATACAGTTTGATTCAGAAAACTTACATGGTTTCAGAGCTTCTTTGGTTTTGATCTTTCGTTTGCTCAAGATTACCCACATTGGTTTGTTGGGATTCAACCGATTGGTTCATTCTATCTCTTCGTCGCTTCTGTTCATCGTAAATCATTGAGTCGTTTGATTCATCTGATTCGTTCGATCCGTCTGGTTGGGTCATCTGCTTCGGTTGGTTCGAGAGACCCATTTGGTTGCTTCATCTCCTCATGACCCATTCGCAAAAACCCTAGCTGTTGGTTTGTGATCTCTCTCGGTGCTTTGAGTCGTGATCTCTCTGGCTCACTCTGGTTTCGAAATTACGACATCAGGCTATCCATCGACTCGCGAGGTTGGGTCATCGCGACATCTAGCTATCTTGTCTCTCACTCTGTCTACTCTGGTTCGCTATCTCTCTCACTTATTTGAGTCTGGTTCTCTATACTAAACATTGGTTAATGATAAATTGTTAATTGGCTCTCCAATTTTTATTTATTATACTTTGAGCCCTTAGATTATTTATTTTTGTTGGTTATCACACTTTGCCCCATCTTTTTCTTCTGGTTCATCACAATGTCAGAAGATAAAATTCAGGCTATTAAATGCAAACTTATTGGTGACAACTATCCTTATTGGTCTAGTGTTATGAAAAAATTTCTTCTCAGTCGAAAAAAATGGGGCTATGCTTCTGGTTTTGTTCCTCGTCCATCAGACCCGAAGGAGGAAGGATATCTGACTTCCTGTGATACTTGGGATTGTGATAATGCCCAAGTTCTGACCTAGCTTCATAATTCTGTGGCTGACTGTATTGGAATGATGTTTTCCAAGAACAATACTACAAAGGAGTTATGGGATTATTTACTAGATGTCTATCAACAGTCCAACTTTTCCAAGCGATATAAGTTGGAAACAGCTATTCAGAATGCTCGTCAGCGGGATCAGACTATTCAGGACTTCCATATTGAAACGACAGGTCTTTGGGATCAGTTGGCTCTTATGGAACCACCTAGTCTCAAAATACTGGACGCTTATATTGAGTTTCGAGAGTAGGGTCGTTTAGTGCAGTTCTTAACGGCTCTCTTCTCTCAGTACGAGGCTATTCGAGGTGGCATCCTTCACTGATCTCCTCTTCCCTCTGTGGATGCTATTGTTCGTGAGCTCCTCTCTGAGGAAACCCGTCTTAAGACGGCCAGTCAGACTCTGCCTCCTTCTGTCTTCTTGGCTCCTGCCAAGCCTCCCTTGTTATCGACCCCTCCTCCTTATCAACTTCAGGCCACTGCGAAACCTAAGAAAGGACCATTACGGCCAGATGAGTGTGCTTTCTGCCATCAAAGGGGTCATTGGAAGAACAATTGTCCCAAGAAGGGATGTCAGCCTGCTCCGTCTTCTCAGATACAGTTCTGCGGTCCTACTTCGGGTACTTTTCGACCTCCTGCCGCGTACACTGTGTCTACTCTGACTCCTGATCCGGACTTGGCTTTCCTGAGTGCTCAGGTTGCACGACTTTAGCATATCCTGTCCACCTCTCAGTCATCCCCATCTGCCTTCGCTCTTACCTCTCTTTATTTAGGTTTGCTTCGGTCCTCTTTAGGTATCCTTTCTTCTGTCTAGCTTTTTGATTCTGGTGCCTCTCATTACAGTGTTCTCACAGAAAGGAGTGGCCAGAGCTAGGAAGAAGTCATCGAAGTTCTGCAAACTGGTGACCGGGATGACTGAAGGCCGCCAGAGCTAGAGAGAGTGGTCAGAGTTAGGGTTAAAGTCTGGTTATTTTGGTAATTTGATTAAAGGTTAGAATGGTAATAAAAAAAAAATGGTACAATTTTGAGAGGTTGCATTTTGGTGATTTTGGTTTTTTGAATTTAATTTTATGAAAATTAAATTTTTTTATTTTTTGTATTTTTTTTGTTTCTAGTGAATGCTTTTAATATTTTAAGTAAATTTTTTACTTTTTAGGTGTAGTCATCTGTCAACACTTTGTTAAATGGTGGAATAATTTTAAAACCCCACGCATCATTGATCAAGTCTAGCTTGAATTACCAGTCAATATTCATGCTCCAACTCCTGCCATGGTTAAAGCTCAGCAGAACCTAACTACTTCAGTCAGACTTGGAAGCCCAACAACTAGCTCTTCCAAGCCCAAATCATCCAAATCCAAGACAGCTCAGTCCAAGTCCAAGGCTAAGCCCATGTTATCCAGTGATGAATTGATCCAGATGGCCAAGTTATTGATGGCCCAAGCTAAGTCCCAAATTGAAGATGAAACCTTTGAAGAATCAGATTCCTTCGATGTAACAACCCCCACCTTACTCTTGCCATACTTGCATACATTCTTGCATGGTCTTGCTTGTTATGTTAATTTGAAGGTCTTATCTTGCCTTGATTTGCTTAAGTTGCTTGCATGATTTTGTTCTTTGCTTAGTGTGTGTGCGTAGCCGAGGTCACCTTGAGCTTAGTCCGCCTTTGAACCTTGTACTTAGACTTGTTTTGAGATCTTGTTCAACCCCATCTTCACCTCGGGCATTCGTTGCCGAGATGTTTTGCACTAGAACCTTGTCCGCAGGCAGGTATGGCCTAGGCCGAGATGTGGCACACCCCGGCCAAGGTGTGGCACAGCTTAGTCAAGTGTCGTCCTCCCTAGCCGATGTTTTTCTATCCAGTTGCTGGATCCTTGATTTGAGCCGATGACATCTTGTTGCCGATGTGTCTTACCCGAGCTTGCTGCATAAGCTTTGTCAGAGACTTGTCTTGTCCATCAATCACCTTTTTGGAGCTGAACCAACCCGGTAACGCCACGTGTCCGAGCTGATTGTTAAGGCAGCCGGCAGACCTTGAAACAAATCATTTTCCTTGTCTCAATCTTTGTTTTAGAGAGAGAAGCTCTAGAGAGGAGGGAGAGGAGTTCTTGAGTGAGAGTTGTCTTCCAAGCTTGATCCTTGAGGCTTAAACCGTTAGATCCGAGTTTTGAGGTTAGAATCTTGATCTCCTTTGGTTGTTCTTGCTGAATACCTAGCTGCATTGCATGATCGGATTTGTCTTGCATGTCATGCATCGTTTTGAAGTTGGTTTTGGAAAGAGAAAACGGTTTTCTATGTGTTCTTGAAAAAGGTCTCATCTTGATCGAAAAGTTTGGAACGAAAATCATGTTTTGTGTTTGTTCTTGCATGACTTTCTTTAATGGGTACCCAGGTCCATATATTTTGAACTCTTGGCATGAAAACTTAGATTTTTGTAACAAGTTGTGAGCTTGCATCCATCTTTCAAATGGTCATGTTCTTCATATTCTTCAAAGGAAAACCCAGGTTTTTCCTGACTTTGTATAACGGGACCTCGGCTTAGCCCTGGGCGGTACCCGGTGTGTTTTATGAACGGGAGCAGTGTTTAAACTCCCAGCTTGTTTTGCTTTGTCTTTGACTTGGATCTGGCAAGAGTGCCGAGATCATTTGCATGTATATAGAGCTTGCTTTGAGAATGTGACTTGCCATGTGATTGTAGGTCCTTGATATTTGCTTGAGTCTACACCTGAAGAACTAGGTGAGTGGTATTTCTAATAAAGCTATGTTACACCTACTTTTGATAAATCTTGTTTTGTTTGTTTTGACGTGGTATTTGCTAAGCATGAATAAATGGCCTTATTTGATTGCTAACCTCGGAAAGTCCCTTGTGCTGGAGGACTCTAAACTTTTGCAGTACTAAGTATAAAAGGATACGGTCCTTGTTAAATCGGGCTACGGGCCTAAGTAACATAAGTCCCTTGTATTGGAGGACCTTAAACTTTCGCAATACTTTTGACCAAACGATTACGGATCGTACAGCTTATGATATTTGAATGATGAATACGGTTCATCCCTTGTTTCGCCGATGTTATGATATTTGAATGATGAATACGGTTCATCCCTTGTTCCGCCAATGTTATGATACTTAAATGATGAATACGGTTCATCCCTTGTTTCGCCGATGTTATGATATTTGAATGATGAATACGGTTCATCCCTTGTTCCGCCAATGTTATGATACTTGAATGATGAATACGGTTCATCCCTTGTTTCGCCGATGTTATGATACTTGAATGATGAATACGGTTCATCCCTTGTTTCGCCGATGTTATGATATTTGAATGATGAATACGGTTCATCCCTTGTTTTGCCGATGTTATGATATTTGAATGATGAATACGGTTCATCCCTTGTTCCGCCAATGTTATGATACTTGAATGATGAATATGGTTCATCCTTTGTCTTGTTAAAGTTCTGATGTGTTTCGTTTTGAAGGACCTCGGCTTTATTCATGCAAAACCTTCATTTTTAGTACCATTCACTGAGTTTTGTACTCACCCCTCTATATATATGTAGGTGATGAGCAGGACGGCGGCGACGCCTAGATCGTTTTGGATGCTTGTTTTGGATTCGTGTATATGTCGGCCTTACTTTTGTATTTACGTCGGCGGTGCCCTGTTTTACATGTCGGCAAATCTTGAAAATTATGCTTCTTGACTTGTATTAGTTGTATCTTTTGTATATGTCGGCTCGAGAAGCCTTTTGATCAAGATGTAACATGTATTTTATCTTGTTGTATTCAAGTTGTACGTTAATTGGAAATGTTTGGCATTGCTTTTGATCTACGCACAGCTCTTATGGACCATTTGCAACTGATTTATTGCTTCCGCATTTGTGAGCCCCCTATATTCATACTCTGATTGTGTTAAGTTTTGAAAAGTTGGCCTTCGGTAATTACGGATTACTGGTCATCACGGCACCAAACTACTAGGGGCAGTTTGGGGTCGTGACATTCGAGGCCTCCACCAATAATGATCCTTATGGGCCCCAGTTCCAGGATGCTGAAGACCCATATGCTTAAACAGTCATTGGATTATATATATATACAAATCAGCTTCAATCACTACTCTATTTTTTAGGAAAACTGCTATTTTGTATCTATATTGATTCCCCATCAGTCACATACCTCCACCGAAAGTAATGAATAGTAAAAGTCAAATTTACCGTTCACTATTCATCAATCAGACAAATCAACATAGTCAAAAGCAGCAATCAGCTTTAGTCACTCACCGAAAGCAACAGACAGCACCCATGTGCCTCATCATGCTCCTTTCTAGTCAAGATTTCTTCACAAGGCTCACAGTCATCTTCATTACCTATAAAGAAGTCATTCTAGTCATTTGCAAACCAGAGTTAGAGCCGAGAGCAAAGCAATATTACTCTCCTATACCTACTCTGATAGTCAATTGTAAATTTATTTTCAAATTATGTATTTTAAAGCTATTCTTTCAAGTTACTTCCAGTAAACAATTGTAAGTTTTATCTTTGTTGTAAGTTTTAAGTTTATTTTATTTAATCTGTTTGATTTTGTTTATCTTTGTTTGATTTCGTTTATTTCGTTTATCTTTGTTTCCGCCTCTTTTGAGCTGTTATTTTTAGTAAATTTAATCTTAAAAGTGGATTTTGGCGAATCCAGATTCATTCTAATGATAGGTATAAAACAGCATTCACTACACCCTCTGGTCATTATGAATGGAATGTCATGCCTTTTATACCTATAACCTAGATGTACCTAAAAGGTAAAATATTTGGAAAATATATTTTTTAAAAAATCAATAAATACACAAGAATATGAAAATATACTGAATTTTTATTTTTGTTTTTTATTTTTGATATTATTATTATTTTTTTAAATTCACAAATATTATACTTTTAATTGTATTTGTATTAAGTGTATCTAAAAAATAAAAAATAAAAAAATTTTCTTAAAATATTACAAAAATTCAGTAAAACAAAAAAATAATTTTCCAAATATTAAATTCAGGATAATGGAACCAAACAAGGTGATTGGCATGCAATAAATGTTTTATTTTCAATTTATATTATTTTGTGCTTCAAGTATCAATTATTTGAGCAAAACTCTTGATATTTGGATTATTAATTTTTGTTGAGAAATTGAAGTCAAAACATTTAATTTTTATTCTGAAAACTTATATAAAGAGCACACAAATGATAAGAACGGTAACAAAGTGTGGTGTGCAAATAAAAATTCTTGAATATATTTTGGATAATTATCAAGTGATGTAATTGTAATTTGTCTATACAATTTTATTTTCTTTCTTTTGAGATTATTTTATTTTGACTTGATTTGTGTCATTGGAGTTAAATATCAGATTCCAAAGAAGCAGAGGGTCGGGAAGTGATCATTGTCAACTGTCTTGGTTAATAAGGTAGGTCCAATTTCGTTATTCCTCAGAATTATTTGGACTATTTGCAATGTTTTTCTAGCCTCATGGTCAAATGGAGTTGGAAAGTTTGAATACAAACTAATAATTCAATAGTAATTACATGCACTAATTGATATATTAATTAATATACTAATATATGTTATGATAGTGCTACATGTGCTAAAAATATTTACTTCATTTTTTGCTACCAATTATTTAGTCGCCAAAAATATTATTTTAGTTTATTTTTTTAATTATTTTATCCACAACTTGTACGTATTCCATGCAACTTGTACCATGTATATAAATAAAACAATACATATATTATCAACCTGCACTTATTCCATGCAACTTGTAATATTTATTTATTTATTTATTTTTTAAGTCATAAAATAAAATGATAAAATATACAAACTTACAAGGGACATATCCCAGCCTGACATCACCAACAAATAACACCTAAACAAACAAAACCCAAACACTGAACAAAACTAAAACCAAGAAAACTAACAAAATACAAACAATAGAATATCAATATCCAGCCCACATAGGAACAAAATAAAATCAAATAAATAAAGTACAATTGCAGAAGTTGATGATGGACCAAAACCAAACTAGGGTCCCCTATCATCAGCTGCAACCACAACCATATCAGCAACTGCAGCCCAGCTCAAGCCAGAACAGAGCCAGGAAAAGCAGCAGTTGCAGCCACCAGGAAATGCACAGCAGTAGCCAGCTCCAGCCACAACCTCACAGCAACATTGCAACAACATCAAACCAACAAGCAACAACAGCAGCAGCAGCCCAACTTCAACCAGCAACACCAGCTGTCAAGCTACACCAGCATCTCCCAGCAGCATCCAACCATAGAAATAAAGAAACAGGCCTCTTTGACTAGGATGCAGATCAAATTTAACAAAAGGAGTATATATCCCAACGGAGACAACATCAGCCAATTGATATGCAAAGACAAACATCACAGCAGGTGTTTGAAAAGAGTGTACTTCCGATAGGTACGTGTTCAGGGACTCCATGCCCATCTTGGTCACGTATCTTTAATTCTGAAGTCCAAATAATTACACAAGCATGTAACATAAAGGATAGGTTCAAATATTTTCTTAAGAAATGTTCAAAATGAATGGGGATGCAGTACCAATGTTAGGAAATGTTGCTCATCCACAATCTCCTGGCCTCGTTTGGTAAGTGGCTGTTTTAGCCTAAAAGCCAAAAAATTATTAAAAAAATCAAAAAACCAACTTCTTATATAAAAAAGTCAAAGATTTCCTTTTCTCTCTACTTTTTGCACATCTTTTCGTAAAAAGCCAAAAAGTTATCCCAAACATACTAGTTTTTTTTACCTCATATTTTACCCAAAAAGTCAAAAAGTTACTAAAATAGTCTGTTTCCAAACGAGGCCTGAGGATTTACGAATTGGACCAGTTAAACTAATGTAGTAGTTGTCCCAATCGAATTTGCCAAAATAGTCCAAAAATCTATATAGAACCTAAAATTCAGCAACACAGTCGTTAAGTCAATTTCATGTCAAATATACACCAATCACAATTTACACAAGAACTCACTGCTAAAGGGCCATTCAATGTTGAATGGAAGAAATGGAAGATGTATAGAACCAAAGTCTCCATAGCATATGTAGAAATGAAGCCATGATGAGCAATGCATATACGACTTTCATAATAGCACCATGCTTTAATCAATATGATACTGCGTTTAAAGAGATGATCTTTGCCAATGAGACCATCGACCTATAAAAGAAGTAACATAAATGGCACATCCAAAGCCAATTGAATTCACCGTCATATTCAAGATAGCAAAGAGAGAAAATAAATATGTTCAGTCGTCATTTACTAGGATTTTTTTAACTCCTTACAAAGAATCTAACCTACTCATTCGAACAGCAATAACAACAGGAATACAAATCTATGTATTCCCTAAAATGGGTATGGGAATGCAAACAATAAGTTCATTATAACATTTTTATTCCAATTTCAAATGCAAGACTAGTTTTCTTGTTAACTAATAGAATAGGGATTCTAACAGTGCCCTTAAGGTGCAACTCTCTCAAATACTACACCCGAGTTTCATTTTTAACACGCACAAAGAGAGGTGTCCTTCAATATTAATAGAATTAGATTACACTTAGCTGACATTTTTCTTAAAAAAACAACAAAAAACTACAATGCAATGAGCATAAAAATGTAAGTATTGAACATATTAAAGACCTTGGATAATGGATGGTAACTAAAACACAGTAGTAGATAACTATAAATGTAAGAAATAAGAATATTCCAAACTGTACAGTCCGAGCAATCATTGACAATCTAAATACCCGAAGGATAGTAACCTGGGTCATCATTCAAGAAGTTGTATGTCCATAATTTTAACACAGTGAGGAGAATATAAATAAATCAATGATTACATAAAAGACTAACACTACCAATTCTATCAATATCAGGCTTGTTGAAGCAACTTACACAAAATGTATTCATGTAAAATCATTGAACTAGTGAGTGAGTTGGTCACCTTTTTCCTTTCATTATTTGATAATAAGTAAGTGGCGTTACTTTAGATTTGAAAATTGAAGATGGTAATGCACTCGCTCAAGAAAGCAAAGTGTATAAAGCCCTCCTAATTGATTGAAGGAGATATCCACCATATTCCGAGCAATGCATTTAACAAGCTTAACCTGCCACCAGAGAATCCAATATCTAAAAATATAAGTATGCATCACCAATAAGAAAATATATGTATAAAGTATGCACTACCAAAGGGTGGCTTGGCCCATATATAAGTATGCATACCAAACCACAAACCTTTTACAAGCTGAGTAAAAGTAGAGAAAAATAATGATAACAATAAGCACCTCAATTGGTTAGGGAGGATGAGTTGTGCACAAGACTACATTGAAAATATCTGAACTCAATAATCAAAACCACAAAATCCCAACTTAAAAAGGTATATCACTTTAAATGAGAATACCATAACTTTGTCAACCCAGAAGAGAATGACACGGGACAGCATAGTATATTGGTGCACAATTATGTGCCAGTTCAAGCATAAGCATGGCACTTATGAACGCCCGAAACCTTTTGGAAAAAAAAAAAAACTCTAGATCAAGAGGTTTTAAGATAAGTACAAGTAATGTTGAATACATGGGACCATTTGTTCCCAAGACGAGACAATATGGTATTGTTAAACCGTGAGGCAATTGGTACCAAGACAAGGAATCCTAAGAGTAAATTTGCCCAATCCTACATTTGTTTGGTTCAGGAATAGAATAAAGGAGTATTAAAGAGTGATTTTGTGTGTGTGTGTGTGTGTGTTGGGGAGGGGGGGGGGGGGGGGGGGTCACTAAATTCCTAGTATGGTATGCATCTTATGCTTTCTGAATTGTTAAACCCCATCTCTTTTGTTGTTAAAAAAATTAAATTTAAATACCCAATCAAAAGAATTTACAATTCTAGCATTCAATCAATTTAAATTCCCAAGCAAAAGTTCCAATTATTCAATGTAGACCAATTCATATCAATAATCAAAAGAAAATATAATGCCCAAGACATTTTTTTTTTAATTCCCAATAAAAAAAAATTCAATTCAAATTCCCAAACAAAAGTTCCAATTATTCAATCCAAACAAATTTCTATCAATAATCAAAAGAAAATCAAATACCCAATAAATTTTAGTAATTTTTTTTTTCAGAATCAATTGATAAATTCCACGACAAGAAAGGATTGGATATCAGACCTTCTCGTTCAAGGAATTACACTTGGACTGTACAAAGCCATCGACATCGAAATTAACGGACTTGAATACGTTAAGATTTTCCTCGAGCTTATTGCCCGAGTCCTTAGGGTTGCTGCTCTTCGCTGCAGTGTTATTACCCTTGACCGAGATGACTTCGCTGAAGCCATTAAAACTGTATACGATTTCTTCGCTCAGATCAGATCAGATCAGATCAACAACAAATCAAGCGAAATTTAGGGCTTTGATTTGGGAACAAACAAGAAATCGAAAGAAAATGATTCGTTTAGATCCAAGGGAGAGAATGGATTGCGAGATTGAAGAAGGAAGAAGAGATAATGATTGAAGCCATGGCTGAACTCGAAGAAATGGGCACACGCGAGCGATCTCTTCGCAAGTCTCTAAGCGTGTTGAATTGGCGGAACAGCCAAAGAACGAGAAAAAAATTGACAGTAATAAATCAAAAAATTAGGTGCTACAAAAATCAACAAAGCAAAAAAGGAGAGGAAAGGTGGTCGGTGGTGTCTTCGAGAGAGAATGACGGCAAGATGAGAGGTGGTCAGCGGCGTCGCGATGGCAGTGGTGGCAAGAGGAGAGAGATGAAAGAGAAGGGCTAGCGAAGAGACAGATATAACGTTTTGACGTTTTAATTTTTTTTACTTTTGAAAAGATGACTTTTTAATTTTTTTTAGTGATTTTTTTTGTGAATTGGCTTCTTGTGAAGTTCCAAATTGCCCAGAGAGAATAGCCTATCAGAGAAAAAAAGTTTTGAGGAGAGAGAGAGAGTGAGCAGTGAGTGTATTGTGTGTAATCCGTTAATTGGCGACTAAAAATACTTTTTTGGGTTGCCATTTCATTTTAAAAATCCCTCTAATATTTGAAATATCTCTTTTCAAATATTTTAGTTCTTTGGTTTTTAGTTGCTAAAAGAAAATTTTTGGTAATTAAAAAATTTTTGATCGCTAAAAATAAAAAGTAAATTTTTATTTTTTATTGAGCGACTAAATAATTTTAGTAGTCAAGACTAATTATACAATGATTAAAATATTTTTTAGTCACTAAAAATAAATAAAAGTAAATTTTTATTTTTCATTCAGTGACTATATAATTTTAATAGCCAAAACTAACTATACAACGACTAAAATACTTTTTTAGTCGCCAATTGTGACATTTTTAACGACTAAATGTTTTTTAGTTGTCAATAATCAATATATCCCGACTAAAAAAAATTAGTAGTTAAATATTGTACTTTTGTCAATAATCAATATAATTGGTGGAAATATTTCTAACATTCCACCAATAATAATGTAGTACATACATTTCATTGTTGGATTATTTTTTATGAGATTAGATATGATAGAATTATTGATAAGATTGTGAGTGATATGTAATGTTATTTAGATCCGATGAATAATTGAATATATGATAGGATTCTAAAGGATGAGTTATGGAGTATATTAAGAAATTAATAAATGGATAAATAATTAGATGTAGAGAGGGAGATATTATATTTGACTAGGATGAGATAAAAAGAAGTTTAATATCCTCAATGTCACAATACCTATGATATTACAAAGTAACAAAGGGAAATTTGGTTATAAACCCCCTTTACCTTCCTTTCATTGTTAGAAGGATTAAGAAAAAAATTATACTTTCTAAACTCCCTCATAATTATAAAATCTTACATAAAGGACAAAATTTATTATTTAAATATTTTATTAGACTATTATACCCTCACATATACACAATCCAGATACAAAATTTATCTCCTCTCTCGTCTCTCACTTCTAACCCTAGCTTCTTCCATGGCCGGAGCTGTGTCATTCCTAAGCTCCGACGATCTCTCTCTGCATCTTCTCAACTCTCCTCCTTCAACTCTCCTTCAACTGTTCATCTTCTATCTCGTCTCTCTCTTCTAATCCTAGCTTCCTCCATGGCCGGAGCTGTGGAGAACTTGCAAATCGCGCTGATACATATATATATATATATATCTATATATATGTGTGTGTTTGTGTGTTTTGAGATTTGAATTCGAATATATATGTGTTTTGAGATTTGAATTCGAATATATATATATCTACATTTTCCGATTTGTAATATATATATATATATCTATACATATGTGTGTGTTTGTGTGTTTTGAGATTTGAATTCGAATATATAGATTTTTGAAAGCTCAAAGTTTTAAAAATCTAAAAAATCTATAAAATCTAAAAAATCTGAAGAACCGGGGTATGAAAAATTGAGATTTCTCTAAAATTTTCAGATTATAAGCCTGATTCAAGGATTATAGGCATGATTCAATGTTTTTCAAGTAAACATCGATTGATTCAAGGATTATAGGCTTGATTCAAAGCTCAAAGCTCAAAATTCCATCAATTTTTCAGAGTAAATATCAAATTTCATTTGATAGAACCAGAGTAAAATTTTACTCTGGTTCTATTGCTCTGTTTTTTTCATTTGACAGAACCAGAGTAAAATTTTACTTTTGTACAGAGTAAAATTTTACTTTTAGCTTTAGAGTCTTACAGTTTACTTATTTTTCAGAGTAAAATTTTACTTTTATACAGAGTAAAATTTTACTTTTAGTTTCAGAGTGTAAAATTTTACTCTCATTCATAGTAAAATTTTACTTTTATACAGAGTAAAATTTTACTCTCATACATAGTAAAATTTTACTTTTATACAGAGTAAAGAGTAAAATTTTACTCTGAAATACATAGTGAAAATGTCTTTAATAGGAGAGCTGATAGATATGAGGGTAATATAGTAAAAGAAACAAGTTTTAAAATATCAGGGGGTTTTGAAAGTACTTATATAATTTTTGTCCTTTTGAAAGAGAAATTAGATAGTGAGGGGGTTATGACCAAATCCCCCTAAAACAAACGCTAGATTAAAATAAGTGTGAGATTCGCATGTTTCCGCACTTCCAATCATCCTCCTTTTCTTGCAATCAAACGCAAGATTAAAATAGGTATAAGCATTGTTATCAGAATCCCGATCAATTCGAATCACACTAGGATTTTTAATTTAGTAGAAAAGTAATTATGATCCTACTCATAAAAAAAACTATTATTATTTATTTCTTATATATGTACGTATATTGTATATTTATATAGGGAATTTGACTATAAACTCTTCCTCTAAACATCTCTACTTTATATTGACATAAAAGATGCATTATATTAAATTTATCATTTTTCTTTAATAATTTTAAAATTACTTATAATACATTATCATTATGGATGATTTTTTATTTTATTTTACATTGAAAGTAAAATCTTACGATTCTCAATTTAATTTTACGATCAAATCTACAACCCTCTCTGCACAATCTTATCTAGGATTCCAATTTTAACCATCTAAAATGTGAGAATCTCATGTTCTCCCCCTCCCATTGTCTCCTACAATGAAACGTGCACATATTGTTTACCTAATACCGTGGTGTTATTTATCATTTTGTGGAATAATTCCACTTGTATTGATCAATGTCAGAGGTGGTCTTCATTTTTTTTGGTACCCAAGGCGATCCCAATTCTTATACATAATTTAAAAATATACATATAAAATATTAGCAATAATTTTCAATTAATATATGTATATATATATATTTGTACCTAATACCTACCTGCTCAAATTTTAAATAAATAAAAAAATTACAATTTTTTTTCTCGTGAAAATCACTTAAAATATTAAGTGAGAAATCTAATTTCAAATTATTGTATTAGTAAGTAAATCATTTACAATTTATTTTTCACAATAATTACAATTATATATTTCCTGAGCAATTTTATATGATTTTTGTAGCTTACATAAATCATAGTTATTGATATTGACGTAAATCACAATTATAATTATCGAGATAATTTTTTAATATTTTCGAGCGTTAACATTATTAATTTATTCACATTTTTTTCTTGAGGTAGTAGATTGAATTGTAAAATTTGATCAATTTCAAATTAAAAAAAAAAAAATTTATTTCTCCAAAAATAATTGCAGTTGGTATAGTCAAACAATATACTATAAATAATTCATACATTTGGCAAACAATTTCAACTTAAAAAAAAAAAATATTTCTCCAAAGGCAATTGCAGTTGGTATAGTCCAACAATATACTATAAATAATTCATACATTTGGCAAATAACCATCCATCCATTACTTCTAAATAATTCACCAATAAACTTCATTTTTAAATCTTCATAATTCACCAATAATGTAGGTTTGGTTCACTAAAATGAAATTGAATAGAATGATATGGTCATTTCTTATAGTTCATTTGGGATATGGGTTGACTTTTTGACCTTTTGGCTTTTTTACTTAGCGGTTAAAAAGCCTCGTTTGCGATGAGTTTTTTAGTTTTTTTGACTTTTGTAAGAGAAAAAATATAATGATTATGGTTTGGATGTGATATTTTATTTTATTGGCTTTTTAGTCTATTTTGTTTTTTTGTGACTATTTTAGCCAAAAAGCCCAAAACTTATGATCTGATGTTGATTAATATCTTCTAAGAAACTCCAATATTTAATTATACATAGTGTTGAAAAAAATTGGAAATAATGGAACTGTTGAAATGGGAAAACACATAACAAAGTAACATCTCAACTGCTTTATCAAATTTCTCTAGCAGTGATGTGTCATAATCTTATTCTCTTGCTGATTTCCAAGTTTTGATTATTATCTTCCTCATTGGCCCATATATACTAACTTTTCTTATAGAAATAGCAGTATACAACTTCTATTTGCTTTGTTCGCCATTTCCAAAAGAGTGAAGTGGGCATGCTAAATTAGGTCAGGAAAAAGAATACACATGATAGCATCATCATAATTTTTGCAAAATGCTCATGGGAATCATTCTTTTTGCTATTTCATATTACTTCTCTGCTTTTGTTTTAGCAGATGACATGCTAAATCAATACCAGCAAATCAATGACAGTGGGGCATTAGTATCTGCTAGAGGAGATTTCAAGTTAGGCTTCTTCAGTACAAGCAATTCGAGGAGCCGATACTTGGGGATATGGTATAACAATATCCCAGTTCAAACCATTGTTTGGGCGGCGAACAGAGACAGACCGCTTAACGATTCATCGGGCAGTCTAAAGATTGGGGATGATGGAAATCTGATCCTTCTTGACAGTGGAGGAATAGTTGCGTGGTCTACCGGTATCCGGAATATATCGTCAAAGCCTACTGTTGCACAACTCTTAGACTCTGGAAATCTTGTTTTGAAAAGTGAAAATGGTGGGAACACAGAAAGTTATATTTGGCAAAGCTTTGATCATGCTTCAGATACACAGATAGCTGGTATGAAGCTGGGATGGGACTTGAGGGTTGGTTTGGACCGGTATTTGACATCGTGGAAGAGCGCAGATGACCCTTCTCCCGGAGATATCTCTTATCGGTTTGATCTTGATGGTCTTCCTCAAGGTGTTATACGTAAAGGGTCTGTTAAGCAGTACCGAACTGGGATATGGAACGGGCTGCAGTTTAATGGTGTCGAGCCTCAAAACTCTATCTTCAATACTAATTTCATCGATAATTCAGAGGAGGTGTATTTTGAGTTTGATCTATATCAACAGATAGTAAGGCTGGTTTTGAATTACACGGGGACAATACAATGTGTGATATGGAACAATAGGAACCTTGAGTGGGTTGTGATTAATACAGTACCTAGCAATCCATGCGAAAGATATGGCCAGTGTGCTCCTAATTCTATTTGCACAATCTCTAATGCATTCATATGTAGTTGTTTGGATGGATATATTCCTAAATCATCGAAAGATTGGAATACGATGGTTTGGAATGGTGGGTGCATTCGCAAATACCCATTAAACTGCTCGGATGGAGAAGGATTTGTGGCATTCGTGTTAGGGAAAATCGATGTGATTCCCCACAAGTAAATCAATCAATGGGAATAAAAACTAATGCGGAAAAATTAAATCAAAGGCAACACAAGAATTTTTACGTGGTTCCCTCAATGTGAGGTACGTCCACGGGATCGAAATCCGATTCCACTATCAACCAAATAATTCCAAACGATTACAAACAAGACACTAATGGTCTCACAAAACACCCTTAGGTGAATTCCAAATAATCACAAATAAACAAAGAGGAAAGACCTCACCAAATAGATGAACCAAAATCTTCTGAACCAGAGTTGAAGAAGATTCAAAATAACGAACCAAATCAACTTCCACACAAAGAAAACCAAAGCTTGAACAAATCAAGCACTCTTGATTTGTCTTTCCCAATTGTCAAATTCCCAGGCACTATTACCGAGGCAATATGTTTCAGGTAGCAGCCGCCGTTCACTTTTGTGTGTTGAAAACCAAATAATATATGTATTGGATATATATATTATTAAATCTTGGGTTTTGGAATCAAACCCTAATTGTATCTAAATTGAATTAGATCTCCACAAATATAATATATAAAAATATATTATACCTAAACCAAGTCAAATTGAAACTCTTTAACAAACCAATTGGGTCCCACACTCCAATAAGGAGGTATACCCAACAATTCTCCCCCTACCGACTTAGGTGGAGATATCAACCATACCCGCCAAAGTTCGACACTTTAAATGTTTGTCCCTCGACAAAGTCTTTGTCAGCATATCTGAAATATTATCATCTGTGTGAACCTTTTCGAGTTGTAACAATTTCGAATCTAACACATCACGAATCCAGTGGTATCTCACATCAATGTGTTTCGATCTCGAATGAAAAGTAGAATTTTTACTCAAGTGAATAGCACTTTGACTATCACAATAAAGCACATACTTTTCTTGCTTCAAACCCAATTCTTGCAAAAATTTCTTCAACCATAACTCTTCTTTGCAAGCTTCTGTAATAGCAATAAATTCAGCTTCGGTAGTTGAGAGAGCAACACATTTTTGTAATTTAGATTGCCATGCCACAGCTCCCCCTGCAAAAGTCATCAAATACCCCGAAGTAGATTTCCTAGAATCAACATCACCGGCCATGTCAGAATCTGTGAACCCATCAAGCATCGGCTTACCATCCCCAAAACACAAACACACCTTCGAAGTCCCTCGAAGATATCTTAGAATCCATTTTACCGCTGCCCAATGTTCTTTACCCGGATTAGAGAGAAAACGACTCACCACACCAACAGCGTGAGCAATATCCGGCCTTGTACAAACCATGGCGTACATCAAAGAACCAACTGCTGAAGCATAAGGAACTTTCAACATCTCTTCTTTGTCTTTCTCACTTGTAGGACATTGATTCGAACTAAGCTTGAAGTGACCCGCAAGTGGACAACCAACCGGCTTTGCTTTATCCATATTAAACCTCTCAAGAACTTTCTCGATGTAGCTTTCTTGAGACAACCAAATCAGCCCCTCTTTGCGATCACGAACAATTTTCATACCAAGAATTTGCTTTGCCGGTCCCAAATCTTTCATAGCAAAAGACTTGCTTAACTCCAATTTCAACCTGTTTATCATGGTAGAATCTTGACCCACAATTAACATGTCATCAACATAAAGCAAAAGAATAATAAATTTACCATCTGGAAAATTTTTCACAAACACACAATGGTCCGAAGTGGTTTTAGAAAAACCATTATTCATCATGAAAGAGTCAAATTTTTTGTACCATTGCCGCGGGGCTTGCTTGAGGCCATACAAACTTTTCTTCAATTTGCAAACAAATTTCTCTTTCCCTTTTTCCACAAATCCTTCCGGTTGCTCCATGTAAATTTCTTCTTCAAGGTCACCATGAAGAAATGCGGTCTTCACATCAAGTTGCTCAACTTCAAGATTCATACTTGCAGCCATGCCAAGTACAACCCGAATAGAAAACATCTTCACAACTGGCGAGAAAATCTCATCAAAATCAATACCTTTCTTTTGCCCAAAGCCTTTCACAACAAGACGTGCTTTGTACCTCAGATTCTTGCCATCATTCTTCAATTTGAAGACCCACTTATTTTTCAGAATTTTCCTCCCCTTGGGCAACTTCACTAAATCATAAGTGTGATTTTCAACTAAGGAATTCATCTCCTCTTCCATGGCCTTTTTCCAATCGTCTTTCTTTGCATGCTCAATTGCTTCTTGGTAGCTCTCAGGCTCCCCTTGATCAGAAATCAACACAAATTCATTGGGAGGATACTTTCTTGAAGGTTGTCGGTCCCTTGTAGATTTTCTTAACTCAAGTTGTGGTGGCGATTCTTGAGTTGGATGCTCTTCCTCAATTTCTGGCTCAAGTTCATTAGGATTAGCATCATCCTCTAACTCTTCAATAGGTGGCTGCACATCTCCCCCATTTTCATCATCAACTGAAAATGAAGGAGATAGATCCATGTCAATGAGATCACTAGTTTTTGGCTCCGGTTGATCACCTTTGTCAAAGTCTTCAATTGTTTGGTCTTCAAGAAACACAACATCACGGCTTCGAATGACTTTCTTGTCGACCGGATCCCACAATCTATACCCAAACTCATCACGTCCATAGCCAAGAAAAATACATTGTCTTGACTTGCTATCAAGCTTGGACCTCTCGTCTTTTGGAATGTGAACAAAGGCTCGGCAACCAAACACTCTCAAGTGCTCATAAGACACATCTTTGCCGGTCCAAACTCTTTCTGGAACATCACCATTCAAAGGATAGGAAGGAGACAAATTGATCACGTCAACCGCTGTCTTCAACGCCTCACCCCAAAAGGATCTTGGCAATTTAGCTTGTGAAAGCAAACACCTTGTTCTTTCCACAATTGTGCGGTTCATCCTCTCGGCAACTCCATTTTGTTGAGGAGTCTTCTTAACTGTCTTTTGATGCCGAATACCTTGGCTACGACAATACTCATCAAATGGCCCAATGTATTCACCACCATTGTCTGATCGGATGCACTTCAATTTCTGCCCTGTTTCTCTTTCAACCATGGCCTGAAAATGCTTAAATACTTCTAGAACTTGATCTTTAGTTTTTAGTAGAAAAGCCCAAACTTTCCTTGAATAATCATCAATGAAAATAACAAAATAAAGTGCACCACTATGTGTTCTAACTTTTAAAGGACCACAAACATCAGAATGAATCAACTCCAAAACATTTTCTTTTCTAGAAACAACATTTTTATGAAAAGAAACTCTATGTTGTTTACCCGCCAAATAATGAACACAAGTTTTAAGATGTGTACCTTTCAAACCGGGTAGAAGCTCTTTCTTGAACAATACTTGCAGCCCCTTTTCACTCATATGGCCAAGCCGCTTGTGCCACAATTCGGTAGAAGTATCATCTTGAAGTGCATTGACAATACCTTTACAAATTTTTCCTTGCATCGAATAAAGTGTATGAGTCTTCTTACACTTAGCCACCACCAAGGAACCCTTTGTGAGCTTCCATATTCCATCACCAAATTTGTTGTTGTAGCCTTCATCATCTAGCTTCCCGGTAGAGATCAAATTGAGGCGAATGTCGGGAACATGCCTCACATCTTTAAGCAACAACTTGCAGCCCAGATTTGTTTCCAAGCAAACATCACCCATGCCGATAATCTTGGACAAACCTTCATTACCCATTCGAACAGAACCATAATCTCCTGCAGTGTAGGTAGTGAAGAAATCAACTCGAGAAGTCACATGAAAAGAAGCACCAGAATCAATCACCCAATTGCTCTCTTGGCCCACAAAATTGATACAATCATCTTCACAAACGACCATGAGATCAGCATTGGTAGTAACTGCCGTTGTGTCTTCTTGCTTCTTGTCCACACTTTTGTCACGCCTTTTCTCCTTATTCTTGAGCTTTCGGCATTCTCGCTTCATGTGCCCTTTCTCATGGCAATAATAACACTCAACGTCTTTCTTTGAAAAAGAACCATCTTTTGATTTGTCACGGCTTTGATCACGACCATGAGGAGTCTTACTCCTCCCCCTTGTTTTGCTTCGGCCTCTCACAACGAATGCTTCCGAATGAGAGGAACCCGCTGATTTTCTTCTAGTTTCTTCATTCAACAGGCTACTAGTAACTTGGCCCATTGTGACAACTCCATCAGGTGCTGAATTACTAACCGTCACAACCAAAGTCTCCCAACTTTCGGGCAAAGAACTCAGTAGCATCAAAGCCTGCAACTCATCATCAAAAACAATTTTCATAGAAGCAAGTTGGTTAACAATACTCTTTATTTCATTCAGATGTTCCGGAATAGGGCTGCCCTCTTTATATTTTAAATTAACCAACTTACGAAACAGAAAAGCTTTATTTGTGGCTGATTTCCTATCATAAAGGCCCTCTAATTTTTTCCATAAATCATGTGCTGAAGTTTCAGTAGCAACATGATGAAACACACTGTCATCAATCCATTGACGGATAACACCAACGGCTTTTCGATTAAGCCTATTCCATTCATCATCTTTCATACCCTCGGGTTTGCCAGAATCACCCTCAATGGGTCCATATAAATCTTTACAAAATAATAGGTCCTCCATTTTAGTTTTCCAAGTTACCCAATTACTTCCATTGAAGCTAGACATGCGACCCACATTCCCCTCCATTGATTTACACAAATAAATAAATTCAAATAAACCGTAAGCTCTGATACCAGTTGTTAGGGAAAATCGATGTGATTCCCCACAAGTAAATCAATCAATGGGAATAAAAACTAATGCGGAAAAATTAAATCAAAGGCAACACAAGAATTTTTACGTGGTTCCCTCAATGTGAGGTACGTCCACGGGATCGAAATCCGATTCCACTATCAACCAAATAATTCCAAACGATTACAAACAAGACACTAATGGTCTCACAAAACACCCTTAGGTGAATTCCAAATAATCACAAATAAACAAAGAGGAAAGACCTCACCAAATAGATGAACCAAAATCTTCTGAACCAGAGTTGAAGAAGATTCAAAATAACGAACCAAATCAACTTCCACACAAAGAAAACCAAAGCTTGAACAAATCAAGCACTCTTGATTTGTCTTTCCCAATTGTCAAATTCCCAGGCACTATTACCGAGGCAATATGTTTCAGGTAGCAGCCGCCGTTCACTTTTGTGTGTTGAAAACCAAATAATATATGTATTGGATATATATATTATTAAATCTTGGGTTTTGGAATCAAACCCTAATTGTATCTAAATTGAATTAGATCTCCACAAATATAATATATAAAAATATATTATACCTAAACCAAGTCAAATTGAAACTCTTTAACAAACCAATTGGGTCCCACACTCCAATAAGGAGGTATACCCAACAATTCGAAGGCGTGATTGTCCCTGATTTGTTAGATTTTTGGATGAACACCAGTATGACACTTAAAGAATGTGAATTGGAGTGTCTAAAGAATTGTTCTTGTACTGCTTATGCTAACTCCGATACTGCTGGAGGGGGAAGTGGATGCTTGCTCTGGTATGGGGATCTGATTGATATTAGAAGCTTCCCAAATCCTGGTGATCAAACTCTGTATATTCGGGTTACAGCTGCAGACCTAGGTATGTTTCTTGTGATTTGTGTTCAATAATTCATTAGGCTGCATAAATTTGGCCAAATACATAAACTACACAGATTTTTTTATTATTTTTTTATTTTTAAATATAATTTTCACTGGATGGTGTTGGTAGGGTCTAGATCAAATTCCAAGGAGAAGAAGAAGAGGCCTGTGTTGGTGATTATCCTCATCTCAGTAGCTTTGTTGTTGTTCCTCCTTGCTTCTTGTATAATATGGAAGAGGATAAAGCAACCAAAAGGTAAATCTAAGGTTCCTTAATTTGGTTGAATGTTAACTTTATGCGGAATATATAGTAACTAAAGATTTCTTAGTCAATGTTAATTAAATGAATAGAACTATAAAAAAAAAATAGAATGGAAGCAACAACAAATGAAAGAATGAGAAGTTATATTTTCTATTATTATCTCAATAGTGAATACTGAAAATGTTACATAGTGAGTTAATATCTGCCTTGTTCTTAATGAATCTTGTATTGTTACATGATCTTATAATAATACGTACATAAGTCCACATATTGCACACCAAAAAAGCCCAGCCTTTTTAGTTGTGGTGGAAAGTTTAAGGCTCATATGGGTGGAAAGTCTAAAGAAATTTCCCTAGTTTCAAAGAACTTTGGCAAATTTTTTCTGAACTGTTTAATTGGAATGACCTGTTTGTTTCGTTACAGTTTCTTATTCAGAGTTTATTCTTTTGTTGACTTAATGGTTGCTCCCATTGACCTCTGTCAAAGACAACATTTAAATGACTTACATTATCTTAATCCTAATATTTCATTGGTTCTTTATGATAAGATAGTCTGACAATCTTGTTGGGTCTATTTTCTTGCATCTAAAGTTTCAGGATAGGTTTTTTTTTTTTTAAATCAGCAAAAGAAAGAGCCTTCATTGATGAAATCAAAACATACAATGCATATGAAAATACATCAACAAAGGGGAAGGCAAGAGCAAAAAGCATCAAAGTGTATCTCCCAAATACCAATTAGGTTGGCACCGTGAAGAACACTCAATCATCTGCTAGCTCAAGCCAACACGTTGGCGAGAGACCAACAGAAAAGGAAGGGGGGATAGATCAGAAAAACCAAGCAGACTATGAGGATAGAAACAGCAGCAACCCATGATAGAAACAGCAGTAACCAAACTGAGCTAGCAGATCAACGTTCAAACTGAGCTAGCAAAACACAAGACACATCAGCAACCGAAGAGATCAACACAATCACATCTCCCCTGTTTCAGCTTCAAATTTGTTCAGATACATTTTCTCACCTGTTGTATGTTTGACACAATCACATCTATGGAGTAGAAGCAACCTATGTCCTGTGGTTTCATCCATAAGGCCACCCTAACTTTGATAAGCTCAGATAGCTCCTCAATGCTCGGTGTGTGCCACTGAAAACACGATAATTTCTGAACTTCCACAAGGACCAAATTACTGATCTAAGAACAGCTCTCCAAACTTGCCTTTCCTTCTTTCTAAACCTCCACCGCAACCACCACTGTATCAGACTTTCCAATGACCCCGGTATGACCCACTTAATACCCCACCAATCCATAATATTAGACCAAACTTGCCACACAAATGGGCTGTACAATAAAACATGATTCAATGTTTCCACTTCAGCTTTGCATAGTACACAGGATAGATCCACATTACCCCTCAACACCCCTATTCTACTTGGTATTAGTGCTCTAGTTCTGGGGAAGGCTTTGAGTTTGTTGTTTATTTGACCCTAGATGTGCAAGACAAGGTTTGTTTGAACTTGGTTAGTTGTGTGTTTCCTTAAAGATAGCAAGACAGAGACAAGGCTGCACTTAAGAAATGGTATTAAAATGAGCTGGACATACATTGTTGATGAGTGGTGTTACGATAGCTACATATATATTGTCGCACCAATTTTCTAATAGCTTAAGCTTTTGTGACAATTGATAATCTTGCACTTTACTTTGAATAGAAAAATAACAAGGATTTGTGCTTATTCCTTTACCAACTTCTTTATCTAGATTGATATGCGAGGAGCAATTAAAAGTGAATGTTTTTGTAATGTCCCTTTTTCCACCCTCCCGATTTAGTGTAATGAAGGTGATTTACAATGTCTTATGTTTTTCTTCTATACTTTAAATACCAAATTCCCCTGTAAAACTTCTGCATCAAGGTCCTGTTGAATTCAATGCCATTGTGGACACAAATAAAACCATGTTTCAAGTTTGTTTCCTGATCTTCTCATCTGTTGTGATCGACAGGTTCACGGCCAAACATTCCATTCAAAGATGATGAAACCGTAGACTTGCCCATTTTCAATATAGTCACAATTGCAAATGCTACAAACAATTTTTCTATTTCTAATAAGATTGGAGAAGGTGGGTTCAGACCAGTTTACAAGGTAATTTGAATTGCACTTACTAAAGTCATATAATTTTCTGTGTTGCGTGTTTGTGAGTGCGCGTCGAAAGAGTATAAATTCAAATCTTTGTCATGAGTGTTAAAAAAAATCTAGTTTTTCTTGTTTGTTTTATTGCTCTTCTATGTAGTGTCGATTTGCCTTAGGTGGCCCCATATCTGTCTAGGTGGCTTTCACCTTAGACGTTTTGTTTGGCGAATGCTTGTGTATGATGTTTTTATCTTCAACCTTTATTTACTTTCTTACTTCCCAAAAACAAAAACAAAAACAAAAAAAAAAGCTTGTGTATTTCCACAGGGTCAGCTATCAACTGGACAAGTGATAGCAGTAAAGAGGCTCTCGGAGAATTCTAAACAAGGGCTCAGTGAATTTAAAAATGAGGTTATCTTGATTGCCAAACTTCAGCACCGAAATCTTGTTAGGCTTTTGGGATGTTGCATTCAAGGAGAAGAGAGGATGTTAATCTATGAGTATTTGCCCAACGGCAGCTTGAGCTCCTTTATTTTTGGTTTGATCTTTCGACTTTTCTTCTAACTTCTTCAATTGAATGTCGAAAACAAACTACACACTACTCGAGGTTGTATATCATTATGTCAATTATTGAACCCAAAACTAATATTCTATACAAATGCCTCTCTTGATCTATGTGCTAGATACTACAAAAAGTAACTCTCTTGAATGGAGGAAACGCTTTGATATTATTGTGGGGATTTCTCGAGGGCTTCTCTACCTTCATCGAGATTCAAGACTGAGAATTATTCACAGGGATCTCAAAGCTAGCAATGTGCTACTGGACAATGAGATGAATCCCAAAATTGCAGACTCTGGCGTTGCTAGAGCTTTTGGAGGAGATTAAATATCAGAGAAAACAAGAAGGGTGATTGGAACTTAATAAGTACCCAAAAGATTTCTTGCATATACTTACCCAACTTCAAGTTTCACCAACTTCTTTCTTGATTTATTAATTTGATTATGGCGTGTAGTGGTTATATGTCCCCAGAATATATATTACGTGGGCTCTTTTCAATGAAATCAGATGTCTTTAGTTTCGGAGTACTTGTTTTAGAAATAGTGAGTGGACAGAGAAACAGAAAGTTCCGACATCCTAACCATGCTCACAACCTTCTTGGACATGTAAGTTTTTACTTGAGTTTGATCTCTTCATTTTTTGAATTTTCTTCCATATTGATCTCTAATATAAATGTGCTCTGTTAGGCATGAGAACTATGGATTGAAGGGAATGCCATCGAGCTAGTTGATGAAAAGTTGGAAACTTCAACAATGTTGATGTTAGAAGTAATAAAATGTATACAAATTGGTCTTTTGTGTGTGCAACAACGCCCTGAAGATAGGCCAACAATGTCATCTGTGGTGTCGATGTTGGATAATGAGGGTGCAATGCTGCCCCATCCTAAACAACCCGGATTTTATACAAAGGGGAGCAGTGACGAGACAGAACTTACATCAACTACTGGAATAAAATGTTCCACAAATAAGGCAACTCTAACAATTCTACTGGGTCGATAAGAAATTCCAATTGAAGCACTAATGCTCATGGTTATTATTATTATTTTTTTTCAGTAAGAGAGTTAATACCATATTTGATAACAGCCTTATTAATTATGGATGATAGATGATATATAAGTTTCCTTGTTTGATAGCAAACGAGATAGAATGAATGACTAATTTTTATTGGCCAAAGACTCTCTAATTCTCAAGTCAGTAAACTGGTGTGATTTATGCAATCGAGGTGCGAGTTGTTGCATACTTCCTTTGGAGTTAGGTGGGATGGATTTTGGATTGTGATCCCTTATTTCTTGTTGTGATTTTATTGTCAATTAATTTTATTTGGTTTTGAGGGTATCCTTATAAAAAATGTGTAATAATTTCTTAGAAAAATCTTAAATCAATTATTCAATGTGTATAATACATTTCTATTATGTTTATCAAACTTGAACTAAAAACATTCACACATATAATTTTTTGAACTTTACAATTTCTTTTTGCTATTGCTTGAGATAACAGGTTTCATCATAGGTCCAATCATTGATTTTCTTTTCAAAGACACATTAAGGTACTTAAAAGAATTTAACGATATTTTAGTACAGTTATTTTGTAGACACAACTAGTTGCTACTGCACAGTTTGGTAGAAGAGGTAGAACTCATGATTTTTTGTTGGGCGATAAGCGATGGCAAAAGGCATAATGATTTGTGATTAGTTTTATAATGTGTCATATGGTGTCCCAGATATGGTAAACAATTTTTAATATTTTATAGGGCTCCACTCACAATTACAAAAAATATAACGATTGATATAAAAAATAAAATAAAATAAAATTTCAAATTTTGCTAAAAGCTTAATTATAGTACACTAACAACAATCATACATTAATAACTATTAGATAAATAGAAAATAATAATAGTAATGTCATCAAATTTTAAATAAAAATATAAATTTATCCTTACAAAAAACTTTCTTAAAATTTATTTAAAATATGAATTATCTTATGTAATTTTAGAAATTATATTCCGTCCTTTCAAGTTTATAATTGCATAACAAATTCATTTTATTAATAAAGCATTAAATCGATTAACTTTTTTTTAATAATATCATACACACATTTCAATTAACAACTCAGATAATTTTATTATTGTATAGAAGAGTAGTTAGAAATTTTATTTTTTATGATAATTGTATTAAATAAACAATTCAAACAATGGAGTATTTGTAATTTTTTAAATCACAGAAAATAATTTGTATGTTAATTAAATGTCAGGAGGTGAATTTGTAATTTACCCATTTTAATACTTTTAAATAATAATAAAAAAAAGGGTTTATTACACTTAATACCTCGAAACTATTGCCAAATGTCTACTTAATTCATGAACTATCGATTGAGTTTACTAAATTCCTAAAGTATATAAATCAAAATTGATTTAGTTCATAAACTATCGATTGAATATATTAAGTCTCTAAAATATTTGATTCAAACATATTTAATCATTGAAAGTATTACAAAAATAAAATATAAGCCTATAAATATTATTAATTAATAGAAGATCCTATCTAATTAAAATTTTACTTCAAAAAAATCTTACATTTTTATTTTGTTTTTGAAAAAATAGGAGTCAATTCTTATAGTGAATTTTCTTTATAAGGGTAACGATAATTATTTATAGTAATTTTTTTACTTATCTTTTACAATGACTACGTATTTACCTTTTTCTAGTATTATATGTCACATCACATCTCATTTACTCTCTTTGTCCCAAAATAATAGTCATTTTTGAAGAATCTAACTTTTTTTGGTAGTACAATTATTACACATTAAAAAAATTAATTTTCCAAACTTACCCTTTGATAGTATATTTTTTGGAGAATATCAATGTCATAATTGTACTTTTTATGTTGTTAATGAATTTAAAAGAAGGGCAAAATAGAAAATTTATATTATTTTTGTACTTAATTTTTGGAAAGAAATTAATATTTTGGGATAATAAAAAATAAAATAAGGGACTAATATTTTGGGACATAAGGATAATTTCTAATTGATTATATGTCACAACAATGAAAAAAAAGGTAAAAGGGAGGTAGAGAGAAAGGGTTGATGTTGCGATTGCGGTGGCTCTGCGCCACTGTTGGCACTACCGGCGAGTCTAGGAATGTTGGGATATATCTCCTTATTAGAGTTGGAGACCCAATTGGTTTGTTAAAAGAAAAGTTTAATTTGGTTTGGTATTAGTTATAATATATTTTAAATATATTATATCTAATTTATGGAGACCCAATCCAATTTGGTTACAATTAGGGTTTGATTACAAAATTCAAGATTCAATAATATATATATATATATATATATATTGTTTTAGTCGTTTGAAAAATTAGGGCGGCGGCAGTGGCTTAGAGAATTGAAAATTCAATTCGGTGGAATAATGTGCGGCTGCCAATTTATATATTTGCTAAAATAGTGCTTGGTGTATTTGTGGGTTTGTTATTCAAACATAAGCTTGCCGTGTGGAGGAGCAGCAAGGATTGATTCAACTTTCGGTGGGGTTTGTTCTCAAAGCTTAGTGTCATTGAATTGATGCTAGTTTGATTCTGATTTGGGGTCTTCTTCAACTCTGATTCTGACGATTTTTGTTTATCTATTTGGTGAGGTCTTTCCTCTTATTTATTTGTGATTATTTGAAATTCACCTACGGGTGGTTTTGTGAGACCATTCGTGTCTCGTTTGTAATCGTTTGGAAACTATTTGGTTGATAGTGGAATCGGATTTCGATCCCGTAGACGTACCTCACATTGAGGGAACCACGTAAAAAATCTTGTGTTGCTTTTGATTTAATTTTTTCGTATTAGTTTTTATTCCCATTGATTGATTTATTTGTGGGGAATCACATATTTTCCCTAACAACTGGTATCAGAGCTTACGGTTTATTTGGGTTTATTTATTTGTGTAAATCAACGGAGGAGAATGTTGGTCGTATGTCTAGTTTCAATAGAAGCAATTGGGTAACTTGGAAAACTAAAATGGAGGACCTATTATTTTGTAAAGATTTGTTTGGACCCATTGAGGGTGATAGTGGCAAACCCGAGAGTATGAAAGACGATGAATGGAATAGGCTTAATCGAAAAGCCGTTGGTGTTATCCGTCAATGGATCGATGATAGTGTGTTTCATTTTGTTGCAACTGAAACTTCGGCACATGATTTATGAAAAAAATTAGAGTCTTTTTGATAGAAAATCAGCCACAAATAAAGTCTTTTTGTTTCGTAAGTTGGTTAATTTAAAATATAAAGATGGCAGTCCCATTCCAGAACATTTGAATGAAATAAAAAGTATTATTAACCAACTTGCTTCTATGAAAATTATTTTTGATGATGAGTTACAGGCTTTGATGCTACTTAGTTCTTTGCCCGAAAGTTGAGAGACTTTGGTTGTGACCGTTAGTAATTCGGCGCCCGATGGAGTTGTCACAATGGGCCAAATCATTAGTAGCCTGTTGAATGAAGAACCTAGAAGAAAATCAGTGGGTTCCTCTCATTCGGAAGCATTCGTTGTGAGAGGTCGAAGCAAAACAAGGGGGAGGAGTAAGACTCCTCATGGTCGTGATCAAAGCCGTGACAAATCAAAAGATGGTTCTTTTTCAAAGAAAGAAATTGAGTGCTATTATTGCCACGAGAAAGGGCACATGAAGCGAGAATGCCGAAAGCTCAAAAACAAGGAGAAAAGGCGTGACAAAAGTGTGGATAAGAAGCAAGAAGACACAACAGCAGTTACTACCGATGATCTCATGGTCGTTTGTGAAGATGATTGTATCAATTTTGTGGCCCAAGAGAGCAATTGGGTGATTGATTCTGGTGCTTCTTTTCATTTGACTTCTCGAGTTGATTTCTTCACTACCTATACCAAAGGAGATTATGGTTCTGTTCGAATGGGTAATGAAGGTTTGTCCAAGATTATTGGCATGGGTGATGTTTGCTTGGAAACAAATTTGGGCTGCAAGTTGTTGCTTAAAGATGTGAGGCATGTTCCTGACATTCGCCTCAATTTGATCTCTACTGGGAAGCTAGATGATGAAGGCTTCAACAACAAATTTGATGATGGAATATGGAAGCTCACAAAGGGTTCTTTGGTGGTGGCTAAGTGCAAGAAGACTCATACACTTTATTCGATGCAAGGAAAAATTTGTAAAGGTGTTGTTAATGCACTTGAAGATGATACTTCTACCGAATTGTGGCACAAGCGGCTTGGCCATATGAGTGAAAAGGGGATGCAAGTTTTGTTCAAGAAAGAGCTTCTACCTGGTTTGAAAGGTACACATCTTAAAACTTGTGTTCATTGTTTGGCGGGTAAACAACATAGAGTTTCTTTTCAGAAAAATGTTGCTTCTAAAAAAGAAAATGTTTTGGAGTTGATTCATTCGGATGTTTGTGGTCCTTTAAAAGTTAGAACACATAGTGGTGCACTTTATTTTGTTACTTTCATTGATGATTATTGAAGGAAAGTTTGGGCTTTTTTACTAAAAACTAAAGATCAAGTTCTAGAAGTATTTAAGCATTTTCAGGCCATGGTTGAAAGAGAAACAGGACAGAAATTGAAGTGCATTTGATCTGACAATGGTGGTGAATACATTGGGCCATTTGATGAGTATTGTCGCAGCCAAGGTATTCGGCACCAAAAGACAGTTAAGAAGACTCCTCAACAAAATGGCATTGCCGAGAGGATGAACCGCACAATTGTGGAAAGAACAAGGTGTTTGCTTTCACAAGCTAAATTGCCAAGATCCTTTTGGGGTGAGGCAATGAAGATAGTGGTTGATGTGATCAATTTATCTCCTTCTTATCCTTTGAATGGTGATGTTCCAGAAAGAGTTTGGACCGGTAAAGATGTATCTTATGAGCACTTGAGAGTGTTTGGTTGCCGAGCTTTTGTTCACATTCCAAAGGATGAGAGGTCTGAACTTGATAGTAAATCAAGACAATGTATTTTTCTTGGCTATGGGCGTGATGAATTCGGGTATAGATTGTGGGATCTGGTCGACAAGAAAGTCATTCGAAGCCGTGATGTTGTGTTTCTTGAAGACCAAACAATTGAAGACTTTGGCAAAGGTGATCAACCGGAGCCAAAAACTAGTGATCTCATTGACATGGATCCATCTCCTTCATCTTCAGTTGATAATGAAAATTGGGAAGATGTGCAGCCACCTATTGAAGATGTAGAGGATGATGCTAATCCTAATGAAGTTGAGCCAGAAATTGAGAAAGAGCATCCAACTCAAGAACCGCCACCACAACTTGAGTTGAGGAAATCTACAAGGGACCGACAACCTTCAAGAAAGTATCCTCCCAATGAATTTGTGTTGATTTCCGATCAAGGGGAGCCTGAGAGCTACCAAAAAGCAATTGAGCATGCAAAGAAAGGTGATTGGAAAAAGGCCATGGACGAGGAGATGAATTCCTTGCTTGAAAACCAGACTTATGATTTGGTGAAGTTGCCTAAGGGGACGAAAATTTTGAAAAATAAGTGGGTCTTCAAATTGAAGAATGATGACAAGAATCTGAGGTACAAAGCACACCTTGTTGTGAAAGGCTTTGGGCAAAAGAAAGGCATTGACTTTGATGAGATTTTCTTGCCAGTGGTGAAGATGTCTTCTATGCGGGTTGTACTTGGCATGGCTGCAAGTATGAACCTTGAAGTTGAGCAACTTGATGTGAAGACCGCATTTCTTCACGATGATCTTGAAGAAGAAATTTACATGGAGCAACCAGAAGGTTTTGTGGAAAAAGGGAAAGAGAAATTTGTTTACAAATTGAAGAAAAGTTTGTATGGTCTCAAGCAAGCTCCGCGGCAATGGTACAAAAAATTTAACTCTTTCATGATAAATAATGGTTTTTCTAAAATCACTTCGGACCATTGTGTGTTTGTGAAAAATTTTTTGGATGGTAAATTTATTATTCTTTTGCTTTATGTTGATGACATGTTAATTGTGGGTCAAGATTCTACCATGATAAACAGGTTGAAATTGGAGTTGAGTAAGTCTTTTGCTATGAAAAATTTGGCGTCGACAAAGCAAATTCTTGGTATGAAAATTGTTCGTGATCGCAAAGAGAGGCTGATTTGGTTGTCTCAAGAAAGCTACATTGAGAAAGTTCTTGAGAGGTTCAACATGAATAAAGTAAAGCCGGTTGGTTGTCCACTTGCAGGTCACTTCAAGCTTAGTTCGAATCAATGTCCTACAAGTGAGAAAGACAAAGAAGAGATGTTGAAAGTTCCTTATGCTTCAGTAGTTGGTTCTTTGATGTACGCCATGGTTTGTACAAGGCCGGATATTGCTCATGCCATTGGTGTGGTGAGTCGTTTTCTCTCTAATCCGGGTAAAGAACATTGGGCAGCGGTAAAATGGATTCTAAGGTATCTTCGAGGGATTTCGAAGGTATGTTTGTGTTTTGGGGATGGTAAGCCGATGCTTGATGGGTTCATAGATTCTGACATGACCGGTGATATTGATTCTAGGAAATCTACTTCGGGGTATTTGATGACTTTTGCAGGGGGAGCTGTGGCATGGCAATCTAAATTACAAAAATGTGTTGCTCTCTCAACTACCGAAGCTGAATTTATTGCCATTACGGAAGCTTGTAAAGAAGAGTTATGGTTGAAGAAATTTTTGCAAGAGTTGGGTTTGAAGCAAGAAAAGTATGTGCTTTATTGTGATAGTCAAAGTGCCATTCGCTTGAGTAAAAATTCTACTTTTCATTCGAGATCGAAACACATTGATGTGAGATACCACTGGATTCACGATGTGTTAGATTCGAAACTGTTACAACTCGAAAAGGTTCACACAGATGATAATATTTCGGATATGTTGACTAAGACTTTGTCGAGGGACAAACATTTAAAGTGTCGAACTTTGGCGAGTATGGTTGATGTCTCCACCTAAGTCGATAGGGGGAGAATTGTTGGGATATATCTCCTTATTGGAGTTGGAGACCCAATTGGTTTGTTAAAAGAAGAGTTTAATTTGGTTTGGTATTAGTTATAATATATTTTAAATATATTATATCTAATTTATGGAGACCCAATCCAATTTGGTTACAATTAGGGTTTGATTACAAAATTCAAGATTCAATAATATATATATATATATATTGTTTTAGTCGTTTGAAAAATTAGGGCAGCGGCAGTGGCTTAGAGAATTGAAAATTCAATTCGGTGGAATAATGTGCGGCTGCCAATTTATATATTTGCTAAAATAGTGCTTGGTGCATTTGTGGGTTTGTTATTCAAACATAAGCTTGTCGTGTGGAGGAGCAGCAAGGATTGATTCAACTTTCGGTGGGGTTTGTTCTCAAAGCTTAGTGTCATTGAATTGATGCTAGTTTGATTCTCATTTGGGGTTTTCTTCAACTCTGATTCTGAAGATTTTTGTTTATCTATTTGGTGAGGTCTTTCCTCTTGTTTATTTGTGATTATTTGAAATTCACCTAAGGGTGGTTTTGTGAGACCACTCGTGTCTCGTTTGTAATCGTTTGGAAACTATTTGGTTGATAGTGGAATCGGATTTCGATCCTGTGGACGTACCTCACATTGAGGGAACCACGTAAAAAATCTTGTGTTCCTTTTGATTTAATTTTTCCGCATTAGTTTTTATTCCTATTGATTGATTTATTTGTGGAGAATCACATATTTTCCCTAACAAGGAAGAGGTCGTTGGAGCTGGGTGGTTGGCCGGAGAAAGGGAAGGAGTTCTGCAAACCAGTGGCCGGAGACTGCCAGAGTTTGGTTACTTTGGCAACGTGATTAATGGGTAGAATGGTATTAAAAAATAAATAAAAAATAAAAAATTATGATTGGGTGTCTAATCTAATTTTGTAGTTTGAATAATTGTCAAGTGAGGTTATTTTAATTTGCACATACAATTTTACTTTCTTTCTTTTGAGATTGTTTTCTTTAACTTGGCTAGGATGTAATTGTCAAGGGTCGGTAAGTGGTCACTGTCAACTGTCATGGTTATTTTGACGATTTGTAATGTTTTGCTAGTCTCTTAGTCAAATGAGCTGACAAGTTTGAATACAAACTAATAATTAAATTCATTTCCACACATATGTTCTGACTTGTATTGTTGGAGTTTGGAAATATTTCTAACATTTCACCAATAATATGTATTCAATTTATGGGGTACATATATTTCATTGTTAGATTATTCTTTATGAGATTAGATATGTGTTGGCTACATATTTTGTAAAAGCCAGTTACAGTTCGACACGTGGCATAGTAAGGGTAATAAAGGAAGGTTATTCAAGCCCTTAATCCTGGTCGTACACGTGGCAATAAATATTGGTCCTCACATGATCTGAGTAACACTAGATCAAATAACGGGATGCAAGATGACGTGTCCTCAACGGTTACTCATATTCAAATCTAAGTACAAGAGGGAAGCTCAATTGCCAGTAATGGCGTAATGGAGCTACTTGTAAGGAAGCATGATCAGCGATCATGGAGGAGCAGTTCGACGGTTCGAAGTGCAGTTCGAAGGTCATCACTGACGAGTATAAATAGCAGGACAGCCCCCAGAAAAAAGGACGGACTCAGATCATACAAACCAGTCATTTACTTCATATATTTTCTTTCCAGTCATTTACATTTCCAGTCTTTAAATACCTGTTCTTTAAATACCTGCACTTTAAATACTCGCACTGCACTTCGATTCATAGGAGTAGCTTCAAGTAGATTCAAGTAGATTGCTGTTGTAAACCTCTCCGAGGCTGAGTTCGGACCATTGTAAGTGTTCATTTTTATGAAATACTTCAATTGTTCTTCATATTACTGTTATTTCTCTTAATTTCTCCTAAGTCAAGCCACCAGTAAAAGTCCTCTTCATTGAGGCTGAAAAGAACTAAAACACAATCGTCTGATAATTGGTTGGCAATTATAATTTCTGTAAGGACTGATTGATCCTTGCTGGCACGCTCACATTCACAAAAATACCCTTCGAAAAGCCAAAAAGCCAACATATATTTTTGGCACGCCCAGTGGGACTTAATTAAAAATGGCTAGAAGAAGACGACAAGGAGAAAATGAACGCTTCGAAGAAGGCGTGGAAGGAGAGGTAGAAATACCAAATCCAGAGGATAATGTGGTAACACATCCTGTGGAAACTCCTATATTGTCAGAACCTATGGTCGAACAGACCAGTACTTCTGGACAAGAATCATATGTTCATATTATTGGACAAAACCAAGGAATTGGACCGTCCACTGTGCCATTTATTCAACCAACAAATCCATGGGATGGTTTAGTAAATGCCATGGGACAACAATTAATGAACACAATGGAAAGGTGGGCAACATCCTTTTTGGATCGAATGAATAACCACCAACCAACAAACACAAGACACACGGAGGAAGTCGTAAATGTCCCCCAACAAAGATTGGCTAGAGAAAAACAGCCTATGCAAGTTAATGGACATGCTAATGGTCAAACTAGTACCCAAAACTTTGAAAGACCATCGCCTCAGTCTTGGTATGAACCCATTTCAAGGCCTATAGCAGGCCAAAATGCCTCAGTACTTAATAATGAAACCACACAAGTTGGTGGATCTGGCCAAGCACAAGAAACTGGCATAAGAGTGGTTACAAATCCCATGTTCGAAGCCATACCTGGCACAAGGGGGTACACTAATCCCTTATTCGAATTTACACCCGGGGGGTTGGAGGGTTTTCCTACAAAAGGTAGAGACACAACACCTGTTCCAGCACCTTTTGCAGGTCCTTTCGCAGGTCATGTTCAAAGGGGTTACCCATACCCTCAACAGCAACCTGCACCGCAAGGACAACCAGCCCCAAATTTACCACCTTATGGACCAAGAGGACCACAAGCACAAGTTTGTCCACCAAATCCTGTGTTTGCTCCTCCAGTAGTGGTTCAGCAGGCACAAAATATGGTCCCTAGAGACCAGATTGTTGATATTGTTAGGGAGATATGTGGACCAATGGCTCGGGGGGTCCAGACTCCTATATACAGAAAACCATACCCAGAATGGGTAGATAGGGTACATGAATACCCAAGGGGATTCAGGATACCAGATTTTACCCTTTTTTATGGGACTGGAAATCAATCAACGATAGAGCATATTGCTAGATTTGCTGCTCAATGCGGTGAATTCACTAACCATGATTATATGAAACTGAGATTATTTCCAAATTCCCTAACGGGAGGAGCATTCGTATGGTACATCAACCTTACACCTGGGTCCATTCAAAATTGGCAACAGATGGAAGAGGCATTCCATGCCCAATTCTTCCAATCAGAGCCAGAAGTTTCCATAGCAGACTTGGCTAGATTGAGTCAAAGGCCTGAAGAAAAGGCTACTCAGTTTATTGCCAGATTTAAAAGGGCTCGAAATAAATGTAGAGTCATCCTGCCAGAGCCAGAATTCGTCAGATTGGCTCAAAATGGTTTAGAATTCAGGCTTCGAAAGAAGTTTGATTCAACTGAATTCAGAGATTTGGTCGAACTGACCTATAAGGTGTCTCGATATGAAGCATTATTGAAAGAGGAACAAGATCGAAATAATGCATCATATAAGACATATTATAGAGATCCTAATTATGAAATAGATGCAGCAAAGATTGTAGGCAAAGAACCTGTAGTCTGTGAAGCATTAATTCATAAGGATACAACCATAGACCAGCAGTTTAAAAAGAAAGACTTTCACAGAAAATACTCTTTCGATTTAACAAAAGCAGATGACATCTTTGATCATTTGCTCGCGGCTAATTTCCTTAAGTTACCTAAAGGAGTAAAACTACCATCTCCAGATGAACTGAAAAGAAAAGTATACTGTAAATGGCATAATTCTTGGTCTCACTCGACTAAAAACTGCATTGTTTTTCGAGACAGGATCCAAGAATAGATTCGGAAAGGAAGTTTGAAGTTCCCAGCTAAAACAGAAAAAGCCATGGGAATTGACAGTGATCCGTTTCCAGAAGTTGGAGAAGGCACAGCTAATGTGGTTGTACCAAACTTCCAGAATCTATCTCTGCAAGAGTTGCAAGAGGTCAACGTGCAAATGCATACTGCCAACCAGATAACTGCTAAGAAGGAGGCTAGAAACCCACCAGCTATTGGACAAGGTTTCTCACATCAGGAGGAGCAATCTGACGAAGAAACACTAGATGACAGCTCTTTGGAAGCAGCAGTGATGCAGAGAATGTGCCCCAGGTGCAGACTCAGTTACAAGTGGTTGAAGGGGCTCCCAACTGATGGGAAGCAATACTACAGGGATGTTCAGAGACGTCCTAAGTCAACCAATGCTTACAACAAAAGGCCATATCCGGCTAGTGATAGGCAGAGACCACCAGTGGTTGAGCCTGTGGTGAACAGAATGCATGACAAAGGCAAGAAGCTCTTGCATGAATCCAGGCCACATAACTATTATAGAGTGGAGAGTAGCCATTCCGAAAGAAAACTGGAGAGAGGTTCAGTTCATGGAATCAGAGCCAGAGAGTGGCCCCCTAGACCGGTTTTACACAGGACAGAAAATGGTCACCCTTATCGAAGGTCTGAATCAGATTCAAAACATGAGGACAAAACCAGGCACTTACCTTCACGGCCAGTTTCGAAGATGGCTTCGAAGGTGGAAAAGGGCAGATCAGCGTCTGAATCAACAAGCTCATGGCTACCTGGGGTCCCGGATTGGTTTGTAATGCAAAACAAACCTAGGGAGGTGCTTGCTTATGAAGATACTGTAAACCAAGGCAGGATGATCAAGCCTCCTATGGTGGCTCCGAACAACTGGGTGCTGCTTAAACACCCAAAGACGAGGGAACCAGACATGGTCCCAGTCATCTCAAGATCACAGAGGAGAAAAATTCAGCGCAGGTACACCCAGTACCAAAAGGATCTGAAGGAAGGTGGAGAAAATTCTTCATCAGTCAAAACGGAAGGAAGGAAGAACCCAAAGTCAGACCATGCTCCAAAGCCAATTCCACAGAGCAAAGTGGTCTGCAGCCGAGAACAGTTGGCCAAGGTTCATTCTGAACTGAAAACCAGAGAAAAGGCTAGTTTGGTAGGGTTGGAGAAAGCTTTGATGGAGACAGATAGCGAAACTGAAGAAGAGATTAGCGTAAGTCAGAAGAAAGAGGTTGTGGAGGAAGAGATGTTTGAAGCCTTCATGGCTGAGCAAACGTTTCTGACTAAAGAGCCAGTTGAGAAAGATCCTTCGAAGGGATCAGTTAGTGATGAAATACCAGAATGCATCATGCAGGATGTTTCTGAGGGAGTCGACCAAAGTAACCAAGAGGGGAAACAAGTACAGCCAGCCATACAGTTTGGCTCGTTTCCCCCAGTATCAGTAAACATGGTACACATACTACCACAAGAATTTCAAGCTGGAGATGAGAATCAAGAGGGGTAGGAAGCTGACCCAGTTCAGATCTCCAGTGAAGACTCACAAGCAAGTATGGTGCAAGATAACTTCGAAATGGTCATCCCGATGGAAGATGGATATGAGAGCGAAGAGGTGGTAAGCATCAATCTATCGTATCCATTTGAGTACCCCTCGGATTCGATGACACAGCACGTCAGGCCTTTGTACATCAAGGCTTTCTTTGATGGGGTACAGCTGAACCGAGTCCTAGTAGACAATGGGGCAGCAGTGAACCTACTCCCGAAATCTTCTTTGAAGAAACTAGGAAAAAAGAATCCCAGGTTGATACCAACCAGCACAACCATTGCTGGTTTTGCTGGAGATAAACAAATGGCTCAGGGGATTCTACCCATTAATTTAAGTGTGGGAACCAGGGATTGTATGATAGCATTTTTCGTAATCGACAGTAATGCTAAATACAATGCTTTGCTTGGAAGGGACTGGATCCACACTAACAAGTGTGTGCCTTCTTCTTTACATCAGAAAATCATGATGGCCTTAGGCAATGGAGAGACAGAGGAGATCGATGCAGATCCTCAACCCTTCATAGCCTGTGCAGACTTTGCGGAGGCTAAATTGTATATTGAGGGAGTGACACCTCTCAGTATACTGATGAAAGATGACAGTTCAGCCGAAGTGACGGCTGATGAGGAGGTGACACACCTGAAGCACTTAGTCCAAAAAAGTGCTGGTGAAGAGGTTGTCCTTAGAGATGACAATGATGCCTGGTTATAGGCAAAGAGAGGAACCACCAGAAGCCAAGTCTTTGGCTTTGATTAAATTTTTAGCATTGGATATAAAAGCAATAGTCCAGAAAGTTCAGGAGCAAGAGAGAGAGGCCATGATAATTGGCTGCAAACAGCAGCAGCAACAGGCTAGAGTCTTGACTCTTGGTAAGTACTGTGCCTTGGACATTGAAACAAAAGTCCAAGAAATACAGGAAGAGGAAGCCTTGTGGACAGATTTTGTCTATGAGGAGGAGGGCAGAGATATTGAACTGAAGAACCTGAGGGCAGAACCAAGCTCGAAGATCACTTCAAAGGTAGCAGAAACCAGGGGGAGTTCTCATGCACAAGACCCTTTAGAAGAAGTAAATCTAGGGGAAGGTTCTGTACAACAGCCCACTTATGTAAGTGCTTGTTTGAATGCTCTGGACAGAAACCAGCTATTGGTTGTTCTGAAGAAATACAAAGATTGCTTTGCATGGTCTTATAATGAACTACCAGGATTGGACAGGTCATTAGTGGAACATAGGCTTCCTATGAAGCCTAACTTCAAGCCATATAAGCAGAAACCAAGAAGGATGAGTCCAGAAGTAATTCAGAAGGTCAAGGAAGAGATCCTCAGACTACTCAAGGCAGGTTTTTTTAGGACAGCCAGGTATGTTGAGTGGCTATCTAATATTGTGCCTGTAGTCAAGAAGAATGGCAAAATGAGGGTATGTATCGATTTCAGAAATTTAAATCTGGCAACTCCCAAAGATGAGTACCCTATGCCTATAGTGGACTTGCTGGTGGACAGTTCAGCAGGTCACCAAGTCTTGTCAATGATGGATGGGCATTCCGGCTATAACCAAATTTGCATTGCAGAGGAAGATATCCACAAGACAGCATTCAGATGTCCTGGGAATATTGGCACCTTTGAATGGGTTAAAATGCCATTTGGTCTAAAGAATGTTGGAGCTACATATCAAAGAGCCATGAACACTATCTTTCATGATCTTATTGGAGGATATTTGGAATGTTATATTGATGACATTGTGGTTAAGTCCCAGTCCATGGAGGATCACCTGCTTCACTTAGAAGCAGCTTTTGAAAGGATGAGGAAGTTCAAATTAAAGCTTAATCCTCTTAAATGTGCTTTTGGTGTATCATCTGGAAATTTCTTGGGCTATGTTGTTCACAAGAAAGGAATACAGATTGATCAGAATAAAGCCAAAGCAATCATCGAAGCCAAACCCCCATCAAGTAAGAAAGAATTACAAAGGTTCCTTGGGCAGGTCAACTTTCTTCGAAGGTTCATTTCTAACACTGCAGGGAAAACTAAAGTATTTTCTTCCTTGTTAAGGCTGAAAGATGAAGAGGAATTTGTGTGGACAGCAGAGCATCAATTTGCTTTCGAAGGTATCAAGGCCTACTTGGCTAACCCTCCAGTGCTGATGCCACCAAAGGGGAACAAGCCCTTGAAGTTATACATAGCTGCAGTAGAGGATTCATTGGGAGCTTTCTTAGCCCAAGACAATGAAGAAGGCAAGGAGCAAGCTATTTATTACCTTAGTAGGTTTTTAAATTCTTGTGAATGTAAATATTCAGCTGTTGAAAAGCTGTGTCTTGCTTTGTATTTTGCTGCAATAAAATTAAGATATTATCTTTTGCCTACAACTGTCTTGGTAATTGCAACCACAGATTTGGTTAAATATATGTTATCTAGACCAATGTTGAGGGGAAGAATTGGCAAATGGATACTTGCCTTATCAGAATTTCATCTAGAATATGTCCCTCAAAGGGCAGTAAAAGGGCAGGTTTTAGCCAACTTCTTGGCAGATCATCCATCTCAAACTGAGAGCCAGGAGATAATGGAACTTGGTATGACCAGTGTTGAGCCATGGCAAATGTGGTTCGATGGGTCGAAAGCAAATGGGTTAATTGGAATTGGTATTGTAATCAAGTCTCCACAGGGGACAGAAACTACCCATGGTTTTAGAGTGGATGAAGCTACCTGTTCCAATAACCAGGCTGAATATGAAGCCTTAATTGTGGGACTAGAGATTCTTATTGGATTACAAGTACATGCAGTTGACATATTTGGGGATTCTCAATTGGTGGTTAACCAAGTGAAAGGAATTTTCAAGTGTCAAAGCATAAGTATCCTGCCATATTATGTTGTTGCATTACATTTGCTTTCTCAGTTTCAAATAGCAAATGTAACCCATGTTCCTAGATTCTTGAACAATAGAGCCAATGATGTGGCTCAAAAGGCTTCGAACTTCAAGAGAAGGGATAATACCCAAAGGGACATAAGCCAAACAACATATCAGAGATTAATACAACCTTTGAATAAAAGGAATGTGATCTTGGAAGTCAATCATAATGACTTACAAGAACAAGATTGGAGGCATCCAATAATGCAGTACTTGGCTGGTCCATCTTCGAAGGCCAGTAGAAAAGTTAAATTGCAGTCTATGCAATATATGATATATGGTAATGCTCTCTACAAAAGGGGGGGAGATGGCTTATTGTTGGAATGTCTAGGCCCGAAAGAAGCATTAACAGCCATGGCTGAGGTTCATGAAGGCATCTGTGGTGCTCATCAACCTGGTGTAAAAATGAGATGGTTGCTTCGAAGGCATTCCTATTATTGGCCAACCATCCTTAAAGACTGCATAGAATATGCAAAGGGGTGTCAGGCATGTCAAAAGCATGGCACAATAAGGCACGTGCCCATAACTGACCTACATGCAGTAGTGAAGCCTTGGCCATTCAGAGGGTGGGCCATGGATATGATGGGAAAAATACACCCACCTTCTTCAAAACATCATTGTTTCATTCTAGTGGCCACTGACTACTTCACTAAATGGGTCGAAGCTAAGCCATACAAGGCTGTAGACCAAATAGAGGTTATTGGTTTTATTAAAGATTTGATCCATAGATTTGGAATCCCGCAAACCATAACAGTTGATAATGGAACTGTGTTTGATGGGAAGATGGTGAAGGCTTTTGTGGCAGAATTTGGAATTAGCCTTGTTAATTACACACCCTATTATGCACAAGCTAATGGTCAAGCTGAGTCATCCAATAAGTCCTTGAAAAAAGGAATACAAAAGGTTGTGGATGACAATCCCAGGGATTGGCATAACCTATTGTTGGATGTTCTGTGGGCATATAGAACCTCACCGAGGTCAAGCACAGGGGTCACTCCCTATGCCTTGGTGTATGGACATGATGCAGTCTTACCAGTAGAGATTAATGTTAAATCTTTGAGAGTAAGATGTCAAGATCAATTGAATCCTGAACAATACCATCAAAGTATGTGCTTAGAATTAGAAGGCATAGATGAAGACAGAATTTTGGCATTAAATAGCATTCTTTTCCAAAAGAAGAAAGCAGCCAAGAATTATAATAAGAAAGTCAAACACATTGGCTTTGATGAAGGTGATTTGGTATGGAAGACAATACTCCCAATTGGGATTAAAAGCCATAAGTTTGGCAAATGGTCACCTAACTGGGAAGGACCATATCAAATTCATAGGGTTCTGCCTTTTGGAGCATACCATTTAAGAAATTTGAATGGTTATGTACATTCCAAAAAAATTAATGGCAGATATTTAAAACCTTATTTTCCAACTATTTGGGAAACACAAGGGATAGAGTGAACACCATATGCAAAAACACAAGCTTGTTCAAATGATATTCAAAATAGTGTGCTTTCATAAAGAATCAAGTACATTATGCCACAAATTGGCCCAAAAATCATTACAATGCTTTAATTGTTTTTGTACAATAGCTTTCCTATTGCTAAGGGAAGGAAATAATTGAATAGCTGCAGCCATGTTTTCTTTTCGATCAGCCAGTCCTTGGTTGGAGATGTGCAGTTTTTTATCAGTTCGAACCAAGGCTTGGTTTACTGCGGCTAACTCCTCTTCGAGCTGAGCTTTCTTCTCCAGAAGTTGGACTCGAAAGTGGGAGGCAGAAGAGTGTTGTTCTTTCAGAGTTGATACTTCAGTATGCACTTGAGAAACAAAACTCTGGTCCTTAGCCAGCTTATCATCCGCAGCCTTAGCAGCATGGCAAATGTTGAGATAAAAATCAATAGTAGCTGCAGCCTGAGATAGATGACTTGAAACACTCATGGCAGACTGCCCAGCAATGTTACAGCATTGAAGGAACCCATTCCTGATGATAGGCCTTTGTAGAGCCTCGAAGGGGATCCTCGAAAAGGAAGTCAACAGTTGCAAGCATGTGTCCAAATCTACTGAAGGTACAAAAGGCTTGTTGCTGGAGGAAGGAGAACTCTCGAAGATTTCCAAAAGGGAGTCAGCCAAGGCTAATGGCTCAGCTTCAGCAGTAGAGGTGGGAGAGGTAGAAGGTATGTCAAAGAGACTAGCTAGTCTTCCTTCAAAAATGTCTACCTCATCCCTTGACATGAAGGGCATAGAGAGTGTTGTGGTGGAAGACGCAAAGGGCTGCATAGGGATGGGAGAAACAGATGGAGCATCTTTGGCAGCCTCTATGGTCTTGGCCACCAGCAAATCAAGTAAGGAAGGGCTGGAAGTAGGCATTGGTGATGAGCCATGAGTTGAAGAATTATCAGCATCCTCTGAAGGAGAATCAACTGCCATGCGAGATGAAGTAGCAGTAGGAGGAAGAGCGAGGATCGAAGAAACAAACTGAGGCAGATCAAGAGTCAAGAAAGGGAGGTATGGCTCTAAGCCAAGGAAAAGAGATGCAGGGATACTTGGACTCGGAAAAGATGTATTGAATATAGGCTTAGGAAGTGGGAGCGTGATTTGAATGGTTTTCACGCGTTGCATCTGATCAACTTCAACTGAAATTGGGGAAGGTTCCGTTGGGAAGATGAATGCAGTGGTCGTTGCTGTAAAAAGAAGAAAATGTGAGGTAATGTCAAGTATTAGTCTTGAAGATTCGACAAGAAAAGAATAAAGGCATGAAGAAACTTACTTGTTCCAAGGAATTGTTGCTGCTGCCTCTCCTCAGCTCTTTCAAGGACAACTATGGCTTTGGGATATTCTTGTTCTACAGCCTCATGGATGGGGTCTTCAAACGAGCTGGTAGCTAAAGCAGTAACCTTCCTCCTCTTTTCTATTACTTGAGCAATTGTTTCGGAATCAGAATCTTCAGTAAAATCGGAAGGAGAAACGGTAATTTTTCTTCTCCTTTTCCTTTGAGTTGGTATCATTCGCTCCTCCATTGTCTTCTCGACCTTTTTAGGTTGGGGTCCAGACTCTTCAAAAGTGAGCTCCTCCTCTACCTTCCTAGCGGCTATCCCCTCTTGAGCCAATTGAGGTTCTTTTTTGCTTCTTTTCAAGGGAGACTCCTGTTCTTGATCGTTTTCTTCTTCCTCTATCTCTGGAAGCTCAGTTTTTTCCCTTTCTAGCTGAAGGAGTCTCTTCTTCTTTTGTTGTTGACCACCTTCATAGAAGAAGGATTAGAGATAAAATAGCAAGCATTATGTGGAGAGGTTAGAGAAAAGGAAAAAGGGGTACATACTTCGGGTGACTCTGGGAGCAGGTACTGCAATTGGAATAGTGGAAGAAATGACAGTCTCAGCTTCTTTGGGCTTGGGCACATCCAGCACCTCCAATAGGTTTTGAGAGGAGATAGCCAAATAAACCTCCATGTTGCTCACCCACCAATTTTGATATCTCTTCAATTCAGTACCATGAGGGGAGAAAGGGGTGAACTCAAAACTGGCCGAATCATCCATAAACTTGAAGGTTGCCTCTTCTAATCTTGATTTTCGAACCTTCAAATCCCTCTTAATAAGACTCAGATTGGTGTTGCTGCAAAGAGGTATTGGAACTCCTTGTGTGAGGCCAAATTGTCTAGCAAATTGAGCAGGACAATAAGGCTCAGCTATGCATTTATAGGCTCTGGGGTTGGTGGTCCCAATAAACAGTTCCCTAGGGATCAGTAGGGAAGCCCACATATCTTTATGAATAGGCAAAGCACAGAGCCTGTCACTGAGGAAGTGATTCAACCAGGTTGGACCTATGCTAGCTTCGAAGGGACGGAAACGATGATCAGGAAGAGCAGTTGGTAGTTGATGAAAGAAGGAGAAATAAAAGGCAAAAGTAGCTGGATAAAGTGAAGCATTGGCTAGTTTTATGCCATGAGTGAGAGAGTGTAGCCCAGAAAATTTAAGGCATTTGGATTGTAGTTCAGTAAAATAGGCAAAGAGCCAAAGCTGAAGAATCCAAAATGGTCCCCCTTGATTGGCATCTAGGGGTTTCTCACAAAAGAGGGAACAAACTCTATATACATGACCCAGAATGTATGGGGCTAAGGCTACTCTTTTCTGCAAAACCAAGGCTTTGGCAAGAGGAGCAAATTCAAGCATGATTCTTTGGGAGGAGGTGCAGAAAAGAAATTTGCAAAGCCAATATAATAAAAAGGAAAAGAATTCCCTATCAGTTACTGGACCCATTCTTTTGTTCTCGGCTCTAACAAAATCACTGTAAGATAAATTAAGAGAGGGGAGGGAGAAAGGGACTACTAAGTCAGGAAAATCTGGTGTGATGGGGGTACCAATGGGGGATACTCCTAATAGATGGCAAATATCAAGAACAGTGGGAGCCATCATCCCACACCTAAACTGAAAGAAATTGAAAATAGGGTTCCAAAAACATAAAGCAGCGGGGATTAGAAAAGGGTCCTCTGAGATAGTTACCCTAGATAGTCGAACAGCATCAAGAAGGCAGAGTTCTTGAAGGTCCAATGTCCTAGCAGGGACAACTCGGTCGTACCATTCTTGCCACTCTGGTCTCATCGTGGGCCAGCATCGGTGAGGACGATTGACTTTCCAACCTTGCCAGTCGAGACCACCCTCATACAGAAGACATTGATTCTCCAAGCGAGGATATAGGGCGGGAAGCTCGGAAGGGATCTCCTTGAAAATGGGTCCAAGCACGTACTCTCGCTGCACATGGCGACGAGGGATAAAGATACGCCCATCGATAGCACTTTTCTCATCACCCTTGTATTTCTCACATTCAGCATCAATAAGCCGCTTCAAAGCCACAGATGAGCTTACGCGCTCTATGGTCGGAACTTTTGATGAGGAAGAAGCCATTGATAGTGAGTTTTCAGAAAATATAGAAGGGAGTAGAGAGAAATGGAAATCTAGAGGGGGTTTGAATGCGTAAGCAATTCCGGGGCACAGAGTGAAAAGGTTTTAAATAACTTTTGTGTGCGGGAATACATCTCGTAAGTCGTTAAGTACTAAAACGTGCGAAAACAAGGAATCTTTTTCAACATCGATAATTTCTGGAGGGAAAAGCACATTGATGCCAGCTTCGAAGCCACATTTTGGCACTAAAATTTCAAACAACAACGGCTTCGAAATGCAGGAGCCGACTTCGAAGCATACTGCATGCTTAAAAATGCTTGAATACTCAAAGTATTGGTCTACTTCAAAAAATCCAAAGACCTGTTCGAAGGTTATCAGTCAAAGTGACAACATTCGAAGCAAGCCCTAGGACTCTTTAAGGAAAAAGGGCACTGTTCGAAACATCCAAGACCAATTATTGGTTTTTACATGAGCAAGAAGGAATTGCCATAGTTTGCCCTTCGAAGCCAAAAGAGATCAGTTTAAAATTGATTGGCTATATCAACCACGACCATATATTGGTTACGGTTAGTGTTGAAAAAGTAAAGTCATTGAAATCGAAGTACTAAAATAATATCTGCCAGAATTGTCAATTTTACTCCATGAATTGGAAAAAGACATGATTGGTTCTTTTAGTACTTCATTAAACAGTTGATTCGAAAGATGAGATTGTTCAATTCGAAGTTAAGATGAAAGGAAACAGAGTCAAACAGTGTTAAAATACAGAAAGACTTTGTTTATATTAAAGCCAAGATGATTACATTAAGTAACTCAATCTGGGTACAAATTCAAGCTCATAAAAATAAGGAATAGAATAAATAACAAGGTCATGAAATTTTGTCCAGCAATGGTCAATAAATTTCTGTTCTTTCTTTATTATTTCTTCTATTTCTTCTAAAGTTGATTGCATAAGCTGATGAGCTCTCACTTCATAATAGAGTTCTTCAGCCTTTGCTTCGAAGGCCTCTTCCCACGATTTTTGTTCCAATTCATCTATAACCAAATCATCCCAGTATGCAGAATCTTTATTCCTGAAGTCATCGAACTCTTCGATAAAATTCTCTGCTTCATATTGGGCATGAATTCGGAGAGATAAGAGTTGATCCAGATTTTGGATAGTGATCTTAGAATTTCGATGCCAGTAGAGGAGCACTGGGAGTTGGTCCAAAAACAAATGAAGCTCTGCCTGGGCAATAGGGTTGAGAACATGACCTCTAGCCATGATATCACAAGCCCATTGAAAGTTCTTAAGAGGAATGTCATCCTCAAGAACATTGAAGGGCAGATGGGAGAAAGCCACGAGCAAAATTTGAGCTTGCTTTCGCTCGGCTGGAGAAGGGGGTGACGGAGGTTGGTAAGGTGGAAAGACTTTGTCCATTGGAAGGGCAAGTCTTAGTTTTTCTGTCCAGGAAAGGATGGGAGGAGGAGAAGGAGAAGATGGTTCAGCGGAAGGAACAGGTGTTTCTATCTCAGAAGATGCAGATGCAGAAGAAGGTGTGGATGCTTCTATTATGGGAGATGGCACGGGAGCAGAAGGAACAAGGGCATTAATGTAGTCAAGCCAATCAGAAGAACAAATCTTCGCCTTTTTGGCTAAAAATGAAGGGGTGTACCCTTGTGCTTCTTCTGGACGCTGGGCAGGGTGCATTATCTTCGTAGGCATGGAAGAAGTATACCAAGCCACAAGCAGATTCTCCTCCAAGCTACGTCGAAGGTCAATGGGCACGTAAGGGTAGACCACTGAGCTTCGAGCGTAGGAGGGAAACTCCAAGGGGTCAGTAAACTCAACAAAATGGTGATTGATTCGCTCCCTTAGATCATAAGTCTCAGGAGTGGACCAGCTTGTCCAGCCAGAAGCTCCAGAGGATGAAGAGGTCACAGTTTCATCCCATGCAGAGGTCTGTGAAGAAGAGTTTCCTAGATCCATATTTGCAACTTGTCGAAGCAAAGGCTCGAGGGTAGTTCGGTCAAAATACAAAGGGAGCTTAGGGGAAGAGCTCTTTGTATCTGTAAGTTTGTAAACCAAAGGATTAAAGGCAATGTGTTCATAGTCCAAAGGTTTATAATCTGCAAAAGCCTCCATTACCTGAATATAGGAGGGCGGGTAAAGGTGGCTAATGAATGCGTGGAGGTTCTTTCGAGGAGGAACAACATCACTCGAAGGCTCTTCATATGCTTGATCAATAGAAAGGGAAGTTGATGCAGCCATAGCCTGTTCGAATACTAAGGTATTGGGATGTTCGACGAGTTAATGCAGATGATCTCCAAATGGATGACGGTTGTGTTTCCAGAATATGGACTCCATACACGTTCTGGAAGCGCGGGAAAACTGCAATCCACTAATATCACCAAGTATTGGGTATATTAGTGCGGGGGGTAATGTTGGCTACATATTTTGTAAAAGCCAGTTACAGTTCGACACGTGGCATAGTAAGGGTAATAAAGGAAGGTTATTCAAGCCCTTAATCCTGGTCGTACACGTGGCAATAAATATTGGTCCTCACATGATCTGAGTAACACTAGATCAAATAACGGGATGCAAGATGACGTGTCCTCAACGGTTACTCATATTCAAATCTAAGTACAAGAGGGAAGCTCAACTGCCAGTAATGGCGTAATGGAGCTACTTGTAAGGAAGCATGATCAGCGATCATGGAGGAGCAGTTCGACGGTTCGAAGTGCAGTTCGAAGGTCATCACTGACGAGTATAAATAGCAGGACAGCCCCCAGAAAAAAGGACGGACTCAGATCATACAAACCAGTCATTTACTTCATATATTTTCTTTCCAGTCATTTACATTTCCAGTCTTTAAATACCTGTTCTTTAAATACCTGCACTTTAAATACTCGCACTGCACTTCGATTCATAGGAGTAGCTTCAAGTAGATTCAAGTAGATTGCTGTTGTAAACCTCTCCGAGGCTGAGTTCGGACCATTGTAAGTGTTCATTTTTATGAAATACTTCAATTGTTCTTCATATTACTGTTATTTCTCTTAATTTCTCCTAAGTCAAGCCACCAGTAAAAGTCCTCTTCATTGAAGCTGAAAAGAACTAAAACACAATCGTCTGATAATTGGTTGGCAATTATAATTTCTGTAAGGACTGATTGATCCTTGCTGGCACGCTCACATTCACAAAAATACCCTTCGAAAAGCCAAAAAGCCAACAATATGATAAAGTTATTGATAGGATTATGAGAGATATGTTATTTGAGAGATTTATTTATAAATTCAATTTAGAGAACTTATAACCCAATAAGTTCACAAAGTATTATTGCGTTCCACCCAATTCCATATATTTAGACTTCTATCTCAAGAGGTCCTTTTTTTCTTAAGAAATTAATAGACAGATAAATAATTGGATGTAGGGAGGGAGGTAGTATATTTGGTTAGAATGAGATAAAAAAAAGTTTAATATCCCCAATGCCACAATACCTATGGTATTACAAAAGTAAAACAAACGTGGATTAAAATAGGTGTGAGAGTCACATGTTCTCCACCTCCCATTTCCCATTTTCTCCTAACCTGGTATTGTTTGTCATTTTGTGGAATAATTCCACTTGTATTAATCAATGACAAAGCTGGCCTCACTTTTTAGGGTTAAGACAAACTTAGGAAGTGGGGCCTGCCCTTATACGTAATTTAAAAATATATGTTGATAAAATATTAGTAATTTTCAATTAATTTTTTTTTTTTTTGTACATACACAAAATTTGTTGTATATATAACTAATAAAATTACTTTTTTTTCACTCATGAAAATCACTTAAAATATTAAGTGAGAAGTCTAATTTTTAAAAGTATTAGTAAGTAAATCGTTTATAATTTGTTTTTCACAATAATTACAATATTATATTTCCTGAGCAATTTCATATGATTTTTATAGTTTACATCCATTACTTTTAAATAATTCACCAATTCATTTGTCTTTTGTTTCTCTTAAATTCTCTAAACCTTCATTTTTAAACTATTAATACTATAATGTAGGTTTAGTTCACTAAAATGAAATTGAATTGAATGATATGACCATTCTTTAGTCTCTTTATAGAATGATTATTCCCTTCACAATGGTGAAGGATGATTTCATTTATAATATTTTTTATTATTTTTTAGTAAATCAAACATGAGGATGGGCATTATGTTGGAATGATTATTCCATTCAACTTCATTTCAATAAATTAAACATAACTTAAGACCGAAATATTTAAGCAAACATAACTTAAAATTGAAATTATTTCGGGGTCCTATGTTTTGGACAAAATTTGGGGGCCCGAGGCGGCAGCCTTGCCTCAGGGCCGGCCCTAATCAATATGATGGGGTAAAAAAATACGAAAATGGTTAATGTATGCTTATGAGCTGATGTTGATTAGAATCTTCTAAGAAACTCCCATATTTAATTACAAAGTCAAGTGTCAGCTTAAAAAATTGGAAATAATGGAACTGTTGAAATCGGAAAACACATAACAAACTATATTAGTAACATCTCAACTGCTTTATCAAATTTCTCTAGCAGTGATGTGTCACAATCTTATTCCATAACTGACAAGTTTTGAATACTATCTTCCTCATTGACCCATATATACTTATTTTTCTTTATAGAAGTAGCAGTATACAACTTCCATTGATTTCGTTTGCCAGTTCTCAAGAACGAAGAACATTGTAAATTAGGTGGGGAACAAGAATACACATGATAGCGTCATCATGATTTTTGCAAAATGATCATGGAAATCATTCTTTTTGCTATTTCATATTACTTGTCTGCTTTTGTTTTAGCAGATGACATGCTAAATCAATACCATCAAATCAATGACAGTGGGGCATTAGTATCTGCTAGAGGAGATTTCGAGTTAGGCTTCTTCAGTACAAGCAATTCAAGTAGCCGATACTTGGGGATATGGTATAACAATATCCCAGTTCAAACCATTGTTTGGGTGGCGAACAGAGCCCTTAAAATTATGAAAAATGATATATAAATTTATTTTTTAAGTTAAAATTTTAAATTTAATTATGTGTAAATGAAATAATTAATTAATGATTAAAGAAAATATGAAAAAGATAAAATTACCGTACATATTCCTAATAAATTGTCACATCACTAAACTTAAAAAATAGATTTAATTTTTAAATTAGAGTATCACTACTCCAAAATTATATGCTACAATGAGAGCAACACTTCATGTGTCCACTTGAAGATGTTGATTGAAAAGTTAAGAGTGACTAAATTATCACAGATGGACCTGGGATGCTGAGACTGTCACTTTAAAATTTTAAAAAGTCTGATATATAATATGGTAGATTAGTTAACAATATGTCTAAATTATTGTTTTTTTTTATCGGCAAAATGAAACTTTATTGATGAAAAAGCAATATGTCTAAATTATATAAGTTCATCACGAACTTTTTCAAAAATTTGATACTCATCCCCTCTAGGATATTTTCATATCTATAGTAGAAAATTCAAAGTTGCTTATATGAAGAAAATTATTTAGAGCGAATATTTGACAAAAGAAGACTGGTGAAACTACTCTATCAACTTGAATTCAATTCAAACCTCATTTTCTAGTTATAATTTTCATACTCCAACTCTACGCGTATTTCTCTCTCTCTCTCCTATTTTTCTTATTTCTTACAGTGCTTCAGTCTTTTCTTATCTCCTTTTATTTGACTTTTTCTTTTTTTGATGTTGTTTTGATTCTCTCTTCATTTTTAAAAAAAAATTCTTTTTCATCTTTTCAATATTACAGCGTAGAGTTTAAAGTTTAAGCAAAAAGATAGAACACAATTTTATGTACTTTTATTAGTAAAATGTTTGTTAGTGTTAGAGTTACTCTTGAAATTGTGAAAAATAGTACCCTAGAGCCAAGATTTCTATTTGTGAAGGAGTATTACTACCACATCTATAACCAGTTACCCAAATCTCAGGTTACCTTAACCAAATCAATCAATGGTATTATGTAGTATGAAAGCCATAAATATTTCCAACATTGGCAACCAACTTGTTTGCCTTTCCAATACTTCCATATTTTATACCTACTCACACATGGATCTCTCGTTTATAAATATGAAAGGGCTATAGATTTTCTTTGGTCCATTATGTACATTAAATGGTGTTGTCTAAGTTCAGCCTGTTGCGCTCATCATAAATATATATATATATATTTTCATAATTTGATTCATATATTTGTCATTCTTTTGAAAAATAAATATGTAAAATTATGTTGTTATGATTATTAAATTAATTTTTTTTTAAAAAAAATTGATTTACCCATAAGAACATAAAAACTAGATGAATTGAATGTTATCTCGTTTGAGAATATACTATTTTAATAACTTTTTGATTTTTTATGAAAAAATATGTAGAAAAGTAGAGAGAGTAATCTGACAATTTATAGTAATTTTTTGACTTTTTGACTAAAACTGAAAGTTGCCAAACCATAATTTGTTACATCTATTCTATATAAAGTCAATACTAAAATTGGTATGAAGACAATTTTTTAAGTTTTCTCAAAATAACCCTAAGACATTATAACTACTTAGATCTAAATCTATGTATTGCTTCAATTTTTATTTTTTAATTTTTCAATTTAAACCTGTGTCATACTTTTAAATTTTGAATTCAAATAAGACTTCTCAAAATCCTATCGGGCACACACTACTTCTAGTATGAGGTAATGCTGCGGTACACACCGTCCAAAATGTGTGTATTATATGCACTCTTTTTTTTTTTTATCAGCAAACAAAAATTTCATTAACAGCATGAAATTAAAAGTACAGGAAGATGACATGCATTGAGAGAGATTCAGAAAGTACAAAATACCCCTACTACTGCTGCTCGCATCCATACAACCAACCCCTTGGCCTCACGATTTTTTAAAACAAACAGTTAAGAAGGACTTAACTAGAAAATAAAATACATGAGTCCCCACAAATCAACCCACACAACCCAAAATCAACAAACCACACACTACTATTCAACCTGAATATTTTATTCGCCCAAGCTTCTACACTCCCAAACTAGAATCTATTCAATAGCCCAAGACCCACGCTGCTACACTGCTTCACACCCATGCTGCTACACACCTGCTACACTGCTACACTCCCATGCTACACAGCTACAACACTGCTACACTCCAGTCAACACTGCTACACTCCCATGCTGCTACACACCTGCTGCTACACTCGCAATGTACAATCTTTTATTCACCCATGCTGTTACACTCCCAATGCACGCTAGACCCACCAAACTCATAACACTTCAATAGCCCAAGACCCACCAAAGCCGAGACCCACGCCATACAACACTTCTACTTCCATGGTCGGACTCTTTCCGCACGCTCCGCACCAAACTCACGCTCATTCCGCACGCTCCGCACCTAGCCAAGACCCACCAAACTCATTCCGCACGCTCTGCACCCAGCTCCACTTCCATGGTTGGAAAAAGCTCCACACCCAGCTCCACTTCCAACCGAACAAGATCCACTGCCATCTCCACTTCCATGGTTGGACTCATCTTTTCCGATCCAAACTCCGAACACACCCACTGCAGTAGCTCTTATATTGACAACCCAAAACATCGAACAACCGCCGAGACGCCTCCAAACAACTGGATGAAGTTCACCCCTCAAACTCCTACTTGAAAAGGAGCGCTCGAATGAAATCTTAGATAGATCTAGAGCACACCGAAACAACTCCATAGATCCGAACCAGAGCTCATCCCTCAAACTCCCACTCGCAAAGGAGCGCCTGAATGAAGACCCAAACCAGATCTGAACATCCTCTATTCCGGTCCAAAATCGACCTCCTTCTACTCTGTTATGACCCTTATTCCAAGCACCCCTGTTGAAACAAAACATACACCCCAATGCATCTACCAAAAAAACAGATAACAAACACCAAAAATTTTAAGATCATCAGCTCACAAAACACAACTAAGTGAGAAGACATTGTGGGAATCAAGTTTATTAAACGCAAAAACCAGCACACAAACACAAGAGAGACCTGGGCCAGCCGACCGCCATAGCCAAAGGCGGCGATCGGCTGGCCAAAAGTGAGGCCCGGGGGTGGAGGTTTTTAGAGAGAGAGAGAGAGAGGGGGTTTTTAGAGAGAGGTACTATATGCACTCTTATTATACATTGTTGTGAAAAAGTATTTTTTAGAGGTGACAAACCCAACCCAAATCCATGAATTCGCCCAATTATACTTGTACGGGGAGGAAATAATTCTCCTCGTATAATCCTGTTGACCAAGTCCACGCTCCTCCGTACGACGTCGCTTTGTCACCTGAAAACACAAACGTGAGCTAGCCGGCGGGTGTGTGCCGGAAACCTCTCCGATGCCTAAGTCAGAAAACTTGACAAATAGACAAAGCTCTAAGTTCTCAAAAAGATTGTGTTCAATTACCCCCTCCAAGGTGATGCTTGTGAGCTTTTATAAGTTTCCCGCGGCACAATCCTAGTAGGACTTGTATTTCTCCATGCAGAGTCCTCCTAGGATTCATACTCCTAAGGATAATGCTTATCCTTTTACACCCTCCCCCACTGCTTAAACCAAGTGGGATGGTTTTCTCCATGACCGAACTATCACATGACCGAAATAACACTTGGCTATGCTGAGCCACATAGAAGGCCGAACTATCCTTAGCTCGGTCTTCTCTTCTAACTCATTACTTCGGCTGCCCTTATTCAACCTTGGTGCGTTTAGATCAAACTTCCAAGTAGCAAGTTCTGACTGACCTAACCAGAGTATGTCGCGACCGGACTAATTCTGAGACCGGCCTAACTCCGAGTTGCCTCTGGACCGGAGTAGCTTTACTCCTCCTTGGGCCGAAGCAACTATCTTTTCTTGAGCCGGAATAAACTCACCTCCTTGGGCCGAAGTAACCTTGCCTTCTAGGCCGGAGTATTCAGTACGGCCTTTTTACCTAGTCCTCTGCGTTTTGGGCCTCAAAACCCAACTCGAAGCTCGGCCAAATTTTTCCCAAAAATTACCCTCTCAATTGCCCCTTAATTCCATCTGTGCAACATGATTGGGATTACCAGCCTTCTGGCCGAGCTAGAGTTTGTTACGCTTTTTCAGCCGAGCTAAAAATCCTTTAGCCTTTCCAGCCGAGCTAAGTTTACCTCGGGTATCACTATATCCGGTCAAAACGTCTCTTCAATCACAGCGACTGTAACGCTTCCCATTCCAGTGACACGTGGCAAACTCTGATAAGCTGTGGCCAACTGTCACGCCGCTCTACAAAAATTTCGTACAGTTCCCGCCCCTTTTTGCCGCTTCTTTCTCTCTCTTTTTTCACAAAAGAACCATTCTACTTTTGAATCATTCACTTACATTCTTCAAATCCTTCGTCTTCTCTCTGTGTGCTCTAACTGTTCTTCCATTGTTCTCGAAGAAGCTGTGGTTTTGCTACCATTCTTCCTTCTTTGCCTTTGTTTCCCCCTGGTAAGTTCTGAGAAAACTTGTTGTTGTTTTGCTCTCTTCATTTCTGTTTTCTCTATCTGGGTGAAGCATGCTCGTGTATTCCTTGTTTTTGCTTCTGTACTTTCATGAAAAAATGAATAGAACTTGTACGTGTATAAACTGTTATGTAGAGAAACCTATCTTGGATCCAAAATCACATAGTAACCGAACTAGGATACTGTTTGTGTTATGTATATAGATTTAGGAAATAACCGGACTAGAACTTGTAGGAATGTCAGTAGTTTCTTCTGATCCACTCTAGCCAAGATAAGTTCACCGAACAAGCTTGCACTTACCGAACTAGGTACTTCGGTCTCCAACCGAGCTAAGACCTTGGGGCCAAGCCGGCTTTCTTAGTTCTGAAACCGAACTCAGAAAGCCGCCCCTAGGGGCTCAACCGGAGTAACTTTCCTCACACCGCAACCGATTTAGGCCTTGGGACTAAACCAGCTTTCTTAGTTTTTTAGACCGAACTCAGAAAGCTGCCCCTAGACGTTAAACCGGTCTAAACTGCTCAAAACCGAGCTAAGAAACCTTCTGATGAGCCGAGGTAGAACCAGCCCACTAAGCCGAAGTAGGATTTGTATATCTTGCTTATAATTTGTAGCGCGGTCCAACGATCTGTGCTTAACCCCTTTGTTTTCTACTTTGCAGACTTAGGTTGCCCAGGCACTCCTGCGTGTGCTCAACCGAGCTACTGAGCCTAGTTTTTGTACCGAAATAATTTATTCATAAATTATACAACAAATGGGTAAGTATAGATATTTAGTCGAAACCCCTGGTGGCATGGCCGAATTTAGGCAAGATTACCAGATTCCTGATGATGTCCATCTGACGTTGGCCGAAAAAGATGCTACCCCCTGGAACAATGAAGGCTTCGTCCCCTTTACCCTTCAATCCATAATAGAAACCGGACTACGGTTTCCTGTCCAACCGCTAATCTGTGAATTTCTTAGACAGACTAGGTTATGTCCCACCCAACTATCCACCAATACATATCGTATTATAATGGGGATAGCCGCATTAAACCACCAAACCGGACTAAATCTTGGTCTGGCCGAGATCTTTCATCAATACTCTATTGGCTCAAAGAATGCTGGGTGGGTCTACTACCTTAGAATTCGCCGCCGTCGAGAGAAGATAATTAAGCACACTCCGGATAAAGATCTTAATGATGATGATTTCTTTTGGGTCTCTGGGAACTTTGAGGATTTTCAAGCTCAAATTCCTGGCCGACCTATAAATTGGAAAATGGGAGAGCCTGGTAATTTTACTTCGGTCTTCTGCTTTGTGTGTTATCTCGGTTGTTTAGTCTATTAGCCGAACTAACACTTCTCTTTTTTTGCAGATTTCGCCCATCTCCATTCCTTGTATAGCTATCCCAACCTCGAAGTCTTGCGAGCCGCATTTCGGATTAAAGAAAGAGATTGGGCCAAGCTTCTAAATTTTGAGCCGACCTATCGCTACAGCGGTCGCCGAAAAGCAAGGGTGACTGACTTCCTTCTTGAAGAGGCACCGGAGCCGGACCCAACTTTGCCCGAGATAAGACTTGTCCCTCTAACCGCAGAAGAAGAGATGGCGAAAAGGAGCAGAGTCAGGGCCCTTCTCACCGAAACAACTAGGCCCGAAGTGGCGCCTCCCAGCCAATCGCAGCCTGCTATTGTCGCCCTTCCTACCCAACAGCCATCCTCTTCCCGCCGAACCAAACGTGCCCGAACTGCCGAACCCAAACGAGTTTTGATTGATGAAGAACCTCCTATTCAGCCGAGCTTACCACCGAGCCCCCAACCGGAGTCTTCCGACCGAACCATCGGCTGCTGGGCACCGAAACTAACCTTCAACGACCGAGACATTCTAGACACAGACTCGGTCGTTGCTGAGAAAGACCACATGTTGGCCATCAACCTGGCCAAGAGCGTGTGTCTGCCCAAAGACATGGAACATCACCAAAAACAGTTAACCACCGAGCTGAAGTCCATCCGGTCTGCTACTAAATCCATGATTCTGGTTAGTGACTTCGGTTGCTTTTCTGTTTATGTTTTTTTTTCCTTTTAACTCTTTCTTCGGTTAAAGGGAAGTTGTTTGCTTTGTCAGGCTATTCAGAAAAACCAAATCACCCACAGGAAAGTACTGGAGCTGAGGAAAGTGACTAGGCAAGCAGCGGCCGAGGCAGAGGCGAAATCGGCCGAACTAGAAGAAGCCAGAAAGGAACTGGCCGAACTCCGAGGTGAGGTCGGCCGACTGACCGGAATGGTTAGTTCGGCCGAAGCTGAAAAACAAAAGACTGCCATAGTTCTGAAGGACAAGTACTTGCGCGAGTTGTTAAAACTTGAAAGAAAGAAGGATGCCGAAATAAAGGAGAAGGTAAAAGAGGCTGACAAGCAGGGCTTCAAGAGGGCAGAGGATGCTTACGCCCTACAATGCAATGCTGCCAAGGATCTTTTCTTTAAGTGCGGCTGGAGGGGAGCCGTTGAGAAGCTCGGTCATGATCCTCAGACCGAGGTTTTCAACCCTCCAGCCTACTTTATACCGAACTCCCTGCTGGAATACGCCAATACGATGCAGCAGCAATTCCTTGAGGACTCAGGTTCAGATGAAGACTCTGCCACTGAGGATACTCCGGTTGAAAACGTGGATCAGATAGATCGACCGGAGTCCAGAGTGGAAGATCTGACTGTTGAGCAGCCAAATGAGACTGTGGCTCCGGTCGATACCACTATTGTGACTGAAGGAGTCCTGCCGCCAGAGACCGGTCTTCCAGCTATCACTGATGCTGCCTTTGATGCCGAGATTGAAGATCTTTTCGCTTGACTTTGTATTCTTTTTTTTTTTTTTTTTTTTCTTTGTAACCGAACTAAGCCCCCTTGTAATGACTTCTCTTGCAATGAAAATTTTACTTCTCTTATTCCGGTTATTGTGTGTATGCTTGCATTTGTAATGTCTTCTATTACTCCAAGTGCTATTTCGGTTTTTGGTTGGTTAAACTATACTTACCAGTCAACCACTCCTTAGCCGATATAATTACTTCGGCTGAGGAGTACAGTGTTGGTTCGTTTCAGCCAACCACTCTTCAGCCATACACTTACTTCGGCTGAAGAGCAACAGGTGTTGGTTTATTCCAGCCAACCACTCTTCAGCCTTGCACTTACTTCGGCTGAAGAGTAACAAGAGTTGGTTTGCTAACCACTCTTCAGCCTTGCACTTACTTCGGCTGAAGAGTTACGGGTGTTGGTTTATTCCAGCCAACCACTCTTCAGCCTTGCACTTACTTCGGCTGAAGAGTTACAGGAGTTGGTTTGTTCCAGCCAACCACTCTTCAGCCTAACACTTACTTCGGCTGAAGAGTTACGGGTGTTGGTTTATTCCAGCCAACCACTCTTCAGCCTTGCACTTACTTCGGCTGAAGAGTTACAAGTGTTGGTTTATTCCAGCCAACTATTTGAAGTTAGTTTTTCCAGCTAACTTATAGTATTTGGTTATTCCGACCAAATGTCCTGCAGCCTGGATCCTTATCCTGGGCTTAGGAAGGATGTTGGTTTAATCCAGCCAACCTCTGAGTTTAGTTTTTCCAGCTAACTTGGAATAGAATGCTCGCAAAAAACTTAGTCTCTAAAGCTAACTTTTACAAAGAATAATTTGTGCTAAAAAGAATTGCTCATTTTATTGAAGGAAGAAAAAATTACACATGTTTGAAAAAGAAAAGCTAAAAGTAAAATAACTTGAGATTGGCCGTATTCCATGGCCTAGGGATTGCCTTGCCATCCTTGTCTTCTAGGTGGTATGCCCCTTTGCCGGCTAACCCAACCACCTTATAAGGACCTTCCCAATTTGGGCCTAACTTGCCGTCTCCTGGGACCAAGGTGTTTCCCATTACTTTGCGTAATACCCAATCGCCAATTTTGAATTGTCTTGGATGAACCTTTTTGCTGTATTTTTTGATTAATTCTCGTTGGTATGCGGCGATGTGGACCAACGCTCTTTCTCTTCTTTCTTCTGCAAGGTTGAGTTCTAAGGCTATGGCTTCTTCATTTAAGTCTGGATCAAAATTTTCGCTTCGAATTGTGGGGAGGCCAACTTCTAGTGGGATCACCGCTTCCATTCCATATGCTAAGGAGAATGGTGTTTCTCCTGTTGATCGTCTAGGCGTGGTGCGGTAGGCCCATAAAACATGAGGAAGTTCATCTGCCCACTTGCCTTTTGCCTTCTCTAGCCTTTTCTTAAGTCCATCCAAGACGACTTTATTTGATGCTTCTGCTTGCCCGTTTGCTTGGGGATATGCCGGTGTGGAATTGTAGAACTCTATCTTGTACTCTTCACAAAAGCTTCTAAAGATCCTGCCGTCGAACTGAGTTCCATTGTCTGAGATCAGTGCTTTTGGTATGCCAAACCGAGTGATAATATTCTGCCAAACAAACTTCTTCACATCCTTCTCTTTGATTGACGCCAGTGCTTCTGCTTCCACCCATTTTGTGAAGTAGTCTGTTGCTGCGAGAAAGAATTTTCTGCCTCCGGGTGCTGTTGGAAGTGGTCCTACTATGTCTAAGCCCCACATTGCGAAAGGCCATGGGCTAGTTAAAGGTAGGAGTTCTCTTGCTGGTTGATGTATTTGGTGTGCGAATTTCTGGCATTTTTCACACTTCTTCACATATTTTTCTGAGTCTGCTTGCATATACGGCCACCAATATCCTTGCGAAATAGCCCTGTAGGCGAGCGACCTTCCCCCTTGATGACTTCCACATACCCCTTCATGTATTTCGAATAGGAAGGCTTCTACTTTGCTGGGATGAACGCACTTGAGGTAAGGCCCAGAGAATGACTTCTTGTATAATGCCAAAGATGGAGATAGCCAAAATCGCTGCGACTTTGCCCTTATTTTGTTGGCTTCTTTTTTCTCTGCTGGTAGGATGCCGTCTTTTAGGAACAGGATGATGGGATCCATCCATGAAGGGCCTAATTCAGTGCAATATACTTCTTCTGCTTCGGGGTCTTCTATACTTGGTCTTGGTAAAAAGTCGATGAGTACTGGATGAGGGATCGATGTATCTGCCATTGAGGCCAGGCCTGCTAGCTCGTCCGCTCGGCTGTTTTCCTCCCTGCCAATTTGTTCTATCCTTACCACATCAAACTTCTTGATCTCTGTTCTGACTAACTCTTGGTACTTGGCCATTCTGTCGTCCTTTGCTTCGTATTCGCCCGAAATTTGGTTTACTACCAGCAGAGAGTCACTGTATACCATTAGTTCGGCTGCTTTCATGAAGTGTGCTGACTTGAGTCCTGCGATAAGCGCCTCATACTCTGCTTCATTGTTGGATGCTGGGAAGCCAAGGTTGATTGCTTGCTCTATAACCAGGCCGTCTGGAGAGATGAGGACTATGCCAAGCCCTGCACCATGTCGGTTGGATGCTCCATCCACAAAGAGCTTCCACATCTCTCCAACAAATAGTTTCCAGCATGTGGAAGGGTCAGACGATGCCGTGGGGTCAAGGATGGTGTTTTCTTCAAAGTCCATATTGGCTGTCTGCCCTTCGTCCTCTGTTTGAACTGCTGGTGAGCCTTTGTTTGGCTCCTCCTTGTCGTTCTTAATGTGGTCTGCCTTTGTGCTTGATGGACTACCTTCCACTAGGGGTTGCGCTATTCCGGCGTCAACTTCCGTCTCTAGTTCGGTCGATGGACTACCTTTCACTAGGGGTTGCGTTATTCCGGCGTCAACTCCCGTCCCTAGTTCGGTTGAGTTAGTCAGGTCGACTGGACAGATATGATGACTTCCAGGAGTAAACTCTGCGACGAAGTCTGCCAAAGATTGAGCTTTTATTGCGGTCTTTGGTTGGAACTTGATATCGAATTGTCCCAACTCTACTGCCCATTTCAAAATTCGCCCACTGAAGTTCGCCCTTTCAAACAGAGCTTTTAATGGAAAGGCCGTAAGGACGACTATGGTGTGGGCATGAAAGTAGTGCGCCAATTTCCTGGATGCCATCATTAATGCTAATGCTAGTTTCTCCAATGGTAAGTACCTTGTTTCGGCTCCCAACAATGTCTTGCTGGCATAAAAGATGGGCAAGTGTTGTATTCCTTCTGCACGAACCAACACTGCGCTGACTGCGTGTTGAGAGACTGCTAGGTACAAAAAGAGTTCTTCACCAGGTACTGGAGTAACAAGTAGTGGTGGGGAAGACATGTATTCCTTTAAGCTTTCCAGAGCTCGGTCGCATTCTTCATCCCACTCAAACTTGGCCTTTAAAGCTTGGAAGAACGGTCGTAGCCTGTCCGACGATCTGCTTATGAACCGGTTGAGTGCAGCCGCCATACCAGTAAGATGCTACACTTCTTTAACTGAGTTTGGTCTCTCCAACTCCTGGATCGCTTTGATCTGAGAGGGGTCGGCTTCTATACCTCGGTTGGTCACCAGGAAGCCCAAGAATTTGCCAGATCCAACTCCGAATGCGCATTTGGACGCATTGAGGCGTAGCTTGTGTTTCTTCAGGATCTGGAACATCTCGCCTAAGTCTTTCAGATGGTCATTCTCATCCTTGCTTTTGACCACCATGTCGTCGATGTACGCCTCCATTGTTCTGCCTAACAATGGTTCAAACATCTTGGTGACCATCCTTTGGAATGTCGCCCCTGCGTTCTTTAGGCCAAAGGGCATGACCTTGTAGCAATATAACCCCCTTGGTGTTGTGAAGGATGTGACCTCCTGGTCTGGTTCATGCATGGCGATCTGGTGGTAGCCTCTGTATGCATCCAAAAAGCTAAGTCGGTTATGTCCTGCCGTTAAGTCCACCAGTTGATCTATCCTTGGTAGAGGGAAGCTATCTTTTGGGCACGCTTTGTTGACTGTTTTGTAGTCGACGCAGACACGCCATTTACCATTCTTTTTTGGCACTACGACGGTGTTGGAGATCCATTTTGGGTAGTGCACTTCCCTTATCGCTCCTGCCTCCAGCAGGTTGCCTACCTCTTCTGCCACTATTTCGGCGTGGTGGAGTGTCGATCTGCGCGTGCGTTGAATGACTGGTCTGGCGGAAGGGTGGACATTGAGTTGGTGACTGATGAAGTTTGGATCAATGCCTGGCATGTCGTAAGGTGTCCAGGCAAACACTTCGATATTGGAAGTCAAGAATTCCATGACCTCTAATCTCTTAGCGCTGGACAATGCTGAGCCAAGCAGGAAGAACTTATCCGGGTTCTTCTCATCTATTTTTACCTCCACAAAGTCTTCCACCGCTTTCTGATTAGCTTCTTTGCCGACGTCAGCGAATAGTTCATTACTCTCTGGTTCTTCCACCGAATGAACGTATCCTTTGGCAGCTCGGCTTCCATTTGCTGTGGCGAAGCACTGCTTTGACATGATCTGATCGCCATAGACTTCTTCAATTATACCGGCGTCATTGGGGAACCGCATTACCTGATGGTATGATGACGCCACCGAACGCATGGCATGCAGCCATGTTCTGCCTAGGATGATGTTGTAGGTGGAGGGGACCTTCAATACCCAGAACTCCACCTGTTTTGATACACTTCCAGCTCTGACTGGAAGGATTATTTTGCCGACAGGCCACTCTGGCATGGAGTTGAATCCAATCAGGGGAGAAACTGCAGGTGCCAAGTCTTTGTCTTGCAATTTTAGTTGTTTGAATGTGTCGTAATACATGATCTCACATGAACTACCCTGGTCAATCAGAATCCGCTTGACGTCAAAATCCTTGACTCGGAGAGTGACAACCAGGGCATCATTATGGGGGCAGTAAATTCGTTCCAAGTCCTTATCCGAAAAGGACATGACGTTTGTTGCCTCTGTCCTCCCCTTCTTGATGGCGGGTTGGGAACTTAATACTTCCCTAAAGTGTTCAGCCTTCTTGATTGAACCTCTAAGCTCGCATACGCGCTCAGGTTCAAAAACTCCATGAATTACATTGATAATGCCTTGTGGTGGTGCGTCGTTTGGCATTCTGTTGGGTTGGTCATGATCTTGGGGGGCCGGTTGCGCTCCTCCTTCAATGTATTCGTCCAAGTGGCCTGCTGCCACCAATTCTTCTAAATGCTGTCTTAGGGGCGTGCAATTCTCAGTTCGGTGCCCCTTTTCTTTGTGGAAGGTGCACCGTGATCTGTCGTCGTAATTCTTCTGAGCCTCCCCAAGCTTGGCTGGCCACTTGACAAAAGGCTCATCCTTGATTTCGCTCAGAATCCGATATATTGGTTTTTTGAACACCGTGGTTATGGCAGTGCGAATTCTTAGCCATCTTTTGTCTGGGTCTTCTCCGTTATCTCGTCTGCCACGTCCGTTTTTGTTACTTCGGTCCACCGTATTAACCTTTGCTGAGGTTTTCTTTTCTGGTACCGTGGCCGCACTTGTTTTGGCTTTGGAACGTGCGCCATCTTCTTCTACCCTGATGTGCTGATGCACTCTCTCCATCAGGGCTTCCATGGTGAGGGGTGGCGTCATGGTAATTGAATCCCTTAGTCGGTTCCCTATTGGTAGGCCTCTTTTATATTGCGCAATGGCTAGATTGGTGGGGCAGTCTCCAATCTGGTTGAATGTCTCCCAGTAGCGACTGTTGTAAGATCTGAGGGTTTCTTTCTCACCCATGTCGATGGAGAGTAGCTGGTCTATCTCCACCGGTGTTTTAGTATTTGTCCGAAACCTTGTTACGAACGCTTCTGCCAATTGGGCCCAGGAGGCTATGCTGCCCTCTGGGAGTTTTTCGAACCAAGTCAAGCCTAAGTCGCCCAGACTTGATGGGAAGAGTATGCACATTAGGGCCTCGTTTCGCCTGTACACAGCCATGACTTGGCGAAAGTGGCTCAGGTGAGAATACGGATCCGTCTTCCCTTCATACGTATTGAACTTCGGCTGAAGGAAGCCTGATGGTAGGGGAGTGTTTTCGATTGCTGGGACAAACGGCGAAGTCTGTAGCCTTGCCAATGCTTTGTCCGCTGGTTCGTAGGCCGGTTGCGGTATTGGCATTCCAACCTCGACGCTTCCATGCGTTCGAGGAGCCAACCGTTGTAGGGCCGAAATTCGGTGTGGATCCCTTGCCCTGGCATCCTCCTTGCATCGTGCTTTTTCTTCTAGCACGGTTCGTAAGTCGGATGACCTGGGTAGCTCGGTTTGTCTGGATCTGGTTTGGTGTGAATGTGAAGGCCAATACGTGCTTCCTTCAGTGTATGATCTTTCGGATCTCGTCCTCTCAGACCTGGAGTGACGAGTTCTTGAAGATAAGGAGTGAGTGTCGCCTGTCCTGAGGCTTCTGCTCTCTCCTTGGGAGGGCGTAGTATTCCTACTACGATTCTCTGAGTGGCGAGGGGGCGTTTTATGCTTGCGCCCCTCTCCTGTCGCCACATCTTTAGTCTTCATCTGGCGTTTTAAAGTCTCCATGTCCGCCGCCATCCTTCGAATTAGTTCATCCTGTTCCTTTACGCGATCTTCCAGGGCTTGAGGATCAATCCTCCTCCTTTGCCTGTCGGGACTTTGAGAGTGACGAGGGCTGCCATTCCGCCTTCCCCTGCCACTCCTCCTGGAATTATGTTGTTGGGGCTCCAAGTCCGCCATGGGAGGGACGGTAGGTAATCCTTCACGCCTTGCGCCCCCTTCTGGAGTTTGTCCGTCGACGGCGGACTGCGGCAAGTCTTCAATGTGTGCCATTGAATGAGAAAAGGAGAAGCTTAGTCAAGAGGTTTTTGTTCTTGTCTGTTCTTCCCACAGACGGCGCCAATTGTACGGGGAGGAAATAATTCTCCTCGTATAATCCTGTTGACCAAGTCCACGCTCCTCCGTACGACGTCGCTTTGTCACCTGAAAACACAAACGTGAGCTAGCCGGCGGGTGTGTGCCGGAAACCTCTCCGATGCCTAAGTCAGAAAACTTGACAAATAGACAAAGCTCTAAGTTCTCAAAAAGATTGTGTTCAATTACCCCCTCCAAGGTGATGCTTGTGAGCTTTTATAAGTTTCCCGCGGCACAATCCTAGTAGGACTTGTATTTCTCCATGCAGAGTCCTCCTAGGATTCATACTCCTAAGGATAATGCTTATCCTTTTACACCCTCCCCCACTGCTTAAACCAAGTGGGATGGTTTTCTCCATGACCGAACTACCACATGACCGAAATAACACTTGGCTATGCTGAGCCACATAGAAGGCCGAACTATCCTTAGCTCGGTCTTCTCTTCTAACTCATTACTTCGGCTGCCCTTATTCAACCTTGGTGCGTTTAGATCAAACTTCCAAGTAGCAAGTTCTGACTGACCTAACCAGAGTATGTCGCGACCGGACTAATTCTGAGACCGGCCTAACTCCGAGTTGCCTCTGGACCGGAGTAGCTTTACTCCTCCTTGGGCCGAAGCAACTATCTTTTCTTGAGCCGGAATAAACTCACCTCCTTGGGCCGAAGTAACCTTGCCTTCTAGGCCGGAGTATTCAGTACGGCCTTTTTACCTAGTCCTCTGCGTTTTGGGCCTCAAAACCCAACTCGAAGCTCGGCCAAATTTTTCCCAAAAATTACCCTCTCAATACTCATTTAAAATCCATATTAACTAGCATAAATCAATAAATAGGCTTAAATGGCTTAGACAATGTATATAATTGTAAAAATTGTAGCACACGCAAATAATTGTAGCTTTTCCTTTAGCTATTTTTGTCTCTTTGTATTTATTTTTATGTAGACATTTTATAAAGCCTATAACTAGGCTTGACTAGGGTATTAGAATTTTTTGCAAATCTTAGCCGTAAAGTCTTACCAAGTTAGGTATGCATTAAGTTTTAGTTTTATTTGTATCCACCATCTTGTTTTCTATATATTGGCTTTTACATCAACATAATAAACAATGTAAATTCTCTCCATCTTTGTGTTTCTAACTTGGTCTCTAATTTCTCTTAACTCCATAAGTCCATCATAATTCCGTAATAAAAATAGTAGAAAGCTCATTTCCTTTTTTGTTTTGTAATTGGTATCAGAGCTTGGTGAAGAGCTTTTGAAAGCAAAATCAAGCTATGTAAGTATTTTTTTCTACGTCTAAATTTTTGATATATGTAAGTGTGTATGGTGTGCTTTATGTTATAAAAAAAAATTAAAAAAAAAAAAATTCTTCGTCAAAGTTTTTAATTGTGTATCCTTTGTATTTTATATCTTCATAATTATTTGTTTCATTTATAATTGTTGTAAAACCTATATGCTTAGTGTATGTCAAAACCCATATACTCATTAAAATCTTTTGACTATAGGTCATAATTAAGTCTTTAAGATCATAAAGAGAGGTTTTAGGCACCGGATAAATACACTAGGAGGGTCTTAGGTACCAACAACAATCTATAATGGCAATTAACCCTGAAGATATAATAATATGTTTTGGAAATATAAAAAATAATGTTAATAATAAATATGATCATAGTTTGCATATTACTAAAGAGTCTGCAAATATAAATAGTGTCTGTTCCAGTTTAAATAATATTACAGATATTATGTGTTCTTGGTTTTCTAAATTAGATAAAAATTAAAAAATAAATCAAAATTATCTAGAAACCAAAATTGAGTATATAGAATCCAAAATAGATAATTTGGGTTCTATAATAAATATTGACTTAAACAAAGAAGTAAAAAACCAAATAAACAATTTGGTGACAAAATTAGAAACTATATCCTTCATAAACAATGATGGAATGAATAGTCTAAGAGATAATTATTTTCCTAGGCTATTTTATGGTATAAAAGATATTATGGTACTTCAAACTAATACCTATAATAGGACTGAATATGAAAATATTGTTAAAATATTGGATTATTAGAGAAAATTATATAAAGACACCGATTTAGGTGTTGATGAAAGAAATATGCTACTAGATTAGATAAGAGAAACTTATCTAGAACATGAAGCCCTTTTACAGCACTTTAAATTATGATGTTAATATGTTAACTAATGACGATAATAGCCAATCATCTTTATTTGAAGAAACATTAGATCAAGATATTTCACCAAAAATAAATAAAGGGAAAAGAAAGGCAGAAGAGCCAATTGATCCCGAATTATTTGGCACACGGGGAGGTGGAGAAAATTTTGACTTTATTTAAACAAATGAAGTTAAAAATGATACTAACATTGGAAGTACCTCCAATCCTACACCTGATCCAGTGATATCTAGAAAGGATAATAATCATAAGTATCCAATAGCTCAAAATGGTAATTATTTAGACTTGTCTCATGTTCCATTTAAGGATCAGGAATAAGCAATTGATGATTGAGCACAATCCTTGTCCATCATTATTATCAATTATAAAAATAGTTGGTCAGAAGAAAAATTCCTTGATTATATTCCAGTAACTCTCTAGGGAGATGTGTTGCAATGGTTAAGACAGTTGGAAAAATCTGAAATTGAAAAAAATCAAGAAAACGGCTTTGTTGACAAATTTTATCACACTTGACACAATTTTAGCTGAGTTTGCAAAAATCATAAAAGAAAATTTATGTGGTTTTGCAGGAGATACTAATTTGCAAGTATATGCAAATTATATTTTGACTAAATTAGAACTATGTCATATTTGTCTTTTTGAAGACTATGTTCAAACGTTTAAAAAATATTATTATCTTATTGATCCACCAGCAAATCAACCCTGGTTAGATCAATTTTTTCATAAACTCCCTAATCCATGGGATGAGTTGTGTATTAAAACATATCCTGATTTTCTCAAAAAAAATGGGGAAGGAAGAATATGATAATCTTGGTTTTCACATTAATTACTTTCTAAGACTGATAGCAGATCGCTGTCTAGAAGCAAAGGCAAAAAAACAAATAAAAAATCAAATTTTCAATTCACAATACGGTCAAAAATGTTGTGATAAAATTTTGAAAGAAAATTGAAAAATTGGTTGTAATACATTTCCTAAGTGAAAAAGATTTTCCAAAAAAACACAGAAAATATAAATGGAAACCTTGGAAAAAGAACAAAACTTTTTCAAAAAAGAAAAAGTATATTCGAAAAAAGAAACCAACAAGTGTTTCAAAAAAGAAAACTTGTAAATGTTACATTTGTAACGAAGGTCACTATGCACCTGATTGCCCGAAAGGGGAAAAAAAATGCAAAGAAAATGATCAAAGTTCTTGAAGAACATGATTTTGAAATAATATATGGCGAATAAATTTCTGATGAAGAAGAAATCTTATACGAAATTTCTAGTAATGAAGAAAGTTCAGATGAAGAACTAATCTTCATCATGACTAATATTAATAGTCAAGAAATATCTCAAGAAGCAGATAGTATATCTCAAGAAGAATTACAGGCAATTCGACTAGGAGATGTAATCAGAGAAGAAAAAACTTTTACCGACGAAGAATTAACAAAATTTGAAAAAATGCAATAAGTTGTTGTTCCAGAAATTTATAAACTTTCAAAATTCAACTTCTTTTCAGCTAGATTGTTTGAACAATACAGTGGTAACACTCAAGCTAAATGGTCAGAAGAAGGAAATATTGATATTCTTTTCTTTTTTTTTTATAAGAAAAAGGTTGCAAGATGGAAAAAGAAATATCCTGAAATTCAATATATTCATATTACATTAATTCAAGTAACCATAACAGCCTTATTTCACAAAGTGATAGATACTCCTATTTTGGCAGTGATTTTTGATAAAAGATTTTCCGACCCAATGAAAGCAATCATTTGAGGAATTCAGTCTAATTTGGCTAATGGAGTAGTTTCGTTTAATGTTAGACCAAATTTTTTTATTTCCACAAATGAGCCTAATCTTGAAGACACAGTTATAATAAGAATTAAAACATAAGGATTATGACTAAAATCAAATTCCCATGATTTGGCTATTCGCTAGAAAAACAATTCATGAATTAACCAAATTTCCTGAAACAAAAACAAAATCAAACGATAACAAAATCGTTGTAATCTTTGAACCAAGAGCATTTGACACGGTAATACAACCTCGTCTAATGAATTGGAGTGATTTAGAAGTCCCTCAACAATGGTTAATCAATGACCTAGTGGGACAAGGAGAACCTTCTAAAACAAAAAATCCTGCACAATTACAAATGCAAGCATCAGGAAAAAAATTATATATTGAAAATACAGTTCCAAAAATTAAAAGATCAACTTCTGTATTTAGAAAAGATTTTCCTAACAAATCATTTTCAAAATTAAACATTGGAGAATCGAGTAATAATTCTAATCAAGAATCTATTTCAAACAATGTTCCGATTCCTATTTTCCCAGGAACAAGAAAACAAATTGAACATATTAAGTCTGCATATATGTATCATTTGCAAACAAAAAAATGATGATATTATTTTTTCTCCCAGCCATAGAAAAAGAAGATACACATATTTATTGGAAACATTTAATTTTGCAAGCTATAAACCCTATAGCCTCAGTGTTCTCATAGACATAGGAGCCACAATCAGCTCATGTAAATGGAATGTCATACCAAAAGAAAAATGGATATTGATGAAACATCCAATTTTGGTTGCTAGAATTGATGGCAACCATACTTTCATACAATTCAAGGCTAAAAATATAGCTATTTGGTCAAATAATAGCAAGTTCATTATACCAAAAATTCTATATTTTTCTTATATGCATGGAGATTTCTTTCTTGGAAACAATTTTATATATAAATACCTTCCAATGCAAATACAGGAAAAACCATTTCATTAAGCATAAACAATGTCTTAATTCACATTCCCTTGTTAGAACAACATAAATATATTTGTGATAAAGAGTTTGCGCCCATTCCGCGAGGTGATTTAACTCCCATCATCAAAACCATTGATGAATCACATTGGATTTATAAAATTCTGAAAGAAAATTTTAGTGAAAATCCATTAAAACTATAGCAGCGTAGTCTTCGTTATTGTAGTTTGAAATTAAAAGACCCTAATGTTATCATTAGAGTAAGACCAATGATCTATACTAGACAAGATATAGATGAATTTGATATTCAACTACAGGAACTTTTAGACAAAAAGTTAATGAAAGAAACTAAAAGCCCTCACTCTAGTCTAGCTTTTATGGTAAGAAACCATGCTGAAATTAAAAGAGGAAAAGCCCGAATGGTAGTAAACTATAAACGGCTAAATGAAAATTTAGAATTTGATGGATAGTTTATTCCAAGAAAAGATGCTTTGATTAACTTAACCACAGGATAAAAAATCTTTAACAAATTTGATTGTAAGAGTGGATTTTGGCAAATTCAATTAACCAAAGAATCAAAAAAATTGACAGCTTTCAGTACACTTAGAGGACATTACCACTGGAATGTTATGCCCTTTGGATTAAATATAGCACCACAGGTATTGCAATGGTGGATGAATACAATTTTTAAATATCTTAAAGATTGTTGTGCAGTTTATATTGATGATATACTTATTTTCTCTAAAACCAAGGAGGAGCATAAGAAACATTTAAAATTACTTTGTGAAAAATGTCAAAAACATGGAATTATTTTGTCTCCAAAAAAGATTGAACTAGAAAAAAAATCAATTGAATTTTTGAGAATAATTTTAGGCGAGAAAGGTTTAAAATTACAGGAACATATTTTGTCCAAAGTACGAGATTTTCCTAATACTCTTGAAAATATAACACAAATACAGAGTTTATTAGGCATTTTAAATTATAGATGAAATTTTATCAAAAATCTTTCAAAAATCGAAATTCCTTGGTTAACCAAATTAAGGAAAAATGTTATTTTTGAATGGACAACAAATGATGTTGCTTTAATTAAATAAATTAAAGAAAATGTTAAAACTTTACCAGATGTTTATCTTCCTAAAACATGTGATAAATTAATTTTAGAAACAGATGCCTCAAAAGCATGCTGGGGATGTATTCTTAAAGAAATACCAAGTAATTTATGGCGTGATAAAGAGATACCTTTATCAGAAAATGGGATTAGACCAAGAAAAAATTCAATATCCATAAAATTACAAAAAGAAGAATTAATTTGTGCATATAATTCTGGAACATTTAAACTAATGAACAGAAATATATTATTTTTGAAAAAGAATTACTTGCAATAAAATTGGCAATAAAAAGTTTTCATATTTATTTAGCCCCAAAAAATTTTATTGTACGCATTGATAATAAAGCAGTAAGAGATTTCTTGATCAATAAAAAACCTATTGAGTAAAGAAGAAGATTAGCCTGGTATAATAAAATTTCTGAATATACTTTTGAAATAGAACATCTTAAAGGTACTAACAATTTTCTTGCAGATTTTTTTAGTAAGAATTGTTTCAAAAAATTAAATTACTAAACAAGTAATTTTAATTTTTGCAGAAGACCTCTAGACCAAGAGAAAACAATGGACAAGGGTAAACAACCCGCTCAAGAAGATTAGGTGACAATTGCTAAAAAAACAATCCTCAAACAAGAAAGGGTTTATGTTGTATTCGTAGGAAAACAACCTGGAATTTACACAGACTGGAATGAATGCAATAAGCAAGTTTGCGAATTTCTAGGAGCCAATCATAAATCATATGATAACATGGCCAAAGTTAAAAAAGCTTTTTACAGTGCACCAGCTATGCCTTTTTATCAAAAGAATTTTTGTCAAATGAGAACTAACCCAGTTCTAACTAATATTCAGACATCTAGACCAGATGAATCTAAAATAAAAGATTTTTTTCAACCCTGGTATATCCAGAGAAGTTTATACAAAACTCAATGGAGTTTGGAAAACTCACATTGTAGACAACAAAGTGAAATTTCAAAAACACATGGGAGTTCTGGCCAACAAATTAGCTGAGTAAACAGCTAAATTAAAAGATTTGCAAAATCTTTGTTTCAATAGCTTTAAACAAATGAATTGGAATGAAGATTTTAAATATGAATAAATAAATAATTTTCTTCAACTATCAGACCTCATATCAGATGAGTTTTCTGATCCAGTTTTTGAACAAATAAAAAGAATTTGTCTTTTTGAAAAAGCAAGAACTTTGCTTCGAAAAGAAATTTTTATGTTAATCAAAAATCGAGTTGAGGATCATTGTGATAAGATTACACAAATCTTAGAACGATCTTATGATAAATTAAATTTTAAAGATGGAATTCCCAAAATAACCATCATGGCAAATCATGACATGTGGTATTTTGAAGATATAGATTGGGGAATAATTAACCAAGTTATTTTCCAAATTTTAGATTAAATCCAATGGATAGAATATCCAATGTTCATCAAAACAATGCTCTCATGGGTAGTACAAGGCTTCTGATGGAGCAAATATTTTACTTTATGGATCTCCAACACTGTTGGTTGGCAGAAATGAGAAATTTTTTTCCAACCATACCAGGTTTGGTATCTTAAAGAAACTGAAGATTTTGAATTTGAAGATGATTATTTAGATGAAGATTGTCGGAGAGAGAGATTGGAAAATATTCAAAAAATTTCTTTGACAGAATATTGGATAGACAGTCTAATATCTGTTTCACAAGCAGCGTCCAATATCCATGGCTCAGCAAAATTGTCATTCATGGTCACAGATGGTAGAATACTATTTGTAACCCATTTTCCTATAACATATCAAAGGTCTCCTACACAAATTAATGAGGCTCTTGACTTGTTATTAAATCTCAAAAGGAGAAATAATTTAGATCTTCTGTTGGAACTAGCCATGATCGCGGATGATGTAGAACATTTTCGGAATGAGCAATACAGCCAGGATCCGAATTCCCCTCAATCAGAAACTAATGAAGAATATCACAATCTCATCAACAGGATGGAAGCATAGTGGACCCCAGTATCACATGTAACTGTTTCCTGATCGACTCCAACCTTATCCAGGACACGTGGAGCAACTTGCATTATTAGGCAGAAAGTAGTCAGACAAATCCTTTCAGCCAACGCTACAAGACAGAAACGATCAGCCCAATCTTATCTGTTTCAGTTTATTCTTTTGAAAACAAGGAAGGGTAGACAGTGTATATAATTGTAAAAACTATAGCACGCAACAAATAATTGTAGCTTTTCCTTTAGCCATTTTTGTCTCTTTGTATTTATTTTTATGTAGACATTTTATAATGCCTATGACTAGGCTTGACTAGGGTGTTAGAATTTTTATGATTAGGCTTGACTAGGGTGTTAGAATTTTTTTGCAAATCTTGGCCGTAAACTCTTACCAAGTTAGGCATTAAGTTTTGGTTTTGTTTGTATCCATCATCTTTTATTTTATATATTGGCTTTTAAACCAACATAATAGACAATGTAAATTCTCTCTATCTTTGTGTTTTCAATTTCGTCTCTAACTTCTCTTAACTCCATAACTCCATTGTAATTCTATAATAAAAATACACTACTTCAAAAACATATAAAGATCACACTTTTTTTGTGTGATGTATGTTATTTAATCACACTTTTTAAGTTTTATTAAAGTGTGATCTTTGGGAGTGTGATTAAAAGGGATCATTTTTAATCACACATTTTAAGTGTGATTAATAACATTTAAATCATACCTTTTAAGTGTAATTAAAAATACTTAGATCACACTTTTTAAGTGTGATTAATAATATTTAGATTACACCTTTTAAGTGTGGTTAAAAATATTTAGATCACACCTTTTAAGTGTGATTAATAACATTTAGATGTGAAAAAAAAAAATATTACACTCACTAGCTTCTCATTTGCTCTTGTGAAGATTCAAACAATCAACCCTCTCAGACCATAAACCTTATACAACACACTCTTTCCATTACACCTCTATAACATCATATGATTATATATGCAACATATATTATTTATATAGTACATAGACCCGTATTAATATAAAAGTATATATATATATATATATAAAGATAATTATTTTTTATTGAACATAATTTATGTAAAACTAAATTATTTACTAGAAAAAAAAGAGACCACTTTTGGCGACTAAATACAATTTTAGTCGCCAATTCTATACTTTTGGCTACTAATTATTTTTTAGTCGTTAAAAAATTTAATTCTCAGGCTAAAATTATTACTTTTGGCGACTAAACTTTTTTTTAGTCGCCAAAAAGCCTCACTTTCCAATGCCTCAGTTTTGGCTACTAAATTTTTTTTAGTCGCCAAAAAATCTAACTTTTGGCTACTAAAATTTTTTTAGTCGGTAAAAGCCTCACTTTTGGCGACCAAACATCTTTTTAGTCACCCAATACCTCACTTTTGGCTACTAATTTTTTTTTACTCGCCAAAAAGCCTTACTTTTGGCTACTAAAATTTTTTTAGTCGGTAAAAGCCATATATGGGCAACCAAATAGATTTTTAGTCGCCAAAACCTATACTTTTGGCTACTAAATTTTTTTAGTCGCCAAAAATCTTTACTTTTGACTACTAATGCTTTTTTAGTCGCCAAAACCTATACTTTCAGCGACCAAATGTGCTTTTTTAGTCCCCAAAGATGCTTTTTCTTGTAATGGAGTGTGATTAAATATATATATATATATATATAATTACACTTATTTAAAAAGTGTGATTAAAAAGTAGTAATGTATATATAATCACACTTTAATTAGAAGGTGTGATTAAAAAATATATAAATAATCATATTTTAATTAGAATGTGTGATTAAAAATATATATATATATAATCACATTTATTTAAAAAGTGTGATTAAAAAGTAGTAATGTACATATAATCATACTTTAATTAGAAGGTGTGATTAAAAAATATATAAATAATCACACTTTAATTAGAATGTGTGATTAAAAAATATATATCTAATCACACTTATTTAAAAAGTGTGATTACAAAGTAGTAGTGTATATATAATCACACTTTAATTAGAATGTGTGATTAAAAAAATGTATATATAATCACACTTAATTGAAAAGTGACATAAAAAATGAATATCATCACGCTCAATCAAATTAAGTGTGATTAAAATATCAATCTAATTTTTTTTATCACACTTCCAATAAAAGTGAGATATTTTTTTTTGTCAAAGTGTGATCTTTAACTATTTTTGTAGTAGTGATAGTAGAAAGCTCAACCTAATTAAAATTGGGTTTTCATGGGTTGGACATTAAAACACATTTAAGCTCGTCTAAATAGGCACGAGTTCTATCATAAATTCTAAAATTTTTTAAATAATTTTTTTAAAAAAATTAAATAAAAAATAACAAATCTTTTATATAAAAAAAAAGTAAAAAAAGAAAAAAAAAGAAAAGAAAAAAAGAAGGTGAAGTAAATGGGTTGATTGGGTTCATTTATCCAATATGTATCTAACTCAACACCATTTGTTTAAGCCCATTTATTAAATGGGTGGATTTGGATTAAATTGTTTTAAATGTATAACCCATTTTAATATGCCTATTTGCCATCTCTAATATTTTTCTTAGTAAAATTGTTATAATTTATAATTTAAAAATAAAATTACTTTATTTGAAGGATGTATACGTCATATGAAGGATGTGTACAGTAAAATAAAATTACGTTATTTGGTGAGATTGAAATGAAACTATAAGAATAAGACACAGTTGTGGAATACCAACAAACAAAAACCTTAGGAAAACTAATCATTAACCAGACCACCATGTCTCGTGAAACCAACCTCCTCATGAGTTCTTTTGTTCTTCTTCTCCAATTTTGCACAGCCAGAGACACCATAACCACAATCCAATCTCTCAAGGATGGTCAATTGTTAGTCTCCGGCAACAAGGCCTTCGCACTTGGGTTCTTCAGCCCCGGCAAGTCCACCAACCGGTATCTCGGAATATGGTACAACAATGTTTCAGAACAAACTGTGGTGTGGGTTGCAAACAGAGATAGGCCAATCAATGACACATCCGGAGTTCTCTCCTTGGACAACACCGGAAACCTCGTCATTCACGGCCCGGACAAGAAAATCCCGGTCTGGTCGACCAACGTGTCGGCCTCCGGGAATGTCTTTTCAGCTCAATTGTTGGATTCAGGGAATTTGGTAGCCTTTCAAGGTGATGGCAAGGGGGCAGTCGTGTGGCAGAGTTTTGATTATCCTACAGACACCCTGCTTCCTTTAATGAAACTTGGGGTGGACCGGAGAACCGGTCTGAGCTGGTTTCTGACATCTTGGAAGTCGCGTGATGATCCGGGAATCGGAGAGTACTCGTTCAAAATGGACCTTATTGGGTATCCGGAGTTTTTTTTGTATAAGGGTTTGGTCCGGTTATGGAGAACCGGACTGTGGAATGGGGTTAGATGGAGTGGGGTACCAACTATGACACCCAAGTTCATCTTCAATGTCCATTACGTCGACAATCAAAATGAGGTTTCCATGTCATACCTCATCAACGACACCTCGATTTTCTCAAGAATGGTTGTGAATGAATCGGGGACAATAGATAGGCTGACGTGGCATACGGACCACCAACAATGGATCGGGTTCTGGTCGGTCCCCGGGGATCAATGCGACTACTACAGTCATTGTGGGGCAAATGGCAACTGTGACTCATCCGTGAATGCTGGTGAGTTCGAGTGCATGTGTTTACCAGGGTTCGAGCCCAAGTTGGCACGTGACTGGTACTTAAGGGACGGGTCAAGTGGGTGTAAAAGAAAACGTAGAGGAGGCACGTGTCAAAATGAAGAGGGTTTCATCAAAATGATACGTGCTAAGTTACCAGACACTTCGACAGCACTTGTCAATAAAAGTATTGGATTAAAAGAATGTGAAACAGAGTGCTTGAAGAACTGTTCATGCCAAGGGTATAGCAGTGCAGAGATCTCAGCAGGGGGAATTGAGAGTGGATGTGTGACGTGGCATGGGGACTTGATGGACACAAGAGAGTTTCCGAGTGGGGGCCAAGATTTATACGTACGTGTTGATGCTGTCGAATTAGGTAAGCATTCAATGTCTTGTTGATAGTTTTGTGTTTGTGGCTGGATCTTGATTTTGCTTTATAGTTGAAAGCAACTGTGAATTTTGCTGTTAAGTTTTCCTTCATATCCATCTCTTCGTATCAATAATTTATGTAGTTTTTTTGGATTTTAATTCAACGCACACGGTTAACACTACAAAAAATTAAGATTTTAGAGATCAAAATTTAAGGATGAAATTATTTTTTAGGAACCAAATATTTTTGTTGCGAAAAGTGTCGTTATTATATTTTTAGCAACAAAAATTAGATATTAGTGATGAATTATTTTCGTTTTGGGACCAAATTTTTTGTCTAAAAAAATAAACCATTTTGAGATTAAATTATTTTGTCTCTACAAGTCTATTTATTAGTGACATTTTCAAAATTTTGTCCCTAAAAGTCTTGTTTTGAACTTTTCGAAACGACCTTTTAGTGACTATCTTCGTGATAATAGAAATTAGTTCCTAAATGTCTTTTGTAACAAAATTTTCACTTTTAGAAACTAAAACATTTGTTGGTCTCTAAAACTCTTATTTGTTGTAGTGTGATTTGAATTATTTATTTCGTAGATCTCATAATAAAAATTATCTATATAAAATATTAGTTTTATCAGACAACTATAAATATAAGAACAAATTACATTTTGTTTTATAAAATGAATGGTTTAAGTTAACAATTATATTTGTTATTTATTTTATAAAATAAAATATGATTTATTCTGTGTTTATAAATATCCGATAAAAATATATTTTTTTTTACATAGATGCCCTTTTTTTTTTTTTGCACAGTAAAAGAAAAAACTTTATTGATGAAAAAATATGAATAACTTTTATTGCAAGAAGTATATGAGATAGATGGTTCAGATAATTGGTGTAAGTCCGTATTAAAGTTCAATATATATATATATATATAAATGGAGACATGAAAATATGAAGGATAACTTATCCTGATTTTTTTGAAACAATAATTTTGAACTTAAAAAATCATGTTGAAAAACTCTTGCTTAATTTATCTAGAATGAATGATTAAAGACAAACTCACGCAACACAACTACAAAACAAGATCCGAAAACAGGTATGTGTCTGCATGATAAGTTCTACTTAAACCATTTGTTACATATATCTATGGTAGTAACATGTATATTTTTAAAACAATAATACAAAGCTCAAGAAAATTACTCAAAAAATTGATCAGATTTATTTTAGATATAATTCATATGATACTTTAAGTTTAAACTTTTCTCACAATTTCATTTTGAAATAACTTTACAAATTTTTGAATCCTTTAGAACATCCAAAATGGAGTGGTTAAAAATATATACTAAAATATTACAAAAGGTAATAAAAATAAGGTCCAACAATATATTTTAAGAGTTTGTTAATTTAGAAACTCAGTGATGCTGCAATAAATGTGTTAAAATGTATGTGCTAAGTGATATATATATACACATATTATATACAAAAAAAAAAAAAAGGGGTAAATAACACTCACCTCCGTTGATGTTTGAAAAAAATATAGTTAGTCCTATACTTTTGATATTATTACATTGGTCTCCTTTAAAGTTTTAATTTAGGTACCTATTAGATCATATTTCATTAGTAATTTATTAGTTGTATAAATGAAGAAAAAAAAAATATTGTCACATCTTTTATAATAAAATATATATTTATCTTTATTTATATTAGTATCTACCCTCCATTTGCATTGTTTGAAGTCACTTTAGCTTTACTAACAGGGAGGTTAGTATAATTATGTCAAAAGTATAGAGTTGTTTGTATTTTCTCCAAACTTCAAGGGAGGTGAGTGTAATTTATCACACAAAAAAATAAGAAAAAGAAAAAGGCCATGTTTAGTTTGTATTTGTGAAACAATTTTGAAAAATAATTTTCTCACACCTACTACCCCTCGCCTCTCTGCTTTCTCTTTCGAAATTCGGAAAGAGTGCTGTGACAACATCATTTTATGAGCTCAAAATAAAATTAACAAAAATAAAAGTTGAGAATTGGTCTACGAAAGAATTAGGAGGATTGTGATTAATTGTGGTTATTAAGTAGGGTAAGAAATTTGTAAATTTTCAAATAAGTCGGTAAAAGTCCAAAAAAATTGGAAGTCTACATAAGAATTGGGGTGCTATTAGTAAGACCTTTAAGCAACTGTTAAAAAGTAAATTTTGCAATAATAAGAAAAAGAATTTTAAAAAAAAAATACACGTGTGACTAATGATATGCAAATAAAATATCTATACATAATTTTATAGTTTTGTAAACTTTTTATTCAAATCAAAACACTCACAGTTATTCTCGTAATTTTAAAAATATCATTATTAACAATTGTTGACTATTGTTCCCATATTTTTTATGAATAACATATAAGCATTTTGTTTTGTATATCATTTTTCAAACATAAATATATGAAAAAGACCGCAATTGACTAATACAACCCTTCACAAGTCCATCTAGTTATTGCACTAACAACTCTATTGTGGAGAAAAGAAATTTTTTTGACTAATACAACCCTTCACAAGTCCATCTAGTTATTGCACTAACAACTCTATTGTGGAGAAAAGAAATTTTTTTTGACTAATACAACCCTTCACAAGTCCATCTAGTTATTGCACTAACAACTCTATTGTGGAGAAAAGAAATTTTTTTGACTAATACAACCCTTCACAAGTCCATCTAGTTATTGCACTGACAACTCTATTGTGGAGAAAAGAAATTTTTTTTGACTAATACAACCCTTCACAAGTCCATCTAGTTATTGCACTGACAACTCTATTGTGGAGAAAAGAAATTTTTTTGACTAATACAACCCTTCACAAGTCCATCTAGTTATTGCACTAACAACTCTATTGTGGAGAAAAGTAAATTTTTTTGACTAATACAACCCTTCACAAGTCCATCTAGTTATTGCACTAACAACTCTATTGTGGAGAAAAGAAATTTTTTTTGACTAATACAACCCTTCACAAGTCCATCGCTAATGCTCTTAGTTTTCTCCAAAATTTTACAATATTTTTTTTAATCTTTAATTTAATTATATGTATTTAGATTTACTTATTTTTAATTGCAGAGGACCTACCATGCTTGTTCATAAACCATCCTATTGTTTAGCCTTAGGTTAAAAATTTCAAACTGGTCTGGTTGCCTTTATAAAATTCTTTACGAATTCTATTTTGATACTGTTTATTTTATTAGATGCTACTTATAGCTTATCTGTAAAAAAAAGGAAAAAAAATCAAATTTAGCCTCAAATTGTCTTACAGGGTGAGTTTTGTAATCCCACTTTAATGATCGGGACTACATAAGTTTATTAGGTTTGTCTTTGAAATGAACAGTTTATTACAAAAGCAGACTTCTTGTCTATTTTTTTAAATTTTTTTTGAAAGATAAATCTATTGAAATCATATATCTACAATTATTAGATCAATTTTTTTTTTAAATTTTTTTTATATATATATTATGAATGGTGTACACACAAAAAACTTACAAAATGAATAACTCAAATTACTAGAATGGAACATGTTGAAGACACCATGAGCTCAAATGTACTAGATTAGACTTCTCTCCAACGAGCGAGAAACCAAATCTTTTTTTTTTTTTTTCTTTTTTCTTTCTGTCTTTTATTTTAATTAGTTTTGATTGTAAAGATCGCATAAGGGGAGGTAGATGCCATGCCATGGGGTTGAAACACTAGTTGTAGAGTAATGCTATAGTGATCATCTATTTTTATCATCTTATATTATTATTGGATGTGTTAGTCTAATTGTTAGTATTATATTGGATATATACATAAGTGGTTAAACTTATTACACTAATATTATGTTGACAAAAAGATAATAAACATATCAATGGTGCTACATGCACCAATTTGTATACACATTAGTGTACCAACTAGTGTTATGATATTATTATTGAGCACATTTATTATACAAGTTACAAATACCTAAAACTGTACAAATGATGCCACATCATTTGTTAGTACACTAGTTTGTACATTAATTAGTACATGTAGTATTATTCTAAACATATTATTATGTTCATTGCTTATTCTATGAACTTAATGTGCTATGATTTCCAAATTGAGAAACATGCGAACTTGAACTTATTTTTGCTATGAAAGCATTTTCTTTTTCTTTATTCTTTGTTTTTGTAGTATAAAATAAAAGAACAGATATGAAAAAGCTTTTTATTTACAATAAATTAATAAATGGAGTGACTATTTTATCCTCTTTTCAGCCCAATATTTGAAGTCACAACAATCTCATTCCAAGAAGGGTATGGTGGTGGCAATTGTAGTGTCCTCTGTTGCAGCTTTGTTTTTTGTAATCTGCGTACTTTCTAGGTTGGTGATGAGGAAGAGAAAAGGTAATAAAAACAACATTAATCTTCTATCGTTATTCGTTTTCAAATTTTGTAGCATGAAAAATCATATGTGGTCATCAAATCTAATGTTAGTGATTTAAGACTATATTTGAATTTTGAATTTTGATAAGATTTTAGTTGTGTTGTGTGACAGGAAAAAGGCGACAAAACAACTTGTTATTTAGTCCCAACAGTTCAACATCCTTTAAAACCACCCAAATGGAAAATCAGTTTGATGAAAGTGGAACAAATGCCGAATTACCACTTTTTAATCTAACCAACATTGTCGTCGCCACTGACAATTTTTCTTCCTCGAACAAGCTCGGTCGAGGTGGCTTTGGAACAGTGTATAAGGTAAGACGTCCTTTAGAGATGAAAATTATCTCAAAATTGTGATTTATTTGTATTTGGCGAGTAAATAAGTTAATTGTGCATTGATTTCAGGGTCAGTTACATAATGGACAAGAAATAGCAGTCAAAAGGTTAGCGAAAAATTCGGGCCAAGGGGTGGAGGAATTCAAGAATGAAGTTACACTTATTGCTAAACTCCAACACAGAAATCTAGTGAGACTATTGGGATATTGCATTGAACAAGATGAGAAAATGTTGATCTATGAATACCTGCCAAACAAAGGCTTAGACTCTTTCATCTTTGGTATGCTTACTTTTTTTATTTGAGTTCATTTGTTTATTAGCACTGAAATTTATGTAAAAATATAGGAGTACCTTCGATTTGTTAGTAGAATTGACTTCTAACTTTGGCCCAGATAAAACAAAAGGCTCATCTCTAGAGTGGAGAAAGCGGTTCGAGATCATTTTGGGAATCGCTCGAGGGATGGTATACCTACACCAAGACTCTAGACTAAGAATAATCCATAGGGATCTAAAAGCAAGTAATGTTTTACTCGACGCTTCAATGAACCCCAAAATATCAGACTTTGGTATGGCTAGGATATTTGGAGCGGACCAGATTGAAGCTAACACAAATAGGGTGGTTGGAACATAGTAAGTATCACTTATACATTCATGTGTGGAGAGAGAGAAATGTGCAAGAAAGGCATTAAATTCTAATTATTGTTTGATGTTGTAAATGCAGTGGTTATATGTCACCAGAGTATGCAATGGAAGGGTTATTTTCAATAAAATCAGATGTTTTTAGTTTCGGAGTTTTATTACTGGAGATCATTAGTGGTAGAAAGAACAACAGTTATAATCAAGACAATTTTGTGAATTTAATTGGACATGTAAGTAAATCAATGTATTATTAATGGAAAATCCTATAGCTGCAATAGAATGGAGGATTTTCCATTACCTAGAAAATTGTTGTTTGATTAATCACCCAAAGATGATTTTATATATTGTTTCAGGTTTGGAACTTATGGGGAGAAGAAAAGACCCTAGATATAGTTGATTCATCGTTAGCCGAGTCGTGTTCAAGTCAAGAAGTTTTGAGATGCATTCACATCGGTCTCTTGTGCGTGCAAGAATTTACCACTGATCGGCCAACTATGTCAGATGTTGCTTTCATGTTGTGTAACGAAATGACCTTGCCTCTTCCTAAACAACCGGCATTCATCTTTAACAGACCTGGTGGTTCATCTATAAATGATCTTACGCTTACTACGATTCAAGCTCGATGAATGCTCTCACTATACACTAATATTTTGCACTTAATACACAGTATTCTTGCTTCCTCATGCAGCATAATTAAATGTATCTAACTTATATGCTATCATCATTTTTTCAAAGTAATTGTAATTATTTTAGTAGTTATACCATCTATTTTCTCTTGGAGGCCATTGATAATATTAACAGTGATCACTAGAACAAATTGTTAGATAATGTCTCAATGGGAACACATAATTAAATGTGGTGTTATCATTTATAAGAAGCCTACAATTTAAGTGATTCAATTTAGTTAATAGGCTTAAGGGTATATGTGTTATGGACCTAATGTGTAGATACTAGTTGTATAATTTCTATTTCTATGAGGGGCAGAAATAGAAATTAAAACATATTGGTTAAAGTTGGTTTTCATTACCTTTCAGTTTTAAAACCAATAATGGTTAATTTATTGGTTTTCATTACCTTTCAGTTTTAAAACAAATAATGGTTAATTTATTGGTTTTCATTACCTTTCAGTTATGAAAACCAATTACAACCTTTAAAAGGTTATGGTCCCTATTCCTTCCCAAGGTGAAAAAAATAAGAATACTGTTTTGTTTTTCTAAATCCTCTCAAGGAGAAACATAAGGCACCAAAGGGAAAGGATTAGAAGGCTCTAACAAAGTCAATATTAAGGTTTTATTGACAATCAGACGCTTCCGTTTAACCGTTCATCAATGGATTCAGGTATGTCATTTTGTCTTGATTTCTTGATAATACACATGGTAAATGATCCAAAGTATAAGGTTTATGTTCTGAAATTTATGTTTACAAGTGGTATCAGAGCGATTATATCATGTCTATTATCAGAATAGATATGCTTTTATTCATCCTATTTAGTTTCCTGGAATCAGATTCTGTTTTTTGTATTTCTGTTTTTTCCCCTGCTGCAAATTCTGTTTTGTTTTCTGGAAATGGAACATAATTCGGATGGGCGGTTCATTTTTCAAATGGATGAACATCATATATTTATATATATATAGATATATCTTGCGATTTGATCGGTTTAATTTTGAACATCATAAAAAAAAAAAAACTATTTGTTTTTTGGACCCGTCAATTCTATTTATATATGTATATATATAATTGGAATTGCTGCAGATTATATAACATATACGGGGTCACAAATTTAGAAATCTTTAAATTTAATGTAATTTCATACAACGTCTACGAAATTTAATTTTCTAACATTCTCAATATAAGTCAATTCAAACAAGATGTCACAAAAGTGATCTCTCTTGTCTAGATTGTTTTATATGGAATGTTTTGAAGTTCATGTCTGTGTATCTCATGCGGGTATTTATCGGTCCAAAGACATGATTAAGACTTGGCAGAATTACACACACATTTTGTGGTGATAAACATGTGCCAATTGTCAAGGAAACCTAATGTGAATAATAAATCCATCAAAAGATAGATTTGTTATTTGACATAACTTATTGTCAATGTTTGATCATTACAACAAGAATACCACTTACAGTTAATATCACTACCCAAAAACTTGGTATTAATGTTGTGCTAGGTATCTTGAGATGTTGTCATTAAATTAATTTATTTAGAGATTAGTTGTAAAAGAAAGAGTGCAGAGTGGACAGATTTCCATAGAGCACATTGGGACAAACTCCATGATAGCGGATCCACTTACGAAGGGACTACCACCCAAGGTCTTTCATGAGCACACTGCTCAGATGGGTGTTGTTCTATTTGAGAACATTCTGGTTTAGTGGGAGTTTGTATTTATATTACTGCTTTATGTCAGTCTTGAGTTTTATCTATGTAATTAGATTAATTTCTGCAGAAATGAAATATTCAGTTTATTACGCTCTGTTACGTATTGTGAAGTATTGATCTCAATAAAGTTAAGTAGGACCAGTTGGAAATAGGCATGTATGGATCACATCACATGTAATTTCCATGCTACGCATCCATGATTGATCTATGTCATTTAGCTGTATTAGTATACGTGACCATTGGTGGGTCGAGTTACGATTGATGTAACGAAGACCGCTTTGATCCTATATTAATATAGTTAATGGACAAGATTGTTTGGATACCCTCAAGTTATGATAACAAATTTCTGAGCTCACTAAAGTTAAGCACATTTTTCAGGATACATATGTGGTCCAGTGGGAGATTGTTAGATAATGTCTCAATGGGACCACATAATTAAATGTGGTGTTATCATTTATAAGAAGCCTACAATTTAAGTGATTCAATTTAGTTAATAGGCTTAAGGGTATATGTGTTATGGACCTAATATGTAGATACTAGTTGTATAATTTCTATTTCTATGAGGGGCAGAAATAGAAATTAAAACATATTGGTTAAAGTTGGTTTTCATTACCTTTCAGTTTTAAAACCAATAATGGTTAATTTATTGGTTTTCATTACCTTTCAGTTATGAAAACCAATTACAACCTTTAAAAGGTTATGGTCCCTATTCCTTCCCAAGGTGAAAAAAATAAGAATACTGTTTTGTTTTTCTAAATCCTCTCAAGGAGAAACATAAGGCACCAAAGGGAAAGGATTAGAAGGCTCTAACAAAGTCAATATTAAGGTTTTATTGACAATCAGACGCTTCCGTTTAACCGTTCATCAATGGATTCAGGTATGTCATTTTGTCTTGATTTCTTGATAATACACATGGTAAATGATCCAAAGTGTAAGGTTTATGTTCTGAAATTTATGTTTACACAAATTATTATTGATTGTGAAGTCATTGTTATTTTACTTCCTTTAAGGCTTTGTTGGGATTTTAGATTTGAGCAGTGATTTTGGTTGGTTAGGTAGGTGGGTGGGTGGGTAGTGGGGAGAAGGGGAAAAGTGGGGGAAATAATTAGAGGTGGCAAACTTAACTCAAACTTATGAATCCATCCAATTATACCTATTTAAAACCCATATTAATCCCCCCAAATCAATAAATGGACTTAATTGGGTTACTCAATGTCAGCTCACTTAAAATTAAGTTTACATGGGTTGGACATGGGGACTCATTTAAGCCCATCTAAATGGCACCACTTCTACCACTACGACCAACTTGATGTGAAGACTGCATTTCTTCATGATGATCTTGAAGAAGAAATTTACATGGAGCAACCAGAAGGTTTTGTGGAAAAAGAGAAAGAGAAATTTGTTTGCAAATTAAAGAAAAGTTTGTATGGTCTCAAGCAAGGTCCGCGGCAATGGTACAAAAAAATTGACTCTTTCATGATAAATAATGGTTTTTCTAAAATCACTTCGGACCATTGTGTGTTTGTGAAAAATTTTCTGGATGGTAAATTTATTATTCTTTTGCTTTATGTTGATGACATGTTAATTGTGGGTCAAGATTCTACCATGATAAATAGGTTGAAATTGGAGTTGAGCAAGTCTTTTGCTATGAAAAATTTGGGGCCGACAAAACAAATTCTTGGTATGAAAATTGTTCGTGATCGTAAAGAGGGGCTGATTTGGTTGTCTCAAGAAAGCTGCATTGAGAAAGTTCTTGAGAGGTTCAACATGAATAAAGCAAAGCCGGTTGGTTGTCCACTTGCAGGTCACTTCAAGCTTAGTTCGAATCAATGTCCTACAAGTGAGAAAGACAAAGAAGAGATGTTAAAAGTTCCTTATGCTTCAGTAGTTGGTTCTTTGATGTACGCCATGGTTTGTACAAGGCCGGATATTGCTCATGCCGTTGGTGTGGTGAGTCGTTTTCTCTCTAATCCGGGTAAAGAACATTGGGCAGCGGTAAAATGGATTCTAAGGTATCTTCAAGGGACTTCGAAGGTATGTTTGTGTTTTGGGGATGGTAAGCCGATGCTTGATGGGTTCACAGATTCTGACATGACCGGTGATATTGATTCTAGGAAATCTACTTCGGGGTATTTGATGACTTCTGCAGGGGGAGCTGTGGCATGGCAATCTAAATTACAAAAATTTGTTGCTCTCTCAACTACCGAAGCTGAATTTATTGCCATTACGGAAGCTTGTAAAGAAGAGTTATGGTTGAAGAAATTTTTGCAAGAGTTGGGTTTGAAGCAAGAAAAGTATGTGCTTTATTGTGATAGTCAAAATGCTATTCGCTTGAGTAAAAATTCTACTTTTCATTCGAGATCGAAACACATTGATGTGAGATACCACTGGATTCGTGATGTGTTAGATTCGAAACTGTTACAACTCGAAAAGGTTCACACAGATGATAATATTTCGGATATGTTGACTAAGACTTTGTCGAGGGACAAACATTTAAAGTGTCGAACTTTGGCGAGTATGGTTGATGTCTCCACCTAAGTCGATAGGGGGAGAATTGTTGGGATATATCTCCTTATTGGAGTTGGAGACCCAATTGGTTTGTTAAAAGAAGAGTTTAATTTGGTTTGGTATTAGTTATAATATATTTTAAATATATTATATCTAATTTATGGAGACCCAATCCAATTTGGTTACAATTAGGGTTTGATTACAAAATTCAAGATTCAATAATATATATATATATATATATATATATATTGTTTTAGTCCTTTGAAAAATTAGGGCGGCGACAGTGGCTTAGAGAATTGAAAATTCAATTCGGTGGAATAGTGTGCGGCTGCCAATTTATATATTTGCTAAAATAGTGCTTGGTGTATTTGTGGGTTTGTTATTCAAACATAAGCTTGCCGTGTGGAAGAGCAGCAAGGATTGATTCAACTTTCGGTGGGGTTTGTTCTCAAAGCTTAGTGTCATTGAATTGATGCTAGTTTGATTTTGATTTGGGGTTTTCTTCAACTCTGATTCTGAAGACTTTTGTTTATCTATTTGGTGAGGTCTTTCCTCTTGTTTATTTGTGATTATTTGAAATTCACCTATGGGTGGTTTTGTGAGACCATTCGTGTCTCGTTTGTAATCGTTTGGAAACTATTTGGTTGATAGTGGAATCGGATTTCGATCTCGTGGACGTACCTCACATTGAGGGAACCACGTAAAAAATCTTGTGTTGCTTTTGATTTAATTTTTCCGCATTAGTTTTTATTCCCATTGATTGATTTACTTGTGGGAAATCACATATTTTCCCTAACAAGGAAGAGGTCGTTGGAGCTGGGTGCCTCATCGGAGCTGGGTGGTTGGCCGGAGAAAGGGAAGGAGTTCTGCAAACCAGTGGCCGGAGACTGCCAGAGTTTGGTTACTTTGGCAACGTGATTAATGGGTAGAATGGTATTAAAAAATAAATAAAAAATAAAAAATTATGATTGGGTGTCTAATCTAATTTTGTATTTTGAATAATTGTCAAGTGAGGTTATTTTAATTTGCACATACAATTTTATTTTCTTTCTTTTGAGATTGTTTTCTTTAACTTGGCTAGGATGTAATTGTTAAGGGTCGGTAAGTGGTCACTGTCAACTGTCATGGTTATTTTGACGATTTGTAATGTGTTGCTAGTCTCTTAGTCAAATGAGCTGACAAGTATAGCGATCCCGATTTTACCTTCATTGTTTAATTGTAATATATGACAACTTTTCAAAGATTATGCATGATTATACTAGATTCATTTCATTAGTAAGATACATGTACATCAATTAGATGGTGACTAATCATTAATACCTATTTATACAATGTATAGAAGACTAATGCTAATACATTGAATGTGATGGATTTATTATGAATGAATCTTAGAGATGCATTATGTTTCTATTATGAATATGTAGGATACATTAATCTATCTAATGAATTCATTAATATAGAAGATGCATTATGTATCATGAATGTATGAGATACATTAATCAATTTAATGAAGTTCATTGAATGAATAACTTGAGAGTTTCTCTCTCTAGACTACATCTTCTCTCTATAAATACATCTAGTTCTAGTGATCTTCTACCCTAGTTCCTTTGTATTAAGTGTGGAGCTTCCCTTGATCTTCATTTTAATCTGAAAGTTTGGCGATTTGGAGCACTTTGGTTTTTGGCCTTCATCTTCTCCATTTGAGGTAGGGATTTCTTTGTTCTTTTTCAATACTCCGTCTATAGATAGACATGTGGTAATTTTGTATTGCATGAAAATCATATCCGTGTTGGATTTGTTTGAAAATCATGAGGGGAACCTAGGGTTGGTTGTTTGAAAATGGTTTTGTTATCATTGACTGTGGTTTGGACTAATTAGAGAATAAAATTAGCATGTTATTATTGAAAGAAGAGAAAGCTCTAAATTATATTTTGATTTGGTAAAATAAAAAGGGTTTATGGTTGAACAATGTTAGTAAATTTCTATTGTTAATATGAGTTGTGTAGAAGGTGTTAACAGTTAAAGGATTAATTATGGTATTGGGGTTATTTTGAAATGAACGTATTGAATCAAGTTGGGTTATGGCTTATTATCCATGGAATTGATTTTGTAAAATGAAGAGAATGTAATTGGTTTTGTGAAAAGGGAAAAGTGTTTTTGGAATAAGTGATGGAACATGTTGACTTGAAAAATTATGAAAGTTGATCTTGAAAATGGTAAATGAAATGTTAACTCTATGTGAGTCTCAGAAAATAAATTTGAGAATTGAACTATTGTATCATGAGTGTTGAATACACACATTTGGGGGTTTTATCCTTACCTATCGTACTAGTGTCGTTGTTGGGTTTAAGGATTGCTTGAGAGTTGAGTCTCTTTTATTAGGTGTACTGAATACATGCATCTAGAGGTTTTGTCCTTGGTCATCGGTGGAGGATGACTTTGTTGTGTTGAATTGTGATGTATGCGTTACACTTGTGTTGGGTAAACATTATTGAATAGTTTATGTGTATGTATTACACTTGTTATTTATGCTTTGTTGTATTGAGGAATTTGTACATGATAATCGCTTATATACATTGTTTTGTGTGGGAAGAGATAGGGGATGTACTCCACGGTTTAGGGGAAGATAGGGGATGGACCTCTAAACCGGATTTTGTTTGGGAGGAGATAGGGGATGGACTCCATTAGCACCACTATATGTGTGCTTATTGATATTGGAAGTGTTTTTACATGTTGTTGATACAGCACTAAAATGTGTATCATTTGTGAAGTATAGAAGTGTTTTTGGTTGATATTGATACAACACTAAAATGTGTATCATTTGTGAAGTATGGAAGTGTTTTTATCTGAGATTGATACAGTACTAAAATGTGTATCTATTATGAGGTATGAAATGTTTAAAATGAGTTATTATCTCGCTTATCGCTTGGCATATCCTTAGCTTACTGTGCATATAGCCGGTAGAGCAGAGTTTTAATTGTTATCGTTAGTATATCTAAGTATGTTATGGGTTGCGATGGTTACAGTTTTGAAAGGCCGAGCTGCCTCATTTGTGGATTATATACATGTTGATGATTTGTTATTTCCCTTTTATTTAAGGCATGCATGTATTGATATGAATGTATTGGGAACAAACCAAAATGCCATTTTGAGATTTTGGAAAGTGTGAAGGAAAATGGGGTATTTGTGAACATGTTTTCAAAAAAGGTCATTTTGTTGTAAGTACGGAAAATGGGGGAAGAGTAATGGGCTTGGTGAAATTGTTTTTTTCTAAAACTGTTATAGTCATGAAAGTTTGGAAAAATGGGTAATAAAAAGGAAAAAAAAGGTGAACCGCTTATAGCGTCGAATGAAATGGCTGTTTTCGAGAAAAGTTCATACTTATGTATATTTTGTATAAACTGCCACATTACTATTCTAGTATGAGAATGAATATTCATGATCATAGCTATCTGTAAGTTGTTATTGTTGGAGATCATGTTGAGATCCCTACTGGACTATATGTTCATCCCACGTTGTTGAATCTTTTTCAGGTGATAGCCAGGATGTTCTACAAGGTTGGATCTTCTTATTTGTTGGCCACGGGGCCTCTTTTGTGTTGGCGGAATGCCATTTATGTAAAAAGGGTTATACCATTCTTCTTGACTTTTAATGATGTAAGCCCAAGGGCAATTTATTTAGTGTACTCATGTTGTATTTACTTGCATACGAATGAGAGCAATGTTATTCACTTCTACAAGTTGAATATACGAGTTTATTTCCGCATGTTATCTCTGAAATGGAATTAAGTAAATGAAATTGGTAATACTTTGAGTAATAAAAAGTGGGGCGTGACAACAAGTTTGAATACAAACTAATAATTAAATTCATTTCCACGCATATGTTCTGACTTGTATTGTTAGAGTTTGGAAATATTTCTAACATTTCACCAATAATATGTATTCAATTTATGGGGTACATACATTTCATTGTTAGATTATTCTTTATGAGATTAGATATGATAAAGTTATTGATAGGATTATGAGAGATATGTTATTTGAGAGATTTATTTATAAATTCCATTTAGAGAACTTATAGCCCAATAAGTTCACAAAGTATTATTGTGTTCCACCCAATTCCATATATTTAGACTTCTATCTCAAGAGATCCTTTTTTCTTAAGAAATTAATAGACGGATAAATAATTGGATATAGGGAGGGAGGTAGTATATTTGGTTAGAATGAGATAAAAAAAAGTTTAATATCCCCAAGGCCACAATACCTACGGTATTACAAAAGTAAAACAAACGTGGATTAAAATAGGTGTGAGAGCCACATGTTCTCCACCTCCCATTTCCCATTTTCTCCTAACCTGGTATTATTTGTCATTTTGTGGAATAATTCCACTTGTATTAATCAATGTCAAAGCTGGCCTCACTTTTTAGCGTCAAGACAAACTTAGGAAATGGGGCCTGCCCTTATACGTAATTTAAAAATATATGTTGATAAAATATTAGTAATTTTCAATTATTTTTATTTTTATTTTTTTTGTACCTACACAAAGTTAGTTTTATATATAAATAATAAAATTACTATTTTTTCACTCATGAAAATCACTTGAAATATTAAGTGAGAAATCTAATTTTAAAAGTATTAGTAAGTAAATCGTTCATAATTTGTTTTTCACAATAATTATTTCTTGAGCAATTTCATATGATTTTTATAGTTGACATAAATCATAGTTATTGAGATTGATGTAAATCATAATTATTGAGATAAATTTTAAATATTTTCGATTTTTACTATTATTAATTTATTCATACTTTTTCCTGATGTAATAGATTGAATTGTAAAATTTAATCAATTTGAAATTTAAAAAAAAATTATTTCTCCAAAAGCAATTGTACGTAGCTGGTATAGTCAAACCATATACTATAAATAATTCATACATTTGGCAAACAACCATTCATCCATTACTTTTAAATAATTCACCAATTCATTTGTCTTTTATTTCTCTTAAATTCTCTAAACCTCCATTTTTAAACTATTAATACTATAATGTAACTAAAATGAAATTGAATTGAATGATACGACCATTCTTTAGTCTTGTTATAGAATGATTATTCCCTTCACAATGGTGAAGGATGATTTCATTTATAATACTTTCTATTATTTTTTAGTGAATCAAACGTCAGGATGGGCGTTATGATGGAATGATTATTCCATTCAACTTCATTTCAATATATCAAACATAACTTAAGATTGAAATATTTAAGCAAACATAACTTAAGATTGAAATTATTTCAGAGTCCTATTTTTTAGCGGCCCGAGGCAGCAGCCTTGCTTGCCTTGCCTCAGGGTCGGCCCTAATCAATATGATGGGGAAAAAAAATACAGAAATGGTTATTGTATGCTTATGAGCTGATGTTGATTAGAATCTTCTAAGAAACTCCAATATTTAATTACAAAGTCAAGTGTCAACTTAAAAAATTGGAAATAATGGAACTGTTGAAATCGGAAAACACATAATAAACTATTTTAGTAACATCTCAACTGCTTTATCAAATTTCTCTAGAAGTGATGTGTCATAATCTTATTCTATAGCTGATTTCCAAGTTTTGAATACTATGTTCCTCATTGACCCATATATATTTATTTTTCTTTATAGAAGTAGCAGTATACAATTTCCATTGATATCGTTTGCCAGTTCTCAAGATTGAAGAACATCGTAAATTAGGTGAGGAAAAAGAATACACATGGTGGTGTCATCATGATTTTTGCAAAATGATCATGGGAATCATTCTTTTTGCTATTTCATATTACTTCTCGGCTTTTGTTTTAGCAGATGGCATGCTAAATCAATACCAGCAAATCAATGACAGTGGGGCGTTAGTATCTGCTAGAGGAGATTTCAAGTTAGGCTTCTTCAGTACAAGCAATTTGAGGAGCCGATACTTGGGGATATGGTATAACAATATCCCAGTTCAAACCCTTATTTGGGTGGCAAACAGAGACAGACTGCTTAATGATTCATCGGGTGGTCTAAAGATTGGGGATGATGGAAATTTGATCCTTCTTGACAGTGGAGGAATAGTTGCTTGGTCTGCTGGTATCCAGAATATATCATCAAAACCCACTGTTGCACTGCTCTTAGACTCTGGAAATCTTGTTTTGAGAAGTGAAAATGGTGGGAACACAGAAAGTTATATTTGGCAAAGCTTTGATCATCCTTCAGATACACTGATAGCTGGTATGAAGCTGGGATGGGACTTGAGGGTCGGTTTGGACCGGTATTTGACATCGCGGAAGAGTGCAGATGACCCCTCTCCCGGAGACATCTCTTATCGGTTTGATCTTGATGGTCTTCCACAAGGTGTTATACGTAAAGGGTCAGTTAAGCAGCACCGAACTGGGATATGGAACGGGCTACAGTTTAATCACTACAGGAAATGACACTTTTGGCGACCAAAATATTGGTCGCCAAAAGCCCTATTTTTGGTCGCCGAAACAAATTAGCGACTAATTTTTTTGGTCGCCAAAGTCGTCGCCTATGCTCTGTCGGCGATAGTATTGGCGACTAAACTATTTTTGGTCGCTGAAAGTGAACGTTTTGGCTACTAAAGTCTGGTTAGTCGGCAAAGGTTATCTTTTGGCGACTAAAATATTAGTCGCCAAAACTGAACATTTGGCTACTAAAGTCTGGTTAGTCGGGAAAGGTTATCTTTTGGCGACTAAAATATTAGTCGCCAAAACTGAACATTTGGCTACTAAAGTCTGGTTAGTCGGGAAAGGTGATATTTGGCGACTAAATATTTAGTCGCCAAAAGTGTTCAAATAAAATTAATTTGATTTTTAGCGACTAAAAATTTTAGTCGTAGATAAGTTTTAGTCCCAACATTACTACATTTAGGGACCAAAGAATTTAGTAGCCAAAAAAATTATTTTTCATTAAATTTTATTTTTTGCTACTAACCATTTGGTCGCCGAAAGTCTTCATTTATTTTTTGCTACTAAACTATTTAGTCGCCTAAAGTTTTATATAGTTTTGGCTACTAAATTTTTAGTCACCAAAAATCTTTAGATTTTTTCTAGCTACCAAATATTTAGTGGCTAAAAACATTGATTTCCTTTTTGACTACCAATTGGTTAGTCACTAACAAATTCACTTTTTCTTTTTTGGCTGCTAAACATTTACTTGCCAAAAACTTTATTTAGTGTTTTTTTTATTATAATTTATTTATCCATAACCTGTATTTATTTCGTGCAACCTGCACCCTGTATATAAACAAAATAATACATATTTCTATTTCATTTCAACCATACAAAAATTTGGAGTTTTAACATCAAATTCTATACAAATCAAATATAATCCAACCCAAAATAATAATTCCATACAAACATATAATCATACAAAATAAATATCCTTTGTACACAAAATTCTACATCAAATGTCAGCAAGCATAAAAGAAAATCCATGAAGTATCAACAAGTAGCAATCTGTAGAGAGCTTCTGGCTCTGCGCTTCAAGGTACTTGTCGACACTGACAACGAACTCTATATTCCAAAACAGATCCAGAAGCTGTTGTGAGAAACAAAGAGGAGGTTTTTTCATTGAATTCATCTTGGGAAACTGATGTGATAGAAGACAAGTGATGATATTCTAGACTTCCATGGACTATAAATTTCCACTTTCTTTGGTGTAGCCTTCTCTCTACCAAATTACCACCCTGCATATATTATATGATGATCACTATAAGTATCCAATTTTCATCAAGAGAACACATAAACATCAAAGATATGAAAAAAATAAAAAATAAAAGAGTTCGTGATAGAAAATCCAAATATTTAAAATAGGGAATGACAAATCCAAATATATGAAAAGAGCTCATCCTTACCTCCTCTGCAGCCAATATAGTCCAATCTTATTGTTGAGTAATTTCCCAAACCCAAATTAAAATCCAAATATTTATATAGTAGATGTGGCTCAATTATTACGCTACTGAAATGAAGATCTGCATCAATCTTGCCAGCAGAAAATTGGTCCAGCAGATTACTATTGAGTACATTAGTATCAATAGAAACAATTAACAAAAATCCACAAAACTACACAATTAAAATTGCTCCAGCAGATCATTCCTATGTATCACAAATAAATTTTCAAACAGTTGGTGAGCAAACTAGAGATGCTTTGGGGTCCATATATACTTAAACAATTCATTTCTACATGTCACAGACCAAATGTCGAACAGTTGGTGAGCAAAAAAAATGTAGATGTGAACAAACAACAACTTGAAGAAATCTGGCCTGTCAAGATTGAAAGAAATAGATGAAGGGAGATATATATATATATTCTTATAAGTAATTTATTTACAAAGTTCAAATATATATATATATATATATATATTTTAGTGAGGCCAACCTGTGTAAACAGCATTATCATATAAATTAGGGCAAACCGTGAAAACAACATTGTCATAATTTATTCTAATGTTGCTTCCCTGTATTGAGAAAGAACAAATAAATAAATAACTAAATCTAAATCAAACTTTACATTTTTCCTTCTCCTAAGAGAACAATCAGAACAGACTTAACATGCACATTAAAGAGCTGTCAAATTTTAAATTTCTCAGACCCAATTCCAAAACAAGAAAGTAGTACCTGAAACCCTGCAAAAAAGAGGGAACCATCAGCTGAAAACTGGGAGACATAAGCCCTGGTAGTCATCTCAGGCGACAACAATCGAACAAAAACAGAGCCGAGAAGGAGAGAGAGGATCTCAGGCGACGGTGACCAACAAGGAGGTGAATCGGTGCTCCGGTTGCCGGCCAACGCGAGGAGGAGCGGCGGTGAGAGTGGAGGGGAGAGGAGCGGCGGTGAGGAAGAGGGAGAGGGAGAGGGAGAGGGAGAGGGAGAAGGACGCTGAAGAGAGAGAGAGAGAGAGGCGCTATTAATGATTCAGGGTTGGGTTTGGTTTGGTGAGAGCGTGAGATATTTTATGTAAATGGTTATTGGCGACTAAAACTTTTTGTCGGTAAAGGTATTTTATAATTCCCTCTAAATATTTGAAATGTCTCCCTCCAAAACATTTACTTTTTTGGCGACTAAAATTCAATTTTGTCGCTGAAAACAATCTTTTGGCTACCAAAATTTTGGTCGCCAAAGGTAAAAATAATTTTTTTATTTTTCGTTTTCATTTGACAAAACGAATCGAAAAATTATAATTTTTTTCTAAAATTTCAAAAAAAATTCAATAAAGATAAAAATTAACCGAAAAATAGTAAATATTTGTTGCTTATTTTGAAATTTGAATTTTTTAAAAATTTTAAAACATATATATTTCTTAGATTCGGCTCGATAAAATGAATTGAAAAAATAAATTATCTTAAAATAGGTGTTTTTTTAGATGTTGCCCAATGGTTCATGTGATACAAAAATAAAATTTAAAATATTAATTTATTATCTTAAAAGAAAATAGAAGTAAATGTTACAAAGTTTCTATACAGGTTCAACCGTTAGGTTGAACCGGAATCGAACCGTGAAATAACAAATATATTAAAATTATATTTAAATAAAAATATAAGTAATTTCTATTATAAATTAAAAATATTAAATTATCTTAAATATTTGTCCTAATATGTTTTTTTACTGAAAAATTTAATAATATATTTTAAAATATTATATTCTTATATTTTATATTCTTATATTTGCTTATATTCTTATATTTTAAAATTTTTCTTATATTTTCTTATATTCTTATATTGTAAAATATAGTTAATTTTTTTTTGGGACTCCTGCATGACTAAGTAGGTACTAATCAATTTGATTTAGAATTTTAGAACATGCAATATGTATATTTTGTCATAGATAAAGACAGATGAAGAAATCATGTGTCAAGTGGATTTTATTAATTTTTTATTCAGTTGTAACTAGTTTATTAGTGAGAGAGACAGAGAGAGAGAGAAAAGAGAGATGAGCGAGAGAGAGAGATAGAAAAGAGATGAGCGAGATAGAGAGAAGAGAGATGAGCGAGAGAGACATAGAAAGAAGACAAATGAGAGAGATAGAGAGAAGAAAGATGAACGAAAGACACACAGACAGATAGACAAACAGACAGAGAAAGAAGAGTTTGAGTAAAAGAGAGAAAGAGAAGAATGGTGGTAGTTGAATGGCATTTGCAGTGGTGGTAAATGTGGTAGAGAAGATGGGTAGTGAGAGAGAGAGATGAGTGAGAGACGAATAGAGAAAAGAGATATAGAGACAGAGAAAGAGACAGAGTGATGAGCGACAAAGTGTGCCGTCGCAAATAGTTCCGTCTCATAGAGACAGAGAGACAGAGAGATAGAGAGATGAACGAGAGAGACAGAAAGAAAGATAGAGAGAAGAGAGATGAAGGAGAGAGACAGAGAAAGATGAGAGATGAGCGAGAGAGATAAAGAGAAGAGAGATGAGCGAAAGAGACAGAAAGAGAAAAGAGATGAGAGAAGAGATAGATGAGTGAGAGAGAGAGACAGATAGACAGACAGACGCAAATTGTGAGAGACCCTTTTTTTTTTTTTGCGACTGCAGTTGGTACCATCGCAAATACTCTTTTTTTTTTTTGCGACAGCAATTTCTGCCGTCGCAAATACTCTATTTTTTGCGACGAAAGTCACATTTTTTGGCGATGGCAAGTTGTGCCGTCTCAAAAAGTCACATTTTTTAAGACGGCAAGTTGTGCCGTCTCAAAAAGTCACATTTTTTAAGACGGCAAGTTGTGCCATTTTTTGCGACGACAAATGTGCCGTCGCAAAAAGTTCCGTCTCATAAGCCCACTTTTCTTGTAGTGAGAGAGTGAGAAAGAGAGAGAGAGAGAGTCAGAGAGTGAGAGACAGAAAAACGAAATCTGAAATCTGTCCTAATATTTGTCCTAAAATTATAAATTAAAAATATTAAATTATCTTAAATATTTGTCCTAATATTTTTTTTACTGAAAAATATTATAATATATTTTAAAATCAAACAATTCTTATATTCTTATATTATATATATATATATATATATATAAAATAAGAAAGAAAAGAAAGAAAGAAAATTAAAAAAAAAATAATTTTAAATTAGAAATGTCTCCAATTACTTTTATAAATCCCTAAAATTTAAATTAGAAATGTCTCCCTCCAAATTTAAATTAACAATAGTGTTTGATTATTGTTAACCGTGTATAACGTAAAAATAATTTTAAAAAGTTGAAAAAATTAATTATTAAAAAATTAAGAAAAATTTTAAAATTTGAAATAATATCAATAAGTCTTACAAATCAGATTTATTTACTCATAAGTCATGAGTGAATTTTTTTTACACACTTAGCCCTCGTTTTGATAATGAAATTTTTTTAAAACTTTTTAAATATATGTTTTGTGTCTGTCAAATGATTATTTCATTAGTACTAGTAATAATATTGAAAAATTTATTAAAATGATAAATAATTGGGATATTTTATCTTTTATTTGTGAATTTTGATTTATTCTTAATTTATTAGTGTTATTGAAATATGATGATGTAAAAAGTATAAATCGTTTAATTGTACTTTTTAAAAATAATAAATTTATTATTAAAAATTAAATTCATCAGACTGACCTGTAACTATGCCTTTAAATTTTTGCAATGTAAAACTATCGACAAACAGCCAATAACAAGTTGCCCATTTTAGCATACCTTTCGCGTGAGGGCCCAATTATTAAAAGATGTGTTCAACCCATCAAATGAAAGCCGACAACTTCTTCTATCTAAAAATAATAGTCTATTTTCAGAATTTAATTTCTTTTTATAATACAATTATTACATTTTAAAAATATTAATTTTTCAAAATTACCTTTTGATAGTATATTTTTGTAGAAATATCAATTGTCATAATTGTACTTTTTGTATTATTAATGGATTTAAAAAAAGGACAAAATAAGAAATTCATATTATTTTAATAATTAATTTTTTTTTAAATTAATATTTTGAGATAATAAAAAATAAAATAAGATATTAATAATTTTGGATGGTGGGTGTACAACCTAAAAATAAAAATAAAAATAAAAATAACTATTTTGTTTAGTCAAATTTTCAAGTGCAGACTAATGGTATTGTTATTAATAAAATAAAATAACTATTTTGTTAATTTTTTTATTTTCATTCGGCTACCAAATAATTTAGTAGCGAAAGGTAGGTCTTTAGCGACTAAAAGGAATGTTGTCGCCGAAAGTTAACATTTGGCGACCAAAATTTTGGTCGGCAAAAGATTAAAAATTAATTTTTTTATTTTTATTCGGCTACCAAATAATTTAGTAGCGAAAGGTAGGTCTTTGGCGACTAAAAGAAATGTTGTCGCCGAAAGTTAACATTTGGCGACCAATATTTTGGTCGGCAAAAGATTAAAAATTAATTTTTTTATTTTCATTCGGCTACCAAATAATTTAGTAGCCGAAAGTAGGTATACAGCGACTAAAAGAAATTTTGTCGCCGAAACTTGACATTTGCCTACCAAAAGTTTGGTCGGGAAAGATTAAAAATTAATTTTTTTATTTTCATTTGGCTACCAAACAATTTAGTAGCTAAAGGTACCTCTACGGCTACTAAATTTTTATTTAGTCGCCAATTGTCATATGTTTAGCTACTAAAAATTGTTTTAGTCGCCAATTGTAATATCTTTAGCTACTAATTTTTTTTTAGTAGCCAATAATCAACATTCCCCTACTAAAAAAAATTAGTAGCTAAAAAGTTGACTTTTGCCGACTAATATTATTTTTGGTAGCCAATTCCGTGACTTTTGCCGACTAAATTAGTTTTGGTAGCTAAAAGTGGTCGGCAAAAATGCTTTTTCTTGTAGTGAATGGTGTCGAGCCTCAAAACTCTATCTTCAATACTAATTTCATCGATAATTCAGAGGAGGTGTATTTCGAGTTTGGTCTATATCAACAGATAGTAAGGCTGGTTTTGAATTAATGTAAATCATAAAGCATAATAACGCAGCGGATAAAATATCGGAATCATACCTTGTAGACAAGAACTTCGTGGGTAAATCACGTGCTTCTAAAATCTGATCAATGAACCCAGCAGTGGAGTGATACTACAAAATGAGTATCACCTACACAAGTCACAGTGCAAAATGGCTTGATCGTTGTTTTGTGGGAGAGAGTTAGAGAGAGAGTATGGGAAAAATGGTTATAGGTAAAAATCACATAATGTATATCTGATATACGTATCTCATCTATTAAATATATTATATATAAAATATATTAATCAGATATAACAACCAATATCTATCTATCCATCTATCCATATCTATTGATATGATAAATATAGATATCCTGAATGGTTATCCAAATAAGTTTTGAATTCAAATTCAAACTTACATGAATAAGGTTCAAAAGGTTCAGGTTCAAAAGGTTCAAAAGGTTCAAAGGGTCATGCCACATTGGCGCCCAATTTCTAACATCTCTCACTCGCACATGAGTTGGCATGACACTGCCATATCTCTATCTCAATCTCCCCCAAAAAAGAACAATCTCATACTAGCCAATGCACCGTGCGATTGCTGAGAACACCTGCATGTGGGAGCTCTATACTAGAAACTCAAAATGAGCCAGAATAGAGACATCAACCCAAAAAGAACAGAAATAGTGTCTCATATACCCCAAACCCATCTAATTACACTGGTCCAAAAAACATCTCTAATCCCTAAAAAAGAGCATGTTTGACCCTCTCAATTCTTGCAATATATTCACACTTAATTCGCCTCTCATACAGAGCGATGTGAGTTGCCGGCAGTGAATATACAACAGTGGTGTAATACTAGATGATCTTCCCTTTGCCCTCATGCCATTTAGTTTAAGATTGACCACTTTCCCAGTGATGTCCCTTAAGGCCGAATCATACATGACCGCAGGCAACATACCAAAGTAGCAGAACATCAACCCCTTACCTTATGAAATAGTCAAAAGTCACAAAAGGGTACATAAATAAAAGTCATATCAATAATGACACGTAAGACTCACACGGTGAGGAAACAGGGATCCATTCTCTCACCTCATTACTCAGTCGCCAAGCACATATAGTATGAATACATACTACGGTGGAGTAACTCTTCCATAAAGAGTGACGTCATACTCGATACACCGTACAGATATTGGTCTAGTCGCTTTCTAGCACCTAACCCAAATTCTCTATTTGCTCGCCTTCCAGGCGCCAAATGAGATCTCGCATCTGGCTAATCATAACAGGCACAACATGGAAAGTGGGTACTAACATCCATGTTTGGTCCTTAACACGACCTCATCTTGGTTATAACCAAGGCAACATGCATAGTGGATTATTTAAGCCTCTCTTGGCTCCAAATAAAAATAAACCACTAGTCTCATCCTTGCTCGCTCCCAAGTGCCAAGGGCGATTGCTCGTGTGAGTGAGCCAATCTTGCTTGCTGACATCATCATCTGCTAATCATTATGACACAAAAGCATCCCATCATCTCAAAATAAGTGATCGATTTAAAAAAAAAATTGACCACAGCTTGCGCAATTATAGATTCCAAACATAAGCCTTATCATCACCTCTTGCAATAAGTATATACAACGGAATCCACCATGTGCGCCTCACATGAAGTGATTCAAGATCACTATTCTAGATTCCAAACATAAGCCTTATCAGCACCTCTTGCGATAAGTATATACAACGGAATCCACCATGCGCGCCTCACATGAAGTAATTTAAGATCACTACCTCTTGTGCAATAACCTCTCTAAAGATATTTTGGTGACCAATTTGCGTTCATTCTTAATGCGCCCAACTAGCGCAGATACGCCCAACTAGCGCATTAAATCTTACAAGGAGCAAATTAATATGCTACTAGGAAAGCATTTTATCCACAGTCTAATGAGCAAGGTCAATGTCTAAACAACTTAGTTGACCATTTACCAAAGAAAACACTTATCATGCCGAATACGCCCATATAGCATACTTTAGGCTCCCACAACAAAGAAAAAATCAAGGAATATAGGTCATCTGTTTCTCCCAAAGACAATCCGAGGATTTACTCAATAGCTAAGGCTCTGGCTTTTACCGATAGGTAAGTCAATGGGTTTGCAATTTTGCATCTAGAATCATTCTAGGATATTCCTTATGTAAGTCATCGAAGACAAAATAGGAATTCTCCCAAAACAATCCCCAAGAATCGTACATCCGAGCATATAAATTACATCACCCATGTCCATCATATCTAAAATAGAGGACTGCCCACCCTAGGTGGCGACAACCCTATAAATTCCTGGCTCATAATGACTAAGTAAGGAAAAACTTCTTTTGGACCATTGATCATGCCTCAGTGGTCTTCATCGATCATCGTTGGCCTATCATGGCTTGACGAAATCTAAGAACCACTATTTGGATAACTGTTTTAGGCTGTAAAAGATTTATTGGAACTAGCAACCTTTTTGCGCTCCTAACTTTTCACCATAAAAGCAGAAGGTAAATCCCTACGGATCTACTTATCCAATTCTCTAACGAGAAAGTTGGGTCACAATGTCTACAAATCGATGTTCTGAACTTATGTCAATCATAGCCTAAGTCAAAATAACCTCACTCCCCAGGAGGAAGTCTTCTCATGGTATACACTTTCCTCAATAGTGCGACTTTTCGGTATCTAGCGAGCCTTATGCCTCAACAATGACTATCCAAATTACGCATAACTTTAGAATAGTTTCGCTTCATAATGGAAAGTCAACCAAATTATAGAAATGGTTAATTCTCAAAGACTTTGTCTTAAACTGCGCAACATTGATCCACTTTCTAAAAATAGGGGACTAGAGCCTTAGGCATTATCCTAGGCTCTTTATCATCTTGCGGAGCAATCATGAATGTTTCCCTCTCAATCACCCAGTGATAACGTGGAAAATTTTCACATTCGCTACCACGCAACTAAGAATGTAGAGTATTCTTCTCTAATGGAGTAATCCATTAGTAGGCACATTGCTCCCACTGTCTCTAGGATATTGGAAATTTCTTTCCATTCTCAACTAGGCTACATAAAGCGCTATGCTTAGAATTCTCTATCGTATAGAGTTCCAAAACTCTATTCACGTCACCTTTACTAAGAAAACTTTATGTGACTTAGTTACACTACCACAAAGTTGCTTACCTATATGCACATGACCCGGAGGGTTTGCATAACCTCATACAATAATGCGCCACACGACCCTATGTGTTTACAAGAATCCTAGGTCTTAACTTCGTAATCTTATAAGAAGTAGAATAAAGATAAGCTGCTTAACGGTTACAGATTGCCCATAGATGGCTCTCTGCTAACCCATTACTCAAAATGGAGTGTAAAATCTAATATGGAGGGCACTTAGTTAGGGATATATGCAACAAACTAGTGCAATTCCCAATTGGGAAACATTTTGCGCCATTATCCACCTAACATTAACAATACTTAATTCCTTATCTCTACTACACCATTGTGTTATTGAGTATTAGGAATAATCAATTTTCTAAGCATCCATTTCTCTTCACAGAGCTTTCTAAAAAATAACTCAAATAGATACTCGCCACCTTGGTTAAAACTAAAAGCACAAAAGCTCTTATCTAATTGATCTCGACCTCATATGTGCAATGTCAAAAATCATCTCAAAACTTTTGACTTATGCGAGATCAAATAGTCTTGACTCAGATGCGTATCGTAATCTATAAATGTGTCGAGATTGAGGCTTAGCTATCATACCCTCACACATATCTAGTCACAAATATCATAGTGGACTAAATGCGCCAATACAAATGACTTTCTACGGCTTTCCTACTTACTTGTGCGCAACCATTGCGAACAAAGTTACACATTCACATGAGAGCAGGATGTGATAAGCGAGTGGGCCCGAGAAGGCCTACTCAAACCATCGTGTCATCATCTCATTAATGTGATTAAGTGTAATAAGCCACCGGTTCATGACCAATGTCATAAACTAATTCCTATCATCTTAATGTGTGAGTTCTCGAAGACAAGTTTTAAAGGTTTAGGCCCAACTAGGTAATGACTCACGACTAATTCATATTCACTAGATCATAAAAGGATGTTATGGAGATATCAAGTGCGCCTAAGTCGCAAATTTAACTAGTAAGTGCTAATCTCCTGCACCTTCAAGTCAATTTTATTCTCCATACACTTTACTGCATCTAGTTGAAAGATGACGATACTCCTCTTGCCATCTCTGTTTCTCGCTTCATAGTTACTTGCAATTAATTCTACTATCCACAAGAAGAAGAGAATAAGCTATCAATTTATGACAGCTCCTGAAGTAACTTAAGCGCGAATTAGGCTAAAGAGTCTAATTCAACACAATGCTCTCACAAGCGATGCGTCAAATTCTTAGAGTCATAACAACCTTGTCGTCCTTGACCTTTTCATTACTACGCTGCAACGTTTGCTCTTAGTGGTAAACGTTAGCCTAGCTAAGGAATCATACAAAGGAGCCCCTCCTCATGTCTCACACTCAAGTGTGGAAACAGTAAGTGTCCAGACTTAGACAAGTTGGCAATGCTAATAGATTTTGCAGCCACTAAGCGCTAATCTCTTCACTTAGTGTTAATAGATTTTGCAGCTTCTAAGTGCTAATCTTTTAACTTCACGTGATATTTCAATGCACACTATTATAGTGCATGAAGTTTTGCTCCATCCACTCCCAATAATTGGGTAGAGAGCAAAACACTGCTCATACTGGCTGCTCATCTTACACTTAATGACTAATTTATTTAAGCTCGCATTTCTTGGATGACGTGACTCTTGAATGTTACTTCATCCAATGATGTAACATTATTTACAAGTCAAATTACAAAGTCAATCCGCGCAGCTCAATAGTCAAGATCATATACAGATCTATTGAGGGCTTACTAATTTCATAACTCAAAAACTCGTCAACCAAAACTACGTAGCATGCCGCTAACCATAGTGCACACATTAGTTTTTATTGTGCCAAACAAGGCAACAAAGCCATAGCGACTTTGAGTCATGTTTCCTTACTTTGGCTCAATTAAGGTTTTACCTAAAGTCTCCATGACTTTTGCTCATCTAAAGAATAGGATTACATTGTTCACATTTGAACATCTTTACTAAGTCTAGGTCAACCAATTAACTTCCTTAAGCAAAGTCAATTTAGAGAGAAATTCGCATTGGGATTAATTTGATTAGCATAATATAATTTTGCCACAAAAATCTAAATTAAATAGTGACAATATTACACAAGTTGCAAGATCGAAAATCCGCTATGCTTGTAATCATCTCTTGCGCAACAGGTGACAATTATCCAAAATTTAATTTAATTTATGCGCAAAATATTGGTTTTTGGGAGTTAATCTACAAAGATATCTCTCAACCGAATAACCTCCCATTGACTATGGCATGTCTAAAAGATGATAAAAAATTCTAATTCCATACAATAGCATCATAATGTAGATTCACAACCAACTCATGCTATGTCACAATTAATAATGGAATTTAAACAAATAACAATTAATCATGCTATTCTCATTACAACATATTAGAAACTCTAGGCAAAAAATAACAATATGATGTATTTAATATTCAAATTATGTCATAACAGAAACTATATCACTTCTGAAATTTTCTAGTATTTTTTGAAATTTTAAATAACTAATAAACACACATAAAATTAGAAATAAATATTCCAGAATCTGGTAAAATGTTATAACTATACCAATAAATAGTAAACTATAACAGTTGTCTACAATAAAAAATTCAGCCCCAGAAACTTAATCATGCAACATCAGATGCATTTTAAACCAAAAATAATGAATTATTATTTCAGAAAAAATATTTTTTATTTTCATAAAATTTTCAAAATTTTACAGAAGATAAAAAAATTAATTCTGAGTCTAACGGTACAAACCACGCTTAAAACAAGCTATAACGAATTAATTATGAACAATTTAACGCGATTCAGAATTTAAAAACAAAACAAACAGACCCTTAACATCAGCAGCCAAGCCGGCGGAGGAAAAATGGCGCGGCATGGCTCAACGCGCGGCTCGGTGCGTGGCTCGGAACGCGGCTCGGCACGTGGCGCGCGTGTGTGGCGCGGAGGGCGTGCGCGTGGACAGCGCCGCTGATGCGCGCATGGAGGTGCGTGGAGGCTCGTCGGAAGCGCCTCTGGCGCGTAGAGGCGCGTGGAAGCGCGTGAAGGCACGTGGAAGCCTCCCACGGCATCAGGTGGCGCGTGAGGTCCACGCTCCGCCTTCCAGGGTGTTTTCTGGTTCAATTTTGTACTGCCGGACTCCATTTTTCACAACAAAAATATTTATGGCATCAAAAAACACATTTAATGAATATAAAAATGAGGTGTACCACACTCTCAATCTAATGGGAGTTGAAATTTTCCTCCTTTATAAACATTCATGCATATATCATGTATATATATTTATATAAAAATATACACATATTTTAATGCATAAAAATAAGCACAAAAATACCCATATTGGCTCTGATACCAATGTAAATCATAAAGCATAATAACGCAGCGGATAAAATATCAGAATCATACCTTGTTGACAAGAACCTCGTGGGTAAATCACGTGCTTCTAAAATCTGATCAATGAACCCAGCAGTGGAGTGATACTACAAAATGAGTATCACCCACACAAGTCAGAGTGCAAAATGGCTTGATCGTTGTTTTGTGGGAGAGAGTCAGAGAGAGAGAGTATGGGAAAAATGGTTATAGGTAAAAACCACATAACGTATATTTGATATATGTATCTCATCTATTAAATATATTATATATAAAATATATTAATCAGATATAACAACCAATATCTATCTATCCATCTATCCATATCTATTGATATGATAGATATAGATATCCTAAATGGTTATCAAAATAAGTTTTGAATTCAAATTCAAACTTACATGAATAAGTTTCAAAAGGTTCAGGTTCAAAAGGTTCAAAGGGTCATGCCACATGGGCGCCCAATTTCTAACAGAATTACACCAGGACAATGCAATGTGTGATATAGAACAATAGGAACCTTGAGTGGGTTGTCATTAATACAATACCTAGTAATCCATGCGAAAGATATGGCCAGTGCGGTCCTAATTCTATTTGCACAATCTCTAATGCAGTCATATGTAGTTGTTTGGATGGATACATTCCTAAATCATCGCAAGATTGGAATACGATGGTTTGGAATGGTGGGTGCATTCGCAAATACCCGTTAAACTGCTCGGATGGACAAGGATTTTTGGCATTCAAAGGCATGATCGTCCCTGATTTGTTAGAGTTTTCGCTGAACACCAGTATGACACTTAGAATGTGAATTGGAGTGTTTAAAGACTTGTTCATGTACTGTTTATGCTAACTCCGATACTACTGGAGGGGCAAGTGGATGCCTGCTTTGGTATGGGGATCTGATTGATTTTAAAAGATTCGCAAATCCTGGTGATCAAACTTTGTATATTCGGGTTACAACTGCTGGCCTCGGTACACTTCTTGTTATTTGTGTTCAATAATTCATTAGGCTACATAAATTTGGCCAAACACGTAAATTACACGATTCTTATTTTAAATTTTTATTTATAATTTTCACTGGATGGTGTCTGTAGAGTATAGATCAGATTCCAAGGAGAAGAAGAAGAAGAAACTGCTTTTGGTGATTATCCCCGTCTCAGTGGCTTTATTGTCCTTCCTCCTTACTTCTTGTGTCATGTGGAAAAGGATAAAACAACCAAGAGGTAAATCTAAAGTTCCTTAATTTGGTTGAAAGCTACCTTTATGTGGAATTTATAGTAACTTAAGATTTTGTAGTCAATGTTATTTAAATGAATAGAACTATACATAAATAAATCAAACGGAAGGCAACAACAAATGAAAGCATGATTTAGAATTAAATTATATGAGATAAAACCATCCCTAGTGTGTTAAGTGATATTTTTGAGTATTCTCTCAATAGTGAATATTGAAAATATTATATAATAAGGAGTTAATATTTGACTTATTCTTAATGAATCTTGTATTATTACACGATCGTATAAAAATAGATACACAAGTCCACACATTGCACACCAAAACAGCTTAGCTTTCTGTGGGGATATATTTTCTGAGTACCAACACGTGGCCAAGGTGACGCCGACGTGTCAGCCGAGGTGCCACGTGTCCTGGTTATGACGCCAAGGTGATCTCGGCTAGGCCGAGGTTATCTCCGAAGATATCAGAATCCGAGATAAGCAGATATGGGACAAGAGTCCTAGAGTGATGAAAGACTTTAGCATGGATAAGGATAACACTCTTAGGGAGTTTATCTTTATCTCTTGAAGAGTCCAAAATAAGCACTAAGTAAGAGTCCATTGAAACTAGGCTTCTAGTGGGATAAGGATTGAGTTAACTATAAAAGAGAGGCACCCCCGATGGGTCTAAGGTACGCAATTTATATTCTGAACAGTGAGTTTAAGCACTATTGATTATCTTTGAGAGATATACTGACTTGATCGTCGGAGTGCCCCTGGGTGGACGAACCACCGCCAGAATCTTCTCTTTCTGTTGCAGGTCAGCCAGGTGCCATCTATTCTGCCAGTACTCTCCAGCTGATTACTGAGTTGGCAGTGTGGTAAAAAAATCACTCACACAATTTGGCGCCGTCTGTGGGAAAGAAAGAAGAATAGATGGCCAGTAACGGACAGAAGGAAAAGATTGGGGACGACACTCTTGCTGGGAGTGGTAGACCTATCAACCTTAACGTCGAAGGAGACAACCGCAACACAGAAATACGTGACCAAAATCACAGCAAGAAAGACGTCGGCCAGGATGGCGACTTATCAAAGAAGCCAGATCGAAGTGGGTACTACAATGAGGATGACCTCCAGGTATGGAAGGATAGATGCCTACGAAGGGACGAAGAGGTAAAAGAGATGGCAAACAAATTGGCAAACCTGCAATCGGTCGTCAATTTCATGATGCAAAATAATGTCATGCAGCCACCATACCCGTTGCAGGACACGCCGATTCCAGCGGCCAATGCCTAGAAGGGAGGACAGAAGACAATCCCAATAGCCCCCCCAGCGCACCAGAAGCGAAAAACACTCTCACCGGCCTTCCAGGGAGGTCGGGCTAGGAGAATCGAGGAGAGAAGAATCACGGAGAACGCATCACACAAAGGAGGCAGACCCCAAAGAACATCGGAATGTTTAGGGGCAGATGTTGTGCTTCGACACAACTAATGGAGAAAGGTCGAAGAGGACTCACCACGAAGCTGAAAGTAGTGCACCAAAAAGATTGAGATCAGGAGATAGCCGAGCTCCTGGGTGGACAAAGGAAGACTTGAGAGATTACCTCAAGAGGAAGCAGCAGAATGCTAATGCCGAGGTAACTTCTCCTGAAAAGCCGAGAACACCATTCTCGGTGGAGTTGGACAAGTTTGAGGCACCGAAGAGATTCAGTATGTCGAGGTTCCAAATATACGATGGTAAGTTAGACCCCAACTTCCATGTTGGATTATACTTGAACTCAATGGCATTGTATCGTGGGAACGAGCCGTTGCTTTGCAAAGTGTTCCCCTCATCGTTCGGAGAGATTGCATCAGATTGGTTTCACAAACTACCGAAGGGAAGTGTGAAGACCTGGGAAGGCCTGGCCGAGATGTTTGTGGCCAGGTTCGTGACAAACAAGCTGCAGAAATTGAGGGTGGACGCATTGATGGCTCTGAAGATCAGTAAGGATGAAGGCCTTAGGGTCTATGCAAAAAGGTACTATGAGGTTTTCAACCGAATACCAGAGTGTAATCAAGAGGTGGCGGTCGTATCTTTCAAGAATAGCCTGAAAGAAGACTGTCCACTCCGAAAATCTTTGGCAAAGACATTGCCAAAAAATATGGAAGAGCTCATGGCAAGAATCGAGAAGTATGCTAGAGCCGAGGAAGATACATCGGGGACTAAGGAGGCAAAGCAAGAGAAAGGAAACGGCTCGCTGAAGCGAGGCCGAGGTAACAATGGATCGAGCAAGCAAGAGACAGAACTAAGGGCTACACAGGCAGTGATAACTGTGTTCCGAATCCTAATTCACGAAGTCCTGGACCAAATTCGAAATCAACCCTATTTCAGAACACCAGCAAGGGCACCAGGAGAGTTTATGGGAAGAAACCTTGGCAGACATTGTGCTTACCACAATGAAGATGGGCACATGACTCAGGGTTGTAGAGCCTTGAAAACACACTTAGAGGACCTGGTGAGGCAAGGCCATCCGAGGGACCTTGTCGATGAGGCCAGGACAAGGGAAGAACAAGCAAGATTGCCTCAGGTGACAGCAGCTCCGCCTTCCCCAGCACAGCAATCTCAGGCAGGAGAACCTCGGGTAATTAATGTAATTCACTCGAAGGTTAACGAGAATGAAATTAGGGGGCAGACCCAGAAGGTGAAGCACTTATAGCATATCTACCAAGTCAGGGAGAAGAGACATCGGGCAGAGGAGTGCCAAGGACCAGTAGTGTCCTTTTCAATAGCCAACCTTGAGATGGTGCAGCATCTGCATAATGATGCCTTTGTAGTATCCCTCTAGGTTAGGGAATGCCAAGTAAAACGCATCCTGATTGACCAAGGCAGCTCTTGTGACATTATGTACGTCTGATGTTACAAGGAGCTTGGCTTTCACCCAGACGATATGGAGCAATCCAATAGCCCAATGGTCGGGTTCAATGGAACGTCGACATGGCCACTGGGAACAACCAGCTTGGAGGTACAGGCAGGCACCAGGAAGATAACAACAGAGTTCACCGTAATTGACACATCCTCCCCTTACAACATCATTTTGGGAAGACCATGGTTACATGCAATGGGGGCAGTTCCCTCAACATTGCATCAACTATTGCGGTTCCTAACAGAGCATGGGATTGAAGAGGTCAGTGGAGATCAGCTACAGGCAAAGAATTACTCCATGGCAGCAATGAAAACCACCTGCAGCATTCAAGAACCATAGAAGGCAGAGATTGAATGCAAGGACGTGGAGGTCCTAGAGGATACCAGCAAGGAATCAGCCGAGAAGAATGAAGAAACACTGAAGAAAATCCTCGTCCAGGAAGGGGATAAAGAACGCTTATTTCTTCTCAGCTCGGGCTTAGCCGAAGAAGAGGGAAAAGAATTGGAAGCTTTTTTAAGAGCAAATATTGAGATGTTTGCCGAAGTAAATAATTAAAGTTTTGTTCTTTTGTCATTTGCCGAAATAAATAAATAAAGATTTAGCTTGATTTATTCATTTATACACTTGTGACTGATAAAGATACATAACGTTGTTTCTGAAATACATGCATAATGAGACCTCAAGTGGTACTTAGGTTCACATTAGGTGGCAGAGAGAAGAGAAAATGTTTAACACTTGTTGAAACTTGAGAAAAGTTTACAAGTCGAAGTTAAACCGAAATGATGTTTAACACTTGTTGAAACTTGAGAAAAGTTTACAAGTTGAAGTGAAACCGAAATGATGTTTAACACTTGTTGAAACTTGAGAAAAGTTTACAAGTTGAAGTTAAAACCAAGGTTATAGAAGTATCTATACACGTGCCGAGGTGATTATGTTACCAAGACTTGGAAGATAACGGAAGACAGAAGTCTTAAGAGGTAAAAACAACATTTGTGGAAATATTTGTTACAATGTTTTCAAGTGTTAAACTTCAACTTGATAAGCAAAGTTGAAAGTCTTGTCCGAGGTATGTTAAACCTGGGGAGATTGCACAGTTAAGGTGTATGTTGAAGATATACAAAATACTCTAAGTATGGAAGCATACAAGGCAAACACGCAAGCATTAAAAGGCACATCGGCCATATGAAGAGTTTACATTGTCCCAAAAACAAAGAAATACAAAAGGCGAAAAACAAAGGAAAAAGACACCAAAATTAAGATTCTTCAGGCTCCTTGGCAAGCTGGGCCTGGACCTCGGAAGACTGCTGGGAGGACATCTTAGCCGCCTTCTCGGCCGTAAGCTCCGCATCAATTTCTTGAAGAGTTTGATCAAGGCTCTTGTCGGCAAGAGGCACGTCGGCTGATGCATTCTCAACTATAGCATCTTTGGGAACCTCTTCACCCTCCTCATCTTGAGTCAAGTCCAGGACTTGCTCATTCAGAAAAGGGGACTTGGTTCCATCAGCCTCCTTTGGTTTCCTCACCAGGGTCTTCTCCTCAGACTCAGATTCATCGTCGAGCTGACATGGAGTTGGAGGGAATGGAAGAGGAATGACGTCGGCGTTTCTGAGGGGCGAGTCCTCAAGGACTTCAAGATTTTTCAGCAATGTCATCCAACCAAGGGTAAAACCCTTGTTGCATGCTTGCTTTACTTGTTTTTCATAATCCTCCGTGACATCTGCCACACCCTCATTGTAGCCCTTCTCATCGGCTGTCTTGAGCTCGGCGTCCTTCGTGGCCAAGGCATCCTGAAGTTCTTTTTGGGCTTGGGCCATCTTCTCCCCGGCCTCTTTCTTCTCGGCCTCAAGAACCTTCTTGATGGCCTCGATAGATTTTGCCTTTTCTTCGGTATCAGTTTGAGCTTTAATGACAGCTTCGGCCTGGTCTTCCAACTTCTTCATTTTTTATTGTAAGCCTTTGTTGGCCTTTTGCAGACTGGCAACTTCCCTCTTCTTGTCGGCTAGTTCTTTCCGGTTCTCAAAGGATTGTATTGAGAAGGAATGAGCATACTGGATGGCCTGAAAGTGAACAAGACAAAAGTCATTAGAAAATTTTCTAAGTGCAAAAAAGAAAGAAAATACCAAATGAAGACACTCACTTGGACAGAGCGCTGAAGCATTAGAGCATAATTCTCATACTCACTCAACTCGGCGTTTCTGTTGAGATCGCCGGGAAGAAGCAGAGCAGTACTGAGGGCGACAGCGATATTTATGTCGTCAGCACTATCGCTAGCCTTGACTGGCTTATCTTCTAGTGTGATTTGAGGGGCCCAGGGGGCATTCTGCTTTGAAGACCCCGAGGTGGCTGTATTGGATGACCTCGGCCTTTTTAATTTTGGGGATTCAGATGGTTGGGCCTCGGCATGCCTCTTCTCCGCGGCAGATTGGGACTTATCACTCTCAGCCAGTTTTGAGATCGGCAAGGTGTCCTCAGTGTCAACCTGAGTCACCTTTGCCTTTGGTTGAGCCTTCTTTATTCTTTTCGGCTTCCCAGGGGGCTGGGATTGCACTGGTGGAGCATCAATGGTTGATGGGATGCTGACCAAGAGATCTTTGGCAACTACTTTCAGACGGCCCCATCTCGACAGAAAAAACGGTTCGTCACCGGCGTTGGCGTTGGGATATCGAGATCAGATATGGAGCCGAGGTTGACGGCTGCTCGGCTGGATCAGAGGTCGATCCTTGATCTTGCCGAGACATGGAGGCAGTCTGAGGAGTTGTGGCAGAAGGAGGAGACAGACTCTTTTTCTTCTTCTTGGGGACGTCGGGAAGAGCTGACTTATACGTGGGAATGAAATTGAGTAGAAGAGGTGCCTTCCGTTTGAGAACTGGCAGATTCAGTAGTTTCTTCAAGTCTTTGCTAGGAAAGAAAGACTGGAGAAAGCCCTTTGGTGGCTGAGGAAGAACTGCAAAAAAGAAAAAACGTAGACATTAGAGCAGAATGTTGAAAACTTTATGAAAGAAAGCAAGAAACTTTGTGAAGGGTGGCCCTTACCAGCTCCTTCCCCGAAAACTGTTCGACTTAGGGGATAAAGATGGAGGTCATTATTTGGATGAAACTCCCAGTTACCCGAAATGATGAAGTAATTATCCCCGCTTCCTTGTTGGAGTCAGGGAGGTCGGCAACGATCTTGTATTCCGTGGACCTCGGCTTGAGGTAATAGATGTGGCCTTTTTCCGATTTCAGGCGACACATGGTATAATAGTACTAGAAATCGGCAAGAGTAATCCTAGCATTCTCTTGTTTGGCTATGGCTATGGTACCATTAATGACTCGGTAAGAATTGATGGCAAGCTGCATTGGGTTCAACCAATAGAAATGAAGGATTTCATGAAAAAAAGGGTCAAGTGGAAACCTAAGTCCACACTCAATAAACGCTAATACTGGGAAAGGCATGAGGTTTACATCGGGCATGATAGAGTCATCCTCCCAAGCCAACCTCAGATGAACGTCGGTCGGGATTTTGAATTCCTGCCTAAAGTGCTCTAATTTGGCCGGAATGTCTACCCTATGTTTCCACATACCCATGATATCGGCCTAGCTAGGAGGAACTGGATTTCAGAATGAAGGTGTTTTAAAATGGTTATTGGGACCTCGGCAAAAACCTAAAGTATGTGCTGGGTAAGAATTTGTGGAAATAGTTTTAGTTTTTCCTAATAATCAAGGGATCTACAAGCAAATCCCAAACTTAGATCTATGGAAACGAAGATTGAATGCACGGATCTGGAAAACAGAAAAACAGGGATGCGTTTCAGAATCAAGAATAATGATGAAGCCATCAGGAAATCAAGATAAAAAGTTTGCACAAGTGTATCAGGCCAAGAACAGTGGCAGAAATCAACAGGAGTGTGAACAGTGTATATTCAAGATGATTTGGGTAAAAACAGAATCATGAAACAAACATGTTCAAATATATGGTGGAATACAAGATGCGAGATGAAATATCAAAAATATGAACAAGATTGCAAAGACAGCAGGTAAAATAGTAAAGTTCAGTTAGGTAACAAGAAACTAAAATCAGGAGTAATAGTGGCTTACCAGAAAGAGGGAAGCCGGAATGGGAATTGCCAAAGTTTGACGACGGTTGCTAAGGCGGAAGATCGGTGGAAACCACGCCAGAAGAGGTGAACAGCAGCGATGGCAGAGCTTTAGAAGCTTGAACAATGGAGGGATTGGAAGAAAAACTAGAGAAAGAAAGCTTCAGAGACGATGGAGAAAAGTAAGAAAATAAGGAGAGAGCGAATGATTTTTGTTAAAAACTTGAAATGGCGGCAAAATAGAATTAATGCGCCTAAAACAACGTGAGCATCAGACGGCGCACGCATGCGCAAGATGATTTAGAAGCACGTACCAAGTAGGATCCAGTAAGAGAAAGACACGTGGCTGAAATGGTTGAATTGTGATGCATGACAGCTCATGCGTGTGAAGAAGCTCTTGGAATTCTTGATCTTTAAGAAGAAATGTCGGCCTATAATGATGAGCTCGGCTGAAGCCGATGTACTGGCAAGAAGTACCGATATAGGTTCCATCACCTCAGAATGCTGAGGTAATAGAACCTAGGGGGCAGTTGTGGAGATATATTTTCTGAGTACCAACACGTGGCCAAGGTGACGCCGACGTGTCAGCCGAGGTGCCACGTGTCCTGGTTATGACGCCAAGGTGATCTCGGCTAGGCCGAGGTTATCTCCGAAGATATCGGAATCCGAGATAAGCGGATAAGGGACAAGAGTCCTAGAATGATGAAAGACTTTAGCATGGATAAGGATAACACTCTTAGGGAGTTTATCTTTATCGCTTGAAGAGTCCAAAATAAGCACTGAGCAAGAGTCCATTGAAGCTAGGCTTCTAGTGGGACAAGGATTGAGTTAACTATAAAAGAGAGGCACCCCCGATGGGTCTAAGGTACGCAATTTATATTCTGAACAGTGAGTTTAAGCACTATTGATTATCTTTGAGAGATATACTGGCTTGATCGTTGGAGTGCCCCCGGGTGGACGAACCACCGCCGGAATCTTCTCTTTCTGTTGCAGGTCAGCCAGGTGCCATCTATTCTGCCAGTACTCTCCAGCTGATTACTGAGTTGGCAGTGTGGTCAGAAAATCACTCACACACTTTCTTTGGTGCGGTGGAGACTTAAGTAGCTCTGAACTAAAAATGTGTCAAACCATGAGTCTACCAACAAGTTAATTGGTATAACCTGTTTGTTTCATTAGAGTTTCTTATTCAGAGTTTATCCTTTTGTTGACTTAATGTTTGATCCCATCGGACTACATCAAAGATGAGATTTCAGTGGCCTGGATTATCTTAATCCTAATATATCATTGGTCCATTATGGTAAGATAGTTTGACAATATTGTTGGGTCTATTTCCTTTCATCTTAAGTTTTACGTTAGTTGGCGATCTAACTTGGTATTATAGCTCTAGTTCCGGGGATGATGTTTGGTTTGTTGTCTGTTTTCACCTAGATATGCAAGATAAGATCTGTTTACAACTAAAGTTTTGGGATAATTGGTTATCTGACTTGGTGTTAGCTCTCTAGTTCTGGGGAAGGCTGTGAATTTGTTGTTTGTTTGCCCCTAGATGCGCAAGACAAGGTTTGTTTGAATGTGGTTAGTTGTCTGTTTGCCTAAAGGTTGGAAGACACTGAGAAAGATTGTGCTGCACTTGAGAAAAGCTATTAAAATATGCTGGACATATGTTGTTGATGAATGGTGTTAAGATAGCTAGGTATATATTGGCAGATCATTTTTATAACAGCTTATGCTTTTGTGACAATTGATAATCCAACAATTTACATTGAATAAAAACATAACAAGGGTATTTCGTGCATACTTTTATACTAACTCCTTTATCTAGATTGATATGCAAGGAGCACTTAAAAAGTTAATGTTCTTGTTAAGTCATTTTTTACCCCCTCTCCATGTTTAGTGTAATAAAGGTGATTTACCATTTTTTCTGTTCTTCTTCTGTACCTTAAATACCAAATTCCCCTGTAAAATTTATGCATCGAGGTATTGTGGAATTTAATGCCATATGATAGTCATTTGTGGACACAAATATAACCAAGTTTCAATTTCGTTTGTTTCCTGATCTTCTCATCTGTCATGATCGATAGGTTCCCGGCCAAACATTCCATTCAAAGATGATGAAAACATAGACTTACCCATTTTCAATATAGTCACAATTACAAATGCTACAAACAATTTTTCTATTTCTAATAAGATTGGAGAAGGTGGGTTCGGACTAGTTTACAAGGTAATTTCAATTGCATTTAGTAAAGTCATTATAATTTTCTGTGTTGTGTATTTGTGAGTGTGCCTCAAAAGAGAGTAAATTCAAATCTTTGCATGAGGGTTTGAAAAAATCTTGTTTTTTCTTGTTTGTTTCATTGCTCTTCTATGTAGTGTCGATTTGCCTTAGGCGGCCCCATATAGGTGGCTTTCACCTTGGACATTTTGTTTGGCAAATGCACGTGTATGATGTTTTTATTTTCAATCTTTATTTACTTTCTTACAAAAAAAAAAAAAAAAAAAAAAATCTTGTTTATTTCCATAGGGTCAACTATCAACGGGACAAGAGATAGCAGTAAAGAGGCTCTCGGAGAATTCTAAACAAGGGCTCGGTGAATTTAAAAATGAGGTTATCTTGATTGCCAAGCTTCAACACCAAAATTTTGTTAGGCTTTTGGGATGTTGCATTCAAGGAGAAGAGAGGATGTTGATCTATGAGTATTTGCCCAACGGCAACTTGAGCTCCTTTATTTTTGGTTTGGTCCTTCGACCTTTCTTCTAACTTCTTCAATTGAATGTCGAAACCAAACTACGCACTACTCAAAGTTGTCCACCATTACGTCAACTATTGAATAGAAAACTAATATTCTATACAAATGCCTCTCTTGATCTATGTCCTAGATACCACAAAAAGCAACTCTCTTGAATGGAGGAAACACTTTGATATTATTGTGGGGATTGCTCGAGGGGTTCTCTACCTTCATCGGGATTCAAGATTGAGAATTATGCACAGGGATCTCAAAGCTAGCAATGTGCTGCTAGACAATGAGATGAATCCCAAAATTTCAAACTTTGGCATTGCTAGAGCTTTTGGAGCAGGTCAAATATCCGAGAAAATGAGAAGGGTGATTGGAACTTAGTAAGTAACCAAAAGATTTCTTGCATGTACTTACCCAACTTCAAGTTTCACCGACTTCTTTATTGATTTATTAATTTGATTATGACGTGCAATGGTTATATGTCCCCAGAGTACGTATTATGTGGGCTATTTTCAATGAAATCAAATGTTTTTAGTTTCGGAGAACTTGCTTTAGAAATAGTGAGTGGACAGAGGAATAGAAAGTCCTGACATCCTAACCATACTTACAACCTTCTTGGACATGTAAGTTTTTACATGAGTTTGTTCTCCTCATTTTTGGAATTTTCTTCCATTATTGATATCTAATATAAATGTGTTCTCTTAGGCATGGAAACTATGGATTGAAGAGAATGCCATCCAGCTAGTTGTTAAAAAGTTGGAAACCTCAGCAATGCTGACGTTAGAAGTATTAAAATGTATACAAATTGGTCTCTTGTGTGTGCAACAATGTCCTGAAGATAGGCCGACAATGTCATCTGTGGTGTCAATGTTGGATAATGGGAGTGCAATGTTGCCCCATCCTAGACAACGCGGATTCTATAAAGAGGAGAGTAGTGATGAGATAGAACTTGCATCGACTGTAGAAATAAAGTGTTCCACGAATGAGACAACTGTAATGCGATGATAAGAAATTCCAATTAAGCATATTAGCTCGTGTTTATTATTATTAATTTTCAATAAGAGTGTTAATGCCATATTTGATAACAGCCTTACTGACAGATGATATAGAAGTTTACTTGTTTGATAGCGAACGAGATAGAATGAATGACTGATTTTTACTGGGCAAAGACTTTTCGATGCTCAAATAGTACACTGGTGAGAGTTATGCAATCGAGGTTAGAATTGTAGAATATTTCCTTTGGAGGTAGGTGAGATCGATTTTGGATTGTGATCCCCTATTTCTTCTTGTGATTTTTTGTTCTTTTTATTTTTGGGAGAATATTCTTGTTTTATAGCAAAGCGAGATAGAATGAAAGATAAAAGACAATTTTAGTTCTCAAAATATGCAATTTTTTGTCATTATAGTTCATTAAATTTCAATTTTGCCATTTTGGTCCTCAAATTTGTCAATTTGAGTCAACTTAGTTCTAGGTTTAACGTCCGGTAACAGAAACATGAATAAAAGACAATTTTGGTCTCTAAAGTATGCATTTCTTGTCATTTTAGTCCCTCAAATTTTAAATTTTGTCATTTTACTCCTCAAAGTTGTCAATTTGAGTTAATTTGGTCCTAGCTCAAATTGACAACTTTAAGGATCAAAATGACAAAATTTATAACTGGATTAACTAAAATGGCAAGAAATGCATACTTGAGGGACCAAAGCTATATTTTATTCATATTTCTATTAACGGATGTTATACTTAGGACTAAATTGACAACTTTGAGAATCAAAATGACAAAATTAAAACTTAAAACGCGTACTTTAGGGACTAAAATTGTCTTTTATCCTAAAATGAATGATCGATTTTTATTGACCAAAGACTCTTTTTTTGTGATATTAGTGTCAATTAATTTTATGTGGTTTTGAGGATGTCCTTGTAAAAACTTGACAAAATGTGTATTATTTTTTTAGAAAATTCTTGAATCAAGTCTTTCCTACGTATAATACATTTCTATTTTGTTTATCAAACTTGCACTAAAAACATTCACACATGTAATTTTTGTAATAGTAAATTATGACAGTAGTCCTTATACTTTGGTCTTTGTGTTATTTCAGTCATTGTAATTTAAATTGGCTCGATTTTGACCTTGAATTATTACTTTATGTCAATTTGATCCAATTAGTTACAAATCTTAGCATTTTTTAAAAGAAAATATGCATATAAGTGTCATGTGTCATATTTTTAAGGGCAAAATTATAAATTTACCCAATGCAGTATGTTAACATCAACTAATTTTAGTAATAATTTTTCTTGAAAAACACTAACAATATTATCAATTGGACCAAATTGACGCAAATTTAAAATGAATGATCAAAATTAAGTCAATTGAAAGTGGAAGAACCAAAATGATACAAAGAGTAAAATACAGGAACCACCGATATAATTTGCTATTTTTTTAACTATGCAATTTCTGTTTGCTATTGCTTGAGTTAACAATTTGCATCCTAGGTCCAATCATTGATTTTCTTTTCATAAACACAATAAGATAGTCAAAAGAATTTAAGGATAATTTATTATTCTGTGTCGCAATGACACAGCCACTTGCTATTGCACAACTTGGTAGAAGAGATAGAATTCACGATTTTCGTTGAGTGATGAGCAATAAGAGAAGGTATAATGATTCGTGATTAATTTGTAATGTGTCATATGATATCCCATATATATTAGACAATTTTTTAATATTTTATGGACATCCGCTTACAATTATAAAAAACACAACGATTGATATGAAAAATTATATCAAATTTCACTAATTATAGTACACTTACAATTATACGTTAATTAATATTAGATCAATCAAATAATAATAATAATAATAATAATAATAATAATAATAATAATAATAATAATGTCATCAAATATTAAATAAAAATATAAATTTTATTCTTAAAAGTTTATTTTTATACTTTTAAACAATAAAAAAAAATTAATTGACAAAATTGCACCTTCCAGAACTAGTTAAAAGTTACCCAAACCCACCAAAACCTTCACCCTTCCAACCCAACAGCCACACCTACCAATTTCTATTTCTTACATGCATTTTGTCAAACACCTTCACCATATTTGGTTTACACCTTCACCATATTTGGTTTGTTTGTTGAGAGGTAATTTTTGAGAAAATTTTTTAAAAATTTATTTAGTTGAATTTTTTTTTAAATTTTTTTTAATTACGTTTCTCTCTATTACACATTAATCAATTACTTTTTCTCTCTCCTCACTCATTCTTTTACATTCTACACATCAATCAATTACTTTTTCTCTCACACCTATCTATTCACCTATAAAAAAAAAAACAAAAAAGGTAAATTATGTAAATGGTCCTATAGTTTACGCGATGTGTCAATTTGGTCATTGTTTTAATTTGCTTGATTTTGCCCCTTAATTTAACAGATTGTGTCATATTGATTCAATAAATAATAGCCGTTCGTTTTGGTGGATGAAAACTCAAACGATGTGTCAATTTGGTCCCTGTTAAAATCAAGCAAATTAAAACAACAGGGACCAAATTGACACATATTGTAAACTACAAAAACCAAATTGACACGTTTAAGCACGTGACGACTTTTTGTCCACCGAACCTAATGGTCGTTATTTATTAGACCAATATGACACAATCCATTAAATTAAGGGGCAAAATCGAGCAAATTAAAATAGCATGGATCAAATTGACACATCGTGTAAACTACAGGGACTATTTGCATAATTTACCCAAAAAAAAAAATCATCTGAGGGCTGTGATGTCTTGGGTACTTAACCCAATTGAATTTCTATTTAATTCTGTTTAAACACCTCATTTTCAAGTGTTTGATTTTAATTTTGAGACCTCGTAATCCGTGTAGTGTCACCACACTTCGTAACTCTCTTGTTTTAATTTTCTAAATTACTTCCAAGTTAAAGATTTGAATTTCGGATGTGAGGTCGGAACAAGAGTGTGGGAAACACCTTAGAAATTGATTTTCGGCACCAGGTTTTCTCGCACGTGCGGATTACTATAAGCGTGGATTGGTTTTCTGGGGACTAGACTGCACGTACGGAGGCCAGGGCCGTATGTGCGGGGATCTGGAATTGGAATGGGTTTTTCTTTTGCGTGAAAGCACACGTATGGCCTTAGGCCACCGCATGTGCGAGCGAGGTAGTCGCATATGTGGCCATGGGCTCCGTACATGCAAGGTTTCACATTTTTGTCCCAATTTTGTAGTCCATTTCACTCAAATCTGATCCCAAAACCCTATTTCTCTCATTTTCATTATACCTCTTTCTATGTGTCACTTTTCTCTCTCTCTCTCTCTCTCTCTCTCTCCCTCTACATTTACTCCACCAACCCCACATTTTCTTTGATTTCTCTCAATCCATTGAGATTTTGACCCTTGTTGTGTGCGGTGGATATTAGTTTTCGACACTGTCAAGATTTGGGGTTTTTCTCTATTCTCCTCTCCATAGTTTGAGGTAGGGATTTTTTGGAGTTATATATACATTTTAGCAAGTCTATGTTTTTTGTTAACATTTATGTGTGTTTTGAGTTAGGGTTTGATTAGATGGGGTTGTGATTTGCTCAAATGAAGGTTTTCTCAAATATTTCTTACATAGTTCTCAAATCTTTAAAATATTGGACTATGTGGATGATTTGAAGATTTTTTAAGAGAAAACCCCTCTTTGAAATGAGAAACCCTATTTTTTGGAAAAACCCTAGATTCTGGAAATTAGAGAAAATGTTGTGTTAATTGTAAAATCAAGATTTATGAAATATTGTTGTTGAGAAATGATTAAAGTGAATTGTTAATTGTAAATGTTGAAAATCCATGGAATGGAAGATTGATGTTGAGAGTTGATGAGAATGGCATTTTGTTATGCTACTGTTGAGAAATAAAGATTGGAAACAATAACTATCATATTGAAATTTCTTCAACTATATGAGAAAGAGAATGCATATGATGATGTGTTATTATTATCTTTTGAAAAATATATATTGTGGGTATATATATATATATTGAGTAGAGATTGGTATTTGATCACAACTAAGGATTGTGTCATTGAGATTGAAAATTATTCAGTGTTTGGTTTCAGTTTTCTGAATTCAGTTTTCTAAAAACTGAGTTTTTTGGTTTTTATATATATTTTTTTGTTTTTAGTGAATATTTTTAAAATTTTAAGCATTTTTTTTTTTACTTTTTTAGATGCACATTACTTAGTTGTATCTAAAAAATAAAATAGTTGTGAAAAAATATTTTAAACAATTAATAAATATACAAAAATACAAAAAATATATTGAATTTTTATTTTATTTTTTTTTGTATTTTTGGTATTTAGTAAAGTTTTTTAAGATTTTTTTTCACGAAAATTATACTTTTTGAGTGTAATTATGTTAGGTGTGTTTAAAAATTAAAAAAAATTGCTTAAAATATTTTAAAAAATTCAGTAAAAACAAAAAAATATGAAAAATAAGAAAGTAGAATTTTCTGAAAAGTATTTTAAAAAAACTGGAAACAAACATGGTGATAAAACTTTGGAAAATTAACAATGTATTGATATATTGCATTGTCATATCATTTCATCCTCATTGCTTTTCGATTGGCATGGTTGAGACTACATTTTGAATAAGGAGTTATTTTGTGAAGCAAATATTGTTTTGTATTGTTTTGGAGTAAATACGTTTGGTAAGTCTAGTTAGGGGGTGTAGTGTGGCTAAGCTACTACAAAAATTTTGATTTTTTGCGACGGCAAAATGCCGTCGCAAATACTCAAAATGCCATCTCAAAAATTTTTTTGCGACGGCAACTGACTTTTAGCGACGGCAAAAAAGGGGTCACAACAAAGGGCGTTGCTAAAAGTTTTTAGCGACGACATTTTTTTTGCGACGGCAAAGTTGCCTTTTTGCGACGGAATTATGCTGTCGACATTAATATGTAAAAAGTTGAGATTTTTTGAGACGGCATTGTGCTGCCGTCGCTAAAAGTATTATTTGCGACGGCAAAAAATGCTGTCGCAAAAGTGTTTTTATTGCAACTGGGTACTTGCTGTCGCTAAAAAGTTATTTGAAACAGCACAAACATGCCGTCGCTAAAGTATTTTTTGCGACGGCAAACAATACCGCCGCGAAAGGTTTTTTTACAACTATTGCCAATATCTTATACGATGACATTGCTTACGTCACAAAAAAAAATCTGGTTCTTATGTTTTTTTGAGACGGTGTGGTGCCGTCTCAAAAAAAAAAAAAAAAATGCAATAAAAATATTAAAAATATGAAAATTACCTATATTAAATGAAAAATAACTTAAAAAGAAACCGATAATTATATAATAATATAAAAATTTCAGTATAAAAATAACAATTCATCCATAATAAAAATATTCTTCCATTCATAACACATCAGCAAAATTATCCCACTATATAACAAGTTAATACCTCTGAACTAAACCCAAAAAGATTGGTCAGATTGCAAATTGGCCACTAGATCCATAAATAAAGAATATATTAACAAAAGACCAAAATAAAAGCTAAGATATACAAAAGGGGGCAAAGATTCTCCCAGGCATTATCAGCATTCTCTGAAACTATGTAGAGATGGCAAGAAACTACAAAAGAATCGGGTTTCTTGGCCATGACACTGAGGAGACCAGCATTCAACAAAAAGCAAACACATCATCATATCATCTGCCATTTAGGCGTGGATTAAGGCATCACTCCCAATAATTACAGCACAAAATCCTTCAATTTTGACACGGGCCTCCCTATGGCATGTAACCTGGATCAATCGCTCTTTTATCTGCAAAGATAAAAATAAATAAATTAAACGTTTAAAATCATGTTTTAAAAGTATGATAGAATGGCACGTAACCTAGATCATATGCTCTTTATTTTCAATAAAAAAAAATTGAAACAAAAGGTTCAAACAAAAGTCCTGTTTCCACAGTGTTGAGGCAAGGACACCCACACAGCATATGCACTATGTATACCAACTCAAGAATGAAAGCATTGCTACACTAGTCTATTGCGGAAAACCTCTAATCTATCAAGCCACAGGTGATCACTTATTTCCTCAAGACCACACCGAACCCATTACATGAATTCTCAAAATTTTCAGATATCTAAAAGCTCAACCAGAGTGAATATTTGTAAGTTGTATGCACAAATTAACTTCATAAATCGACAATGTTATCATTGTAATACACCACTCCCATAAATGAAATTTCTCACAATCTTATAACCATTTTTCTCCCTCAACACACAGGAATTGAATGAATAGCAAGATTTAAACGCAATTTATCATTTCTGATTCCTTTGGTAACTATTGCCAAATCTCAACATAAATAAAAGCAGTATACTAAAATTCTATTAGTTCTCAATAAAAAAACAAACATATAAAATAGATATCAGAACATGCAAATTAAAGGAGGTGTCAAACTGACATGTACATTGTAATTGGAAGTGCTGGCAGTATTGGAGTGATGATGCAATGAAGAAATTCTTAATCAACCAAAGCCAAATCCTTCACTAGCTTCATGGATAGCAAGGACCAAGTGCTCTTGAAGCTGTTCCTTGGAAGTATACTCAGGAAGGTCTAGTTGATTGAAGCTGGGGAAAAAAAAAGCCCAAACCTGGAACCCAATTCGAGTCCCGTCTTCTCCCACAAGTCTCTCGTACCTAGGCGGCTGTGTGGGCCAAGTTTTATGCTAAACCAATGCCGTTTGGTGATTTTGGGGCATCAACACCTCGAATTCAAGTTTCTTAAGGAACTAGTTTGCCTAGAGTGAAATCTGGCTCTAACTCTCAAACTAGGAACCCGGTTCGAGCCCCGTCTTCTCTCACAAGTCTCTCGTGCCTAGGCAGTCGTGTGTGCCAAGTTCCGTGCTAATCTGACCCCATTTGGTGATTTTGGGGCGTCAACCCCTCGAATTCAAATTTCTTAATGAACAATTTTGCTTAGACCGAAATCCGGCTCTAACTCCCAAACCAGGAACCCGATTGGAGTCCCGTCTTCTCCCACAAGTCTCTCGTGCCTAGGTAGTCGTGTGTGCCAAGTTTCGTGCTAATCCGACTCCATTTGGTGATTTTGGGGCATCAACACCTCGAATTCAAGTTTTTTAAGGAATTAATTTGCCTAGAGTGAAATCGAACTCTAACTCCCAAACCGGGAACCCGATTGGAGTCCCGTCTTCTCCCACAAGTCTCTTGTACCTAGGTGGTCGTGTGTGCCAAGTTTCGTGCTAATCTGACCCCGTTTGGTGATTTTGGGTCGTCAACACCTCGAATTCAAGTTTCTTAAGGAACTAGTTTGCCTAGAGCGAAATCCGACTCTAACTCCCAAACCGGGAACCCAATTGGAGTCACGTCTTCTCCCACAAGTATCTCATGCCTAGGCAATCGTGTGTGCCAAGTTTCGTGCTAATCCGACCACGTTTGGTGATTTTGGGACGTCAACACCTCGAATTCAAGTTTCTTAAGGAACTAGTTTGCCTAGAGTGAAATTCGGCTCCAACTCCCAAACCGGGAACCCGATTCGAGTCTCGTCTTTCCCACAAGTATCTCATGCCTAGGCGGTCGTGTGTGCCAAGTTTCGTGCTAATCCGACGTTGTTTGGAAATTTTGGGGCGTCAACCCTTCGAATTCAAATTTTTTAATGCACTAGTTTGCCTAAACCGAAATTCGGTTCTAACTCCCAAACCGGAAACCCGATTGGAGTCCCGTCTTCTCCCACAAGTCTATCGTGCCTAAGTGGTCGTGTGTGCCAAGTTTCATGCTAATCTAACCCCGTTTAGTGATTTTGGGGCGTCTACACCTCGAATTTAAGTTTCTTATGAAACTAATTAGCCTAGAGTGAAATCTGGCTCTAACTCCCAAACCGAGAACCCGATTGGAGTCCCGTCTTCTCTCACAAATCTCTCGTGCTTAGGCGGTTGTGTGTGCCAAGTTTTGTGGTAATCCGACCCCGTTTGGTGATTTTGGGGCGTCAACACCTTAAATTCAAGTTTCTTAAAGAACTAGTTTGCCTAGAGTGAAATCCGGCTCTAACTCCCAAACCGGGAACCTGATTCGAGTCTCGTCTTCTCCCACAAGTCTCTCGTGCCTAGGTGGTCATGTGTGCCAAGTTTCGTGCTAATCCGACCCCGTTTGGTGATTTTGGGACGTCAACACCTCAAATTCAAGTTTCTTAAGGAATTGCCTAGACCGAAATCCGGCTCTAACTCCCAAACCGGGAACCCGATTCGAGTCTTGTCTTCTCCCACAAGTCTCTCGTGCCTAGGTGGTCGTGTGTGCCAAGTTTCGTGCTAATCCGACGCCGTTTGGTGATTTTGGGGCGTCAACACCTCAAATTCAAGTTTCTTAAGAAACTAGTTTGCCTAGAGTAAATTTTTTTTAGTGTTTTATCATCTTGAACTAAATGCAACTGTTTTAAAGTAAAATCAAATTTTAACAATTGTGCCCTATAATTGAACCAAGAAATCAAAAGGCAAGTTCCAAAAATATGATGCATTATAATTTATAATATTGTATAAACTAATGTATGAGGATGAGAATATTGGACAAAAAAGTTTCTTGATTGCAATTATTCATGATGTTCTAAGAAGATAAATTGATTGACACAAACTAGTCATCTCTGTGTCCATCTTTCTCCTTTAACACAAACTATGTTCTCATTTCTATGCCTTTACCATCTCTGTACATCTCATTTCTATGCCTTTGTCATTTCTTCTATACACACACATATATATATATATATAACAACAATTGTATAAATCCAGAAAAACCACTGACCAACAGCTACATCAAAAAAAAATGCTATCCAGCAGATGCCAAAATTAATACCTTTTGTATGCAGCTCTTAGTTGCAGGAATCACGCAACCAGGTGGCGATTCTGAGTAAGAATCGCGATTCCGCGTTTCCTAGAAAGAAACATGTAGGAATTGCGTTTCTGTGGAGAGAGAAACGCGATTCAGTCAACGATGGGATCGTAAAGGAGAAAGAGAGAGAGAGAGAGAGAGAGAGAGAGAGAGAAACCTGGTGTCGCCGTCGATCTGTTACATGGATTCGCTGGTTTAGGGCATGGGTTTCTCGGACACGTCTTCGATCTATTACATAGCCTTCGATCTCTGTTACATCGCCTTCGATCTGGTCACGATCTCCTCTTCACTCTCTGTCTTTATCTCTCTCGATCTCCTCTTCTATCTCTCTGTCTTCTCTTCTTCAGTATCCCCTCGTCATCGTCTTCTTCTTCCTCTTCTTCTTCTTCGTTGTCGTCATCTTCGTCTTCTTCTTCTTCTTTCTCTCTCTCTCTCTCTCTCTCTCTCTCTCTCTCTCTCTCTTTCGTCGATCTGTGTCCCCTCCCGTTTTTAACATTTAATGAATATAATAAATAATATAATTTGTTATATAATAAATCTAATTAAATCATATATAATAAAAAAAATCTAATAAAATAAATCATTCAATTTTTTATTATTTATTTTAACATATTTTATTATTCCTTATTTGTTATATTTTTTTGCTAGAATATGCATGTGTCTTAAGGCACGGTGTAAATAATGTTGTGATCAAAATACAGTTGTAATTCATACGTATCATATTAAAATTTATGAAGTCTGTAATATTTTTTGACAGAAATATTGAAAAAATATAAAGAAATACTACTCTTTTTAAAAAATTGTAATAATTTTACTTGTATCATACACTTTATAAAACTCGAATAAAATAACAACGAAATAACCCAAAACTCCAGTGATGCAGCTCACAGAGAAGCACTGAAATACTTCCACCGCCGGCAAACAAATAATTATTCTGTTGTTTGTACCCATTTGTTAGGTTTTATTTCTTGGCAATCCCGTTTGACAAAACTCCTTTGAGATGTAATTTTATTCGCATTTTTATTTCAGTGAGGCTATGAGTTGTTAGATGCGAATCCAACCCGAATCGAGCCTTTCAGAGAAGTTTGTGATGCTAATGCTTTCAAGATTGCCACTTCGCTGATTATGACAGGGATCGAGATGCCCGGTCAGCTCACGAGGGTCCAGGGGGCAGCGCCCCTTGGCGGGTCCAAGGCAGCGCCACGGCGGGGTCGAGGGGCAGCACCCCCGAAGCAAAATGCAAAAATGCATTCCAAGTTGCCTGTCCGCTCGAGCGGACATTACCCCGCTCGAGCGAAGGATCCCTGGTTCCAGCAGTTTTGGTCGCCTGTAAAAGTACTGAGATGTGTGATTTCGCACTCGAGCGGGTTCTCCAGCGCTCGAGCGGACCTCTGTTATATCACGCGCATATTTTGCTGAAGCCGCTCGAGCGGGCTTTTGGGCGCTCGAGCGGACCGCGCGAACACAGTTTTTCGGATTTCATTAAGGATTGGGTTTTCTTCCAAATCTAAGATTACTTTTGGTTTTTCTATAAGTAGTTGGTTTTCTTCCAAAACTAAACTACTCTTGAATTCCTCCAGATCTTCTTTTTGGTTCTTAAGGTTTATATCTGGGGATATTTTGTTAGTTTTCTTTGATGTTTTATTGAGTATTCAACTCATGGTTTAAAGAGAGTACATCAAAGGTTTGGTTGTTCTACAAAAGAGAGAGTTGTTCTTCAGTGGATTCTGAAGAATTCGAGCCTGAAGATTTGGTAGATTCCGGGGTGGCTCATCGTAAATACAATTCCGAGGTGAAGACAGGTTAGAAGAGGCACATAGAGGTTAGTTCAATTAGGCGTGGATTCGCTAGGTAATTGAGAGTATTCCTGTGTAATTCCTTTAAATCTTCTTAGTGGATTGTTTTGTGGCTGTTGCCCGTGGTTTTTTATCTCAGTTGGAGGTGTCCAATTGTGATTTTTTCCACGTAAAATCGTTGTGTCTCTTTGTCTTGATTGTTTGATTGGGATTGTTATATTCTGCTTAAGATTGATACATAATCATAAATCAACATCTAGGGGATTTCTAGATTTTTCAATTGGTATCAGAGCGGGTCGTTCTTTTTTTTAAAAAAAATATATCTTTTAGAACGAGATCTTGTTTGATTTGTGACAATGGATTCAATTCGTGAGGGAAATTCTATGGTTCGACCACCCCTACTTGACGGATCCAATTATTCTTTTTGGAAAGCTCGTATGAGATCGTTTTTGAAATCTATAGATGAAAAAGTTTGGCAATCTGTCATGAATGGGTGGACCGAACCAACAATTACTATTGATGGAGTAACTTTCCCCAAACCAATTGATAAGTGGGACACAACTGATTACCAAAATAGTAGCTGGAATAGTAAAGTTATCAATTCTCTCTTTTACGCTGTCACACCTGAAGAGTTTTGTCGTATTTGCAATTGTGAAGTTGCAAAAGAGGCTTGGGATATCTTACAAACTATTCATGAGGGCACTCTTTCTGTTAGACGCTCTAAACTTCAAAGGCTCACGTCTAGTTTCGAAAACCTTTCAATAAAAGATAGTGAGACCTTTGATGAATTTTATGCGAAGTTGAGTGACATTGTAAATTTCAGCTTCAATTTAGGTGAAAAAAATACCAGAATCCAAAGTTGTGGGAAAATTTTTGAGATCCTTGCCCGATCGGTTCCAACCAAAAGTTACGGCTATTGAGGAGGCTCAAGATGTTGACAACCTCAAGCTGGATCAGTTGGTTGGAAATCTCCAAACTTATGAGGCACACAGGAATTTCAAAAAGAAACAAAAAGATATTGCTTTTAGTAGTGCTCATAAAGTTAGAGAGGATTCTGATGAGGATTGTGAGATAGATTCCAAGATTATGGCTGCTTTAAATGTGAGATTGATTCAACTCGTGAGGGAAATTCTATGGTTCGACCACCCCTACTTGACGGTTCCAATTATTCTTTTTGGAAAGCTCGTATGAGATCGTTTTTGAAATCTATAGATGAAAAATTTTGGCAATTTGTCATGAATGGGTGGACCGAACCAACAATTACTATTGATGGAGTAACTTTCCCCAAACCAATTGATAAGTGGGACACAACTGATTACCAAAATAGTAGCTGGAATAGTAAAGCTATCAATTCTCTTTTTTGCGCTGTCACACCTGAAGAGTTTAGTCGTATTTGCAATTGTGAAGTCGCAAAAAAGGCTTGGGATATCTTACAAACTATTCATGAGGGCACTCCTTCTGTTAAACGCTCTAAACTTCAAAGGCTCACGTCTAGTTTCGAAAACCTTTCAATGAAAGATAGTGAGACCTTTGATGAATTTTATGCGAAGTTGAGTGACATTGTAAATTCCAGCTTCAATTTAGGTGAAAAATACCAGAATCCAAAGTTGTGAGAAAAATTTTGAGATCCTTGCCCGATTGGTTCCAACCAAAAGTTACGGCTATTAAGGAGGCTCAAGATGCTGACAACCTCAAGCTGGATCAGTTGGTTGGAAATCTCTAAACTTATGAGGCACACAATAATTTCAAAAAGAAACAAAAGGATATTGCTTTTAGTAATGCTCATAAAGTTAGAGAGGATTCTGATGAGGATTGTGAGATAGATTCCAAGATTATGGTTGCTTTTGTTAAACAATTTAAAAAAATTTTTTTGAAAAAGAATCCTAATCTTTTGGAATCTACTCATACTCATAAATCCAAAGGCAAAGATAAACTCAAATTAATCCTATAGCCAAGAAAGAAAAAGGAGAGATACAGGGGAACTCTGAAAGTGTCCGATGCTATGAATGCCAAGGATTTAGCCACTTTGCTTCAGAATGCCCCACTCGTTTGAGGAAGAAGAAAGCCCTCGCTATCACTTGGGATGATAAATCAGAATCTGATAAAGATGAAAGTGACAATGAAGATCAAGGCGAAGAGGGGCATAAACAATTTCTTACTTTCATGGCGGCTTCCGAAACTGAAGAACAAACAGAGTCTTCGAAGAGGTCAGTTGAGAATACCACTGATGATGAATCCTCGGAGAGTGATCATGAAGAGCTTGAGCAAGCTTATGAAAAGTTGTACAAGGAGCCTCTTAACTTATTCAAATTGAATGACAAACTCACAAAGAAACTCAAAGCATGTGAAAGTGAGAATGTCAAACTTAAGGAGGAGATTTCCGAGGCCAGGATTAATGCCATCAAGGTAGCTAATGATCGACAAGTTCTTTGTGCAAAACTCTTGACTTGTGAGACAGAGAGGAATGAGCTACAGGAAACCCATGCCATATATGAAAAAAAAAAATTGAAACTCTCGAGATGTCTCAAGTTGCTTTGGAAGAACTTATGATCAAGAAAGAGGAAGAACTCAAGTGTGCTATGGCTACCATTGGTATTTGGAACAGAGGATCAAAGACTTTGGACAATATTATTGGGTCTCAACAAATTTGTTCAGACAAGAGTGGCATTGGCTTTGGTGGTAAGAAAGACCAAAACCAGAGTGCATCTACATCTCATGATACAAGAACTCAAGGAAAAGGCGAACAAAAAATTCAACATGAGGATAGACTTCTCAAACTTCCTAGAGTTGGTAAGGTAAAAGAAAAAAAGGTACACCCTATACATCCTATTTTTATTTGTCATCATTGTGGTATGCATGGTCATATTCGCCCTTATTGTTATAAGTTGCATGGGAAAGTGTCTCAAAAGGGTAAAAATTCGAATACTTTTTGGGTTAGGAGACAACCTTACATGTCCAAGTAGAATACCAAGATTCATAAGGGTGTTTACAATGCCACGACATTTACCAAGACTGCTAGACCTAACTTTGTTCGTACTAAAGCGGTTTGGGTGAGAAAACTTGATTTGTGTTAATTTGTTTATTCATTTTAGTTTTTTTGGGTTTCTGTGTTTTTTTTTGTCATTACATGGGTGCTTGTTCTTTTTTTTTTTGTCTTGCTTTATTTAAGAAAAAAAAAAATCCCAAAAAGATTTTCGTAGTATGGTTTTGCAAGCTTGAAAATTTTGAGCGGTCCTTGGTGCATATTGGAATTGATGAGAATGCCCATTACATGTTAATATATGTATGCTTTCTGTGGTCATTACTCGTTTTGGAGTGTGTGTTTTTTGATTAGTATGTCTCATTCTGTACACACTCTTGGATTAGCAAATCTTGGAGTCTTCTGCCTTAGTGATTATTTTTTCTCTATGGACTTCTGTCATTGATCTTTTGCGTTTCTAGGGGATTTGACCTATACTAGCATATCATGGGTGATGTTGAGTCTCTTAACCATCCTCCATCTTTTTGCATCTCCATGGCTTTCTCCTTAATTCTTTGTAGTCTAGCCATGAGGAGAAGGCTACGTCAGAGTCACCAACCAGGCCATCCTTATTATATCCATGCTTCTCTGGTTCGATTTCCATACTCTTGAGCGTGTCAGCCGCCAATGATTGTGCAAAACAAAAAGAAAAAGAAAAAACAAAAAAAGAAAAAGAAAAAGAAAAAATATGCAAAAGAAAGAAAAAATGTGCAAAAGAAAGAAAGAAAAAAAAAAAGATTCATTGATTGAGGGGGAGCCTCCGCTTTTACTCACCAAATACCCCTTGATTCCTAGTGGTTTGACTTTCCTTTGTTGTGCTTAGATTCTCTTGTCAGAGGTCCAACTTTCAGATCATTACTAGGATTGAATCTAGTGTTTGTCGAACTTCAAGAGTCACACACACACTTTTATCATGGGATCTATGCTTTTCACATAATGCATCACTTTCTTTTATGAGGAATCTTCTAGAGGTTGTGCACATTGTGTTTTCTTGTAATGGTGCTTCTTGGATAATCTTATGTGTATTAAGGTACTAATCTGAAATTCCTTACTTGCTCCACCATATTTTTTTTGTTGTTTTTCTCTTATTGTTCACTGTTTTCAGTGTTTGTGGTTGCTTTTAGTGAGGGGGAGTTTGGTTCATCTTGTTTTGGGTTGGTAAGGGAGTTTGGTTTATCATTGCAAGAGTTTGTTTACATGAACACTTTGATATGTTTGGGAGATTAGCTATATGTTTTGCATGTTGCTATGCACTGTTGGCCCTTCTTGTATGTTCCTGGTATTTACATCGTCATATCATTGCTTGTGTAGTTTATGATCTTGTTTTTATTGTTTGAGAGTTGTTTTTCATGAGTCTTAGTTTTTCATCAATTCATGTTTTCCATCTCATGTTTCAAGTTAATCGTGTCATATGTCTATTGCTTATTCATATATTCTTGTGGGACTAATAGTTGTTTTGGAGATTGTGGCAGTAGTAACTGTTTTGCAGATCATGACCTTGAGAAAGAAGTTGACTTTTGTTGGCTGTAATGGGTTGGGGTGTTTAGGATTTTATTTGTTAGGTGTGTTTTGTCACGGCATTGCCAATGGGGGAGATTGTTAGGTTTTATTTCTTGGCAATCCCGTTTGACAAAACTCCTTTGAGATGTAATTTTATTCGCATTTTTATTTCAGTGAGGCTATGAGTTGTTAGATGCGAATCCAACCCAAATCGAGCCTTTCAGAAAAGTTTGTGATGCTAATGCTTTCAAGATTGCCACTTCATTGATTATGACGGGGATCGAGCTGCGCAGTCAGCTCACGGGGGTCCAGGGGGCAGCGCCCCTTGGCGGGTCCAGGGCAGTGCCACGGCGGGGTCGAGAGGCAGCGCCCCCGAAGCAAAATGCAAAAATGCATTCCGAGTTGCCTGTCCGCTCGAGTGGAGAATCCCTGGTTCCAGCAGTTTTGGTCGCCTGTAAAAGTACTGAGATGTGTGATTTTGCGCTCAAGCGGGTTCTCCAGTGCTCGAGCGGACCTCTGTTATATCACGTGCATATTTTGCTGAAGCTGCTCGAGCGGGCTTTTGGGCGCTCGAGCGGACCGCGCGAACATAGTTTTCCGGATTTCATTATGGATTGGGTTTTCTTCCAAATCTAGGATTACTTTTGGTTTTTCTATAAGTAGTTGGTTTTCTCCCAAAACTAAACTACTCTTGAATTCCTCCAGATCTTCTTTTTGGTTCTTAAGGTTTATATCTGGGGATATTTTGTTAGTTTTCTTTGATGTTTTATTGAGTATTCAACTCATGGTTTAAAGAGAGTACATCAAAGGTTTGGTTGTTCTACAAAAGAGAGAGTTGTTCTTCGGTGGATTCTGAAGAATTTGAGCCTGAAGCTTTGGTGGATTCCGGGGTGGCTCATCATAAAGACAATTCCGAGGTGAAGACAGGTTGGAAGAGGCACATAGAGGTTGGTTCAATTAGGCGTGGATTCACTAGGTAATTGAGAGTATTCCTGTGTAATTCCTTTAAATCTTCTTAGTGGATTGTTTTGTGGCTGTTGCCCGTGGTTTTTTATCTCAGTTGGAGGTGTCCAATTGTGGTTTTTTCCACGTAAAATCGTTGTGTCTCTTTGTCTTGATTGTTTGATTGGGATTGTTATATTCTGCTTAAGATTGATACATAATCATAAATCAACATCTAGGGGATTTCTAGATTTTTCACCATTAATATATATAATACTACCAAATAAATAATTATTATGTTGTTTAAGAATTTAAATTTAGTAGTTTATCCAACAAATAATAAAAGCTAAATAAATTAAGATTCTAAAAATAAAAATAATAATAAATACAGTATTGTGATTTCCCAATAGATTATAACCAGGCAAGTCCCCAAGGTTGGTTTGGAGGTTTAAAAATGTATCACTCATAAAAGTAATGCGTCACCTAGTGTATATCCGTGTCTAAATTAATTATAAGATTACAATATAATTAAATTTAAAAGTATTGATTTAAAATGTAATTTATCAAATTTATTGACTTTGAAATGAATTTTGTAAAAGTACCCAAACATAAATACACCCCAATAAAATTAAAGTAAAATTGAAAAATATAATTTATTAATAGAATTTGAAGTCAAAATTCTATTAATAAAAAAACTGTTCTTTTCAGTTTTTTCACAAATTACACGACTCCCATTATTTCTTCTCTGTTTCTCAAAATTCACTTTTATGATCATTTTTTTAACATAACCCAATTTAAACTTAATTTAAATTTTGAGTTTATATTTATCTACGTACACACACACACAAAAACATTTTTTGCATAAACATAACTCATAAACTCAATTTTCATACAAATTTAAATTCACCATTTTTTTTTAACAGAACTCCATTTAAATTTTGAGTAATTTATCCAAAAAAAAAAAACCAACATTTTCTACAAATATTTTTCAAAAAGAGTGGATTTAAAAAAAAAAAAAAATTTAAACCCACTTTTTTTTGTGTGGTGTTATGCTCAGGTGACCCCCAACCTCTCTGTAATGTCTCCCACTCACTCTCTCTCTCCATCTTCCCCACTTTCTCTCTCTAATCTCTCCAGAAAGGTCTATCTTTCTCATTCTCTCCTTTCATAGGAAATCAACACCCATTCTCTCTCTTTCTGATTCTCTCATCTCTTTCTCAGTTTGAATGTTTAAAAAAACAAATCTTAGAAAAACAAATAGAAACCCAAATCTTAGAAACACAAACCAAATTGATGTATATCAAGTGTGATTCCATTCAACATATGGATTAAGGTTTAGAAAACACAAGCCCAAACATCCCCAAAACCAAAATTCCCAAACATCCATGCCCCGTGGAGTACCAAAAGAGGCTTTTAGCCCAGACCAAAATAACCAAAAAAGTTAAAAATTAAAAAATCAATCCACAACAAAAATCATGGCCTTATTAAATATTGTAAAGACCTTTGGTGAGATTTCTGAAAACAAATGCCAAATTTTCCAACATTTTCGAACCAAAAGCAAACCTCCCATGTCCAATTCAAAACCAATTGATTATTTTAACAAATCCAAACACACACAAATCCAAACCAAACTTGATTCCAGTTATTTTCCCACCCCAAACTGTTGATGAGGGACTTTCTTCCATCTCTTTTACAACATGCCTATCATAAACAAAAACTCAAATCGAATGCCTGCCACAAATAAGAAACAACAAAACTACATGAAATTGGGGGAAATTTAACAAAAAAAGGGGGTTCGAACTGGTTTTCTTAAAATGAAGTTTTCACTTGCAATTAACAAAGCAAGAAAAAATAGTTACAAATACAGAAGAAAGGCATCTTTACATCTGCGTGATTCTGGTTCATATAATAACATAAGCACAACAACAAATCACATTACTCTTCTAACCTCAGCTCTACTACAATTAAATTCCCAAAAGAAGCACCCTATCTGCGCAAATTTCCAAACCCTCTGTTTGATAGCTGAAAAATAAGGTTTTTTTTTTTTTGAGTTATCCTCTTTCAACTTTTTTCAAAATAAAAAACACAGCAAGCTGATGGAGGCGATGTAGCGGTGGAGGCCATGCGGCAGTGGAGAGTTGCTGTCGGTGGTAGCCGAGGGAGAGGAGGAGGGAGAGGAGGAGGGATCAAAGAAATCTGGAACAAAGGGAATAAAACCCTTTTTGTTCAGTTCATACAGAACAGTCTTTGTTCATTTTCTAACACACAACATCAATTTCAAAAGGTTAGATAGAGTAGTGTATGACCGTGATTTGATAAAAGCAAATAATTCTAATTTATTGGATAAAAGCACGTTTGACAAAATGTGGGTTCATACTCATCATCTGCCAGTTGGTCTCTTTGATGGGAATGAGATTATCAGCGCGCACAACTTCTCTACTGAACTTGTAACATCATTCTGGTCATTGGAACAACCTGCCTGTGAAAGATCCAGTGCAGAAGGACAGTGTCCATTAACAAAACTATAACTATATTCTGACACAGATTTGTGCTGTCCAATTACTTCTGGACCAACATTTGCACCAGAGGAAGTACCAACCTCATATTGAAACCCCTTCTCTGGAGAAAATGAGCCATTTCTACCCTTTACATACTTATAAACTGCATCTACCTTGTTTTTTGCCCAGCCAAACACAAACACAAATAAAAATAAAAAAGAGAGAGAGAGGTATCGCGGAAACTAACAAAGATAAAATCTTGAAATTTCAAGCGGAAACTGAAATCATTACCCAACTAAATAAAAATATACTCACAAAGATAATATATATAAAAAATGTGTAACAACCCACATTCATGTCGTAGTCATGTTCATGAGCACTCGCATAACCTTGTCTTGTTAAGTTACAATCATGAATCTTGTCTTGTTTTGACTATTGTTTTGAGCATGCTTTGTTCCTTCCTTGGAGTCTCACGCCTAAGTCTTGTCAAGCCTAGATTATCCCAAGCCGAGGTCATCCTATACCTAGAACCATCTTGGAACCACTTTGATTGACCTCTACCTTCGTCCTGGCATACTGACCGAGATGTCACTATCTAGGCCGAGGTGTTCATCACCAAGGCCGAGATGTGTATCATCTAGGCCGAGATGTCACCCTTGAACCCTAGTGATCCTGCTCCTAGATTGGTACGACCTAGACCGAGGTGTGGCACATCTAGGCCAAGGTGTGGCACAGCTTAGTCAAGTGTTGTCCTTCTTAGCCGAGATCATTGTCATCCTACTTGCCGATGCCTTGTTCCTGGCCGATGTCAGTGCCTCGTCAGAGAGTCCATACCGCATTACTTGTTAAACACCCTTTCGCCCATGCTTTGTCTGGTTTGTCAGCCACCTTTTCAGGGAAATCCAACCAGTCACCGCCACGTGTCCCAGCAGAAGGCTAAACCCAGAACCGAGTGTGAGAACCTATCATTTGTTGTATATTGTTTTGGAAATTGGAGAGAGAAGCTCTAGGGGGAAGAAGAACTTTAGAGTGAGAAAGTAAACCTTCGAGCTTGATTTCTTGAGGTCAAACCGTTAGATCCGTGTTCTAAGGTTAGATTCTTGATCCGCTCTTGTTGTTCTGTATGTTTATGATATTGCACTGCATGATCGAAAAGATTTGTGAGCCATGCACCGACTTAAAGTCCGGTTTTAGAAAGAGAAAATAGTGCTCATGTGTTCTTGAAGAAAAGTCATGTTTTGATTCGAAGGCTCATGCCTAGATCCATGTTTTTGTGTTTGTTCTTGCATGATTTTCAAGTATGGGTACCCAGGTCCATGTTTTCGAACTCATGACATGAAATCCCAGATTTTGTAACAAGTTACGAACTTGCATCCATCTTTCTCATGATCATGTTCATCATGTTCTTCATGTTCTTCAAAGGGAAACCCAGGTTTTCCCGACCTTGCTTTTGAATGAGGCCATGGGGACAACACCTCGGCAAGGAAGTGTAGGACCTCGGCTTAGACCTGGTTGGTACCCAGCATGTCTTCCTGACATGTAAAACAGTGTTTCGGCCTCCAGCATGTTTTCCCGAGATCAATTACATGCATATAAGATTTGTTTTGAGAAGTGCATTCAATAGGCCTTACCATGTGTTTGTAGGACTTGGGCTTGTCTCGACCCCGACGTTTGAAGAGCTATGTGAGTGGTATTTTTAATAAAGTTATGTTATAACGTCTTGTTAAAGCTTTGCCTTGTTTTGATAAAAGTATTTGATTTAGCATGAATGATTATCCCTATTTGTATATCAAACACTATCTTGTTTTGATGACATGTCTTGAAGGTCCTTAGTTGCAGGGGACTATAATGCAACTGCACTCTTGTCTTGAAAGTCCTTAGTTGCAGGGGACTATAATGCAACTGCACTCTTGTCTTGAAATGTCATCACCCCATGTAATATGTAGATGTTATTAACATCCAAGGAACTTGAAAGACCGACCAACGAACTTGACTTGCCTCTTGATTTGTGAAGTTATACTATGTATTATTGTTTTGAAAGAACCTCAGATAATAATCATGCAAAAACCTTTATTTCTAATATCATTCACTGAGTATCCAAGATCACCCTCCCTATGTATATATGTAGGTGATGAGCAAGAAGGCATTGAGGCCTAGATGTGCTGCCGATGTGTTTTGAGTGTATTGCCGACGTGTTTTGGATTCATCATTTTGTGACATCTTGAAGATCATGCTTCTTAGCTTATATTTCATGTGTAATTTGTATATGTCGGCTTGAGAAGCCTTTTGATCAAGATGTATTTTGTACTTAATTTCTGTATTAAAGCTATGTAAAAGATGTATGCCATTTCATTTAACTTATGCACAGCTCTTATGGACTAATTAGATTTATATGTATTGCTTCCACACTTGTAAGCCCCGTATTCCATACTCTGATTGTGTTAAAATTTTGGAAGTTGGCCTTCGGTAATCACGGATTACTGGCCATCACGACACCAAACTACTAGGGGCGGTTTGGGGGCGTGACAGATTGGTATCAGAGCCCGAGTTCCTCGGTGTACGTTATTCACACACTTTGAGTCCTAAAGAGCATAGGATGTCCCTTAGAATGATTTTAGGGTTGCATCATATTGCTTGCTACTTTATAAAGTGTGCATCATCTCGGCATGAACATTTTGTTACATCAGCATGATTATATTCTCCTGCATATATGTTCATTTGTTCATTCTGTTTAAGTGTCACATCCTGCATACCCCCAGCATCATGAGGAGAGGTAGACCTCCAATTGGCCGAGATCATTCCGAAGATAGATTGGAGAGACTGGAAAGGCTAGTCGAAGGCTTGGTTCGCGAGCTGAGACAACCAAGGCCGCAGGATACTGGTACCACTTCTACCCAAGCCGAACAGACTAATGGCCGATATGCAGCTCCGCCTCCACCTCCTCCAATGCCGCAAGTGCCTCCGCAACAAACTTTGTATGGGAGCAACACGATAACTCTAATCAGAGAGTTCAAGAAAATGAAACCGCCAAGATTCCAAGGGGGCATAGAACCAATGAAAGCTGAGGCGTGGGTTTTAGAAATGGAGAAGTTGTTTGAAATTTTCCCCAGTACAGACGCTCAGAAGGTATCTCTGGCAGCGTTCACGTTAGACGACGACGCCCGCAGGTGGTGGATGATGGTTCGAGAAAGTAATCCGGGTTTGACTTGGGCCAGATTTCTGGAGTTGTTCTATAACAAACATTTTCCCCTTAGCGTCCGAGACCGAAAGACCACGGAATTCCAGAATCTGACACAAGGGAATAAGACAGTGGCAGAGTATGATCGTGCCTTTACTGAATTGGCGAGGTATGCGCCCCACATGGTTGATGACGACTACCGGAAAGCGAGAAAGTTTGAGAGCGGGTTGCGTGGACCGATACAAGACCGGGTCAACATGCTCAATATGCCGACATACGCCGGAGTACTAGACAAGGCCATTTTGGCTGAAGCTAATCTGAACCGATACCAGAGTTCAGGTGAGGGTCAGAAGAAGAGACAGAATTATGATAATCGCCGAGTTCCGTTCAATGCCAAGAAGAAGATTAAGGTGGACAGTTCCAACAACTCAAATCAGGAAGGCAATGCTAAGCCGATGTGTGCGAGTTGTGGAAAGCTACATTTTGGGATCTGCCGTTGGGCGACAGGGGCTTGCTACGAGTGTGGAGAGATAGGCCATCGTGTGAAGGACTGCCCGAAGACAAGGACTGATAATGGAAAGAGGAACGGAAGCACCTCAGGTTCTGCACAGAATAACACCGGGGGAATATAGACGAGACAGGGCAGAGTTTTCGCATTGGTACCAGGAGACGCCCAGAATGCCGAAGCAGTGGTGTCAGGTACTCTTCCAATTTGTTTCCAAGATGCATACGTATTGATTGATTCGGGTTCTACGCATTCATTTGTATCTGCTGCATTCGCCGAGAAGTTGAGTAGGAAATTAGAACCCCTTGATTATGTATTATCTGTGTCTACTCCATCCGGAAGAAATATGATTGTTGCATCCATTTATAGGGCGTGTATTGTTGTGATTGAGGGTGTAGAGTTGTTAGTTGATTTGATGCCATTAAGCATGACCCCTTTCGATGTCATATTGGGAATGGATTGGCTAGCAGCGAATCAAGCATCCATTAATTGTGCTACTAAGAGCGTCACATTGAGAACCCCAAGCAACGCCAAGGTCATTTTCCAGGGTAAAGGAGTAGTACCCCCACCTTACTTAATCTCATCCCTGAAAGCCTATAAGTTGATCCAAAAAGGGTGTCAGGGTTATTTGTGCAGTATACTAAGTGATCTGAATGGAAGTGTGGAATTAGCCGACGTACCCGTTGTTAGGGAATTCCCCAACGTCTTTCCAGACGAATTGCCAGGCCACTTAACCGATAGAGAAATAGAGTTTACTGTTGACATCATGTCGGGAACACAGCCGATCTCCAAAACACCCTATAGGATGGCTCCAGCTGAACTTAGGGAATTGAAACTGCAATTGCAAGAGTTGTTAGATAAGGGATTTGTTAGGCCGAGCACTTCACCATGGGGAGCACCCGTTCTATTTGTTAAGAAAAAGGACGGTACACTTCGCCTTTGCATCGACTACAGAGAACTTAATAAGGTGACCATTAAGAACAAGTATCCATTGCCTAGGATTGATGATTTGCTTGATCAACTACGAGGAGCACGAGTCTTTTCCAAGATTGACCTCAGGTCGGGCTACCATCAGTTGAAGGTTAAGGCCGAAGACATCGAGAAGACTGCTTTTCGAACAAGATATGGCCACTACGAGTTTTTGGTAATGCCTTTCGGAGTAACCAATGCCCCTGCAGCATTCATGGACTTGATGAACAGAGTCTTTAAGCCATATCTAGATGAATTCGTAATTGTTTTTATCGACGACATATTGATTTATTCCAGGAGTGCGAGTGAGCACGAGGACCATCTGAGGCTTGCCCTACAAATCTTGAGAGATAAAAAGTTGTACACCAAGTTGAGTAAATGCGAATTTTGGCTTTCCAGCATTTCATTTTTAGGACATGTAATTGATGAAGAGGGTATATCAGTTGATCCCAGTAAGATTGAAGCCATTGTGAATTGGCCGACGCCGACCAACGTGTCCGAGATTCGTAGTTTTTTGGGCTTGGCAGGGTATTACAGAAAGTTTGTAAAGGACTTCTCGAGGATTGCAGTACCACTGACACAACTAACTAAGAAGGGAGCAACATATGAATGGACTAATGACAGGGAGTCAGCCTTCCAGGAATTGAAGACGAGGTTAGTTACAGCACCAGTTCTTGTCCTTCCATCAGGTAATGAAGAATTTCAGATTTACAGTGATGCTTCGCACAAAGGTTTGGGTTGCGTGTTAATGCAAGGAGGCAAAGTCATAGCATACGCATCTCGTCAACTGAAACCCAGTGAAAAGAACTATCCTACCCATGATTTGGAGCTAGCTGCCGTGGTTTTTGCTTTGAAAATATGGCGTCACTACTTATATGGAACTTATTGCCAAGTTTTCACAGACCACAAGAGTCTGAAGTACTTGTTCACCCAAAAAGAGTTGAACATGAGGCAGAGAAGATGGCTTGAGCTATTGAAGGACTATGACATGCAGATTCAGTATCATCCAGGTAAGGCAAACTCCGTAGCCGACGCACTGAGCAGGAAGGTAGTTGGAAGTTTGGCGTGCCTGACAGTGATCTCAGTGGAACCGACCATCATTGAGGAAGTGAAGACCAGACAGATAGAGGATAAATTCCTCAAGAAGGTAATTGATGAATTCGTCACCAAGCCGAGGTCAGGATACACCGTAGAAAATCAAGTGCTTAAGTTTGAAGGAAGATTGTGCGTGGCCGACGTCCCAGAGTTAAAAAGGAAGATTTTACAGGAAGCCCATAACTCCAAGTTTTCCATTCATCCAGGGAGCACCAAGATGTATCGAGATGTAAAGCGGACCTTCTGGTGGCCAAACATGAAAAGAGAGATAGCCGAGTTTGTATTTCAGTGTCTGTGTTGTCAGCAAGTGAAGGCAGAACACCAGAGACCGGTAGGACTTCTTCAGCCCCTGTCAATTCCTGAGTGGAAGTGGGAACATATCTCCATGGATTTCGTAGTAGGTTTGCTGAGGACGCAAAGAGGTATGAACTCAATTTGGGTCATAGTTGATAGATTTACTAAGTCAGCACACTTTTTGCCCGTCAAGACTACATTCAATGCCGATCAACTCGCCGAATTGTATATGAATGAGATCGTTAGACTTCACGGTGTGCCGATGTCTATTGTGTCAGACCGAGATCCGAAGTTCGTTTCTAGATTCTGGCAGAGTCTACAAGGAGCCTTGGGAACCGAGTTGAGGTTTAGCACGGCTTTCCACCCCCAGACCGACGGACAAACAGAAAGAACGATTCAGACACTCGAGGATATGCTCAGGTTGTGTGTATTGGATTTCCAGGGGAATTGGGAATCGCATCTGCCATTAGTAGAGTTCGCATACAACAACAGTTACCAAGCTAGCATTGGCATGGCGCCGTACGAAGCTCTGTATGGAAGGGAGTGCAGGTCGCCGATATGTTGGACCGAAGTAGGAGACAAAGCTCTAATTGGCCCCGAGTTGGTTCAAATGACAACGGAAAAGATTAAACTCATTCATCAGATGATTAAAACCGCGCAGAGTCGACAGAAGAGTTATGCCGACCAGAGAAGGAGGGAGCTAGAATTTGAAATTGGGGATCATGTATTTCTGAAGGTCTCGCCGATGACAGGAGTTTCGAGATTTGGGAAGAAGGGGAAACTAGCACCCCGATATATTGGGCCTTTTGAAATTCTAGAGAAGGTTAACACCGTTGCTTACAGACTTGCTCTGCCACCAGATTTGAGTCAAGTCCACAGCGTGTTCCATGTTTCAATGTTGAGGAAATATATCCGAGACCCGCTACATGTAATAGATTATTCCGGGATTGTAGTTAATGAAGACCTAGGCTACGAGGAGAAGCCGATGAAAATTGTTGACAGACAAATGAGGCAGTTGAGATACAAATCGATACCGATGGTAAAAATCGAATGGGAAGAGCATTATGGCAGGGAGGCCACGTGGGAAAAGGAAGAGGAAATGAAAATCCGTTATCCGGAGTTATTCATAGAACAAGGTAACTTAAGTTTGGGGACCAAACTTCTTTAAGGAGGGGAGACTGTAACAACCCACATTCATGTCATAGTCATGTTCATGAGCACTCGCATAACCTTGTCTTGTTAAGTTACAATCATGAATCTTGTCTTGTTTTGACTATTGTTTTGAGCATGCTTTGTTCCTTCCTTGGAGTCTCACGCCTAAGTCTTGTCAAGCCTAGATTATCCCAAGCCGAGGTCATCCTATACCTAGAACCATCTTGGAACCACTTTGATTGACCTCTACCTTCGTCCTGGCATACTGACCGAGATGTCACTATCTAGGCCGAGGTGTTCATCACCAAGGCCGAGATATGTATCATCTAGGCCGAGATGTCACCCTTGAACCCTAGTGATCCTGCTCCTAGATTGGTACGACCTAGACCGAGGTGTGGCACATCTAGGCCAAGGTGTGGCACAGCTTAGTCAAGTGTTGTCCTTCTTAGCCGAGATCATTGTCATCCTACTTGCCGATGCCTTGTTCCTGGCCGATGTCAGTGCCTCGTCAGAGAGTCCATACCGCATTACTTGTTAAACACCCTTTCGCCCATGCTTTGTCTGGTTTGTCAGCCACCTTTTCAGGGAAATCCAACCAGTCACCGCCACGTGTCCCAGCAGAAGGCTAAACCCAGAACCGAGTGTGAGAACCTATCATTTGTTGTATATTGTTTTGGAAATTGGAGAGAGAAGCTCTAGGGGGAAGAAGAACTTTAGAGTGAGAAAGTAAACCTTCGAGCTTGATTTCTTGAGGTCAAACCGTTAGATCCGTGTTCTAAGGTTAGATTCTTGATCCGCTCTTGTTGTTCTGTATGTTTATGATATTGCACTGCATGATCGAAAAGATTTGTGAGCCATGCACCGACTTAAAGTCCGGTTTTAGAAAGAGAAAATAGTGCTCATGTGTTCTTGAAGAAAAGTCATGTTTTGATTCGAAGGCTCATGCCTAGATCCATGTTTTTGTGTTTGTTCTTGCATGATTTTCAAGTATGGGTACCCAGGTCCATGTTTTCGAACTCATGACATGAAATCCCAGATTTTGTAACAAGTTACGAACTTGCATCCATCTTTCTCATGATCATGTTCATCATGTTCTTCATGTTCTTCAAAGGGAAACCCAGGTTTTCCCGACCTTGCTTTTGAATGAGGCCATGGGGACAACACCTCGGCAAGGAAGTGTAGGACCTCGGCTTAGACCTGGTTGGTACCCAGCATGTCTTCCTGACATGTAAAACAGTGTTTCGGCCTCCAGCATGTTTTCCCGAGATCAATTACATGCATATAAGATTTGTTTTGAGAAGTGCATTCAATAGGCCTTACCATGTGTTTGTAGGACTTGGGCTTGTCTCGACCCCGACGTTTGAAGAGCTATGTGAGTGGTATTTTTAATAAAGTTATGTTATAACGTCTTGTTAAAGCTTTGCCTTGTTTTGATAAAAGTATTTGATTTAGCATGAATGATTATCCCTATTTGTATATCAAACACTATCTTGTTTTGATGACATGTCTTGAAGGTCCTTAGTTGCAGGGGACTATAATGCAACTGCACTCTTGTCTTGAAAGTCCTTAGTTGTAGGGGACTATAATGCAACTGCACTCTTGTCTTGAAATGTCATCACCCCATGTAATATGTAGATGTTATTAACATCCAAGGAACTTGAAAGACCGACCAACGAACTTGACTTGCCTCTTGATTTGTGAAGTTATACTATGTATTATTGTTTTGAAAGAACCTCAGATAATAATCATGCAAAAACCTTTATTTCTAATATCATTCACTGAGTATCCAAGATCACCCTCCCTATGTATATATGTAGGTGATGAGCAAGAAGGCATTGAGGCCTAGATGTGCTGCCGATGTGTTTTGAGTGTATTACCGACGTGTTTTGGATTCATCATTTTGTGACATCTTGAAGATCATGCTTCTTAGCTTATATTTCATGTGTAATTTGTATATGTCGGCTTGAGAAGCCTTTTAATCAAGATGTATTTTGTACTTAATTTCTGTATTAAAGCTATGTAAAAGATGTATGCCATTTCATTTAACTTATGCACAGCTCTTATGGACTAATTAGATTTATATGTATTGCTTCCGCACTTGTAAGCCCCGTATTCCATACTCTGATTGTGTTAAAATTTTGGAAGTTGGCCTTCGGTAATCACGGATTACTGGCCATCACGACACCAAACTACTAGGGGCGGTTTGGGGGCGTGACAGATTGGTATCAGAGCCCGAGTTCCTCGGTGTACGTTATTCACACACTTTGAGTCCTAAAGAGCATAGGATGTCCCTTAGAATGATTTTAGGGTTGCATCATATTGCTTGCTACTTTATAAAGTGTGCATCATCTCGGCATGAACATTTTGTTACATCAGCATGATTATATTCTCCTGCATATATGTTCATTTGTTCATTCTGTTTAAGTGTCACATCCTGCATACCCCCAGCATCATGAGGAGAGGTAGACCTCCAATTGGCCGAGATCATTCCGAAGATAGATTGGAGAGACTGGAAAGGCTAGTCGAAGGCTTGGTTCGCGAGCTGAGACAACCAAGGCCGCAGGATACTGGTACCACTTCTACCCAAGCCGAACAGACTAATGGCCGATATGCAGCTCCGCCTCCACCTCCTCCAATGCCGCAAGTGCCTCCGCAACAAACTTTGTATGGGAGCAACACGATAACTCTAATCAGAGAGTTCAAGAAAATGAAACCGCCAAGATTCCAAGGGGGCATAGAACCAATGAAAGCTGAGGCGTGGGTTTTAGAAATGGAGAAGTTGTTTGAAATTTTCCCCAGTACAGACGCTCAGAAGGTATCTCTGGCAGCGTTCACGTTAGACGACGACGCCCGCAGGTGGTGGATGATGGTTCGAGAAAGTAATCCGGGTTTGACTTGGGCCAGATTTCTGGAGTTGTTCTATAACAAACATTTTCCCCTTAGCGTCCGAGACCGAAAGACCACGGAATTCCAGAATCTGACACAAGGGAATAAGACAGTGGCAGAGTATGATCGTGCCTTTACTGAATTGGCGAGGTATGCGCCCCACATGGTTGATGACGACTACCGGAAAGCGAGAAAGTTTGAGAGCGGGTTGCGTGGACCGATACAAGACCGGGTCAACATGCTCAATATGCCGACATACGCCGGAGTACTAGACAAGGCCATTTTGGCTGAAGCTAATCTGAACCGATACCAGAGTTCAGGTGAGGGTCAGAAGAAGAGACAGAATTATGATAATCGCCGAGTTCCGTTCAATGCCAAGAAGAAGATTAAGGTGGACAGTTCCAACAACTCAAATCAGGAAGGCAATGCTAAGCCGATGTGTGCGAGTTGTGGAAAGCTACATTTTGGGATCTGCCGTTGGGCGACAGGGGCTTGCTACGAGTGTGGAGAGATAGGCCATCGTGTGAAGGACTGCCCGAAGACAAGGACTGATAATGGAAAGAGGAACGGAAGCACCTCAGGTTCTGCACAGAATAACACCGGGGGAATATAGACGAGACAGGGCAGAGTTTTCGCATTGGTACCAGGAGACGCCCAGAATGCCGAAGCAGTGGTGTCAGGTACTCTTCCAATTTGTTTCCAAGATGCATACGTATTGATTGATTCGGGTTCTACGCATTCATTTGTATCTGCTGCATTCGCCGAGAAGTTGAGTAGGAAATTAGAACCCCTTGATTATGTATTATCTGTGTCTACTCCATCCGGAAGAAATATGATTGTTGCATCCATTTATAGGGCGTGTATTGTTGTGATTGAGGGTGTAGAGTTGTTAGTTGATTTGATGCCATTAAGCATGACCCCTTTCGATGTCATATTGGGAATGGATTGGCTAGCAGCGAATCAAGCATCCATTAATTGTGCTACTAAGAGCGTCACATTGAGAACCCCAAGCAACGCCAAGGTCATTTTCCAGGGTAAAGGAGTAGTACCCCCACCTTACTTAATCTCATCCCTGAAAGCCTATAAGTTGATCCAAAAAGGGTGTCAGGGTTATTTGTGCAGTATACTAAGTGATCTGAATGGAAGTGTGGAATTAGCCGACGTACCCGTTGTTAGGGAATTCCCCAACGTCTTTCCAGACGAATTGCCAGGCCACTTAACCGATAGAGAAATAGAGTTTACTGTTGACATCATGTCGGGAACACAGCCGATCTCCAAAACACCCTATAGGATGGCTCCAGCTGAACTTAGGGAATTGAAACTGCAATTGCAAGAGTTGTTAGATAAGGGATTTGTTAGGCCGAGCACTTCACCATGGGGAGCACCCGTTCTATTTGTTAAGAAAAAGGACGGTACACTTCGCCTTTGCATCGACTACAGAGAACTTAATAAGGTGACCATTAAGAACAAGTATCCATTGCCTAGGATTGATGATTTGCTTGATCAACTACGAGGAGCACGAGTCTTTTCCAAGATTGACCTCAGGTCGGGCTACCATCAGTTGAAGGTTAAGGCCGAAGACATCGAGAAGACTGCTTTTCGAACAAGATATGGCCACTACGAGTTTTTGGTAATGCCTTTCGGAGTAACCAATGCCCCTGCAGCATTCATGGACTTGATGAACAGAGTCTTTAAGCCATATCTAGATGAATTCGTAATTGTTTTTATCGACGACATATTGATTTATTCCAGGAGTGCGAGTGAGCACGAGGACCATCTGAGGCTTGCCCTACAAATCTTGAGAGATAAAAAGTTGTACACCAAGTTGAGTAAATGCGAATTTTGGCTTTCCAGCATTTCATTTTTAGGACATGTAATTGATGAAGAGGGTATATCAGTTGATCCCAGTAAGATTGAAGCCATTGTGAATTGGCCGACGCCGACCAACGTGTCCGAGATTCGTAGTTTTTTGGGCTTGGCAGGGTATTACAGAAAGTTTGTAAAGGACTTCTCGAGGATTGCAGTACCACTGACACAACTAACTAAGAAGGGAGCAACATATGAATGGACTAATGACAGGGAGTCAGCCTTCCAGGAATTGAAGACGAGGTTAGTTACAGCACCAGTTCTTGTCCTTCCATCAGGTAATGAAGAATTTCAGATTTACAGTGATGCTTCGCACAAAGGTTTGGGTTGCGTGTTAATGCAAGGAGGCAAAGTCATAGCATACGCATCTCGTCAACTGAAACCCAGTGAAAAGAACTATCCTACCCATGATTTGGAGCTAGCTGCCGTGGTTTTTGCTTTGAAAATATGGCGTCACTACTTATATGGAACTTCTTGCCAAGTTTTCACAGACCACAAGAGTCTGAAGTACTTGTTCACCCAAAAAGAGTTGAACATGAGGCAGAGAAGATGGCTTGAGCTATTGAAGGACTATGACATGCAGATTCAGTATCATCCAGGTAAGGCAAACTCCGTAGCCGACGCATTGAACAGGAAGGTAGTTGGAAGTTTGGCGTGCCTGACAGTGATCTCAGTGGAACCGACCATCATTGAGGAAGTGAAGACTAGACAGATAGAGGATAAATTCCTCAAGAAGGTAATTGATGAATTCGTCACCAAGCCGAGGTCAGGATACACCGTAGAAAATCAAGTGCTTAAGTTTGAAGGAAGATTGTGCGTGGCCGACGTCCCAGAGTTAAAAAGGAAGATTTTACAGGAAGCCCATAACTCCAAGTTTTCCATTCATCCAGGGAGCACCAAGATGTATCGAGATGTAAAGCGGACCTTCTGGTGGCCAAACATGAAAAGAGAGATAGCCGAGTTTGTATTTCAGTGTCTGTGTTGTCAGCAAGTGAAGGCAGAACACCAAAGACCGGTAGGACTTCTTCAGCCCCTGTCAATTCCTGAGTGGAAGTGGGAACATATCTCCATGGATTTCGTAGTAGGTTTGCTGAGGACGCAAAGAGGTATGAACTCAATTTGGGTCATAGTTGATAGATTTACTAAGTCAGCACACTTTTTGCCCGTCAAGACTACATTCAATGCCGATCAACTCGCCGAATTGTATATGAATGAGATCGTTAGACTTCACGGTGTGCCGATGTCTATTGTGTCAGACCGAGATCCGAAGTTCGTTTCTAGATTCTGGCAGAGTCTACAAGGAGCCTTGGGAACCGAGTTGAGGTTTAGCACGGCTTTCCACCCCCAGACCGACGGACAAACAGAAAGAACGATTCAGACACTCGAGGATATGCTCAGGTTGTGTGTATTGGATTTCCAGGGGAATTGGGAATCGCATCTGCCATTAGTAGAGTTCGCATACAACAACAGTTACCAAGCTAGCATTGGCATGGCGCCGTACGAAGCTCTGTATGGAAGGGAGTGCAGGTCGCCGATATGTTGGACCGAAGTAGGAGACAAAGCTCTAATTGGCCCCGAGTTGGTTCAAATGACAACGGAAAAGATTAAACTCATTCATCAGATGATTAAAACCGCGCAGAGTCGACAGAAGAGTTATGCCGACCAGAGAAGGAGGGAGCTAGAATTTGAAATTGGGGATCATGTATTTCTGAAGGTCTCGCCGATGACAGGAGTTTCGAGATTTGGGAAGAAGGGGAAACTAGCACCCCAATATATTGGGCCTTTTGAAGTTCTAGAGAAGGTTAACACCGTTGCTTACAGACTTGCTCTGCCACCAGATTTGAGTCAAGTCCACAGCGTGTTCCATGTTTCAATGTTGAGGAAATATATCCGAGACCCGCTACATGTAATAGATTATTCCGGGATTGTAGTTAATGAAGACCTAGGCTACGAGGAGAAGCCGATGAAAATTGTTGACAGACAAATGAGGCAGTTGAGATACAAATCGATACCGATGGTAAAAATCGAATGGGAAGAGCATTATGGCAGGGAGGCCACGTGGGAAAAGGAAGAGGAAATGAAAATCCGTTATCCGGAGTTATTCATAGAACAAGGTAACTTAAGTTTGGGGACCAAACTTCTTTAAGGAGGGGAGACTGTAACAACCCACATTCATGTCATAGTCATGTTCATGAGCACTCGCATAACCTTGTCTTGTTAAGTTACAATCATGAATCTTGTCTTGTTTTGACTATTGTTTTGAGCATGCTTTGTTCCTTCCTTGGAGTCTCACGCCTAAGTCTTGTCAAGCCTAGATTATCCCAAGCCGAGGTCATCCTATACCTAGAACCATCTTGGAACCACTTTGATTGACCTCTACCTTCGTCCTGGCATACTGACCGAGATGTCACTATCTAGGCCGAGGTGTTCATCACCAAGGCCGAGATGTGTATCATCTAGGCCGAGATGTCACCCTTGAACCCTAGTGATCCTGCTCCTAGATTGGTACGACCTAGACCGAGGTGTGGCACATCTAGGCCAAGGTGTGGCACAGCTTAGTCAAGTGTTGTCCTTCTTAGCCGAGATCATTGTCATCCTACTTGCCGATGCCTTGTTCCTGGCCGATGTCAGTGCCTCGTCAGAGAGTCCATACCGCATTACTTGTTAAACACCCTTTCGCCCATGCTTTGTCTGGTTTGTCAGCCACCTTTTCAGGGAAATCCAACCAGTCACCGCCACGTGTCCCAGCAGAAGGCTAAACCCAGAACCGAGTGTGAGAACCTATCATTTGTTGTATATTGTTTTGGAAATTGGAGAGAGAAGCTCTAGGGGGAAGAAGAACTTTAGAGTGAGAAAGTAAACCTTCGAGCTTGATTTCTTGAGGTCAAACCGTTAGATCCGTGTTCTAAGGTTAGATTCTTGATCCGCTCTTGTTGTTCTGTATGTTTATGATATTGCACTGCATGATCGAAAAGATTTGTGAGCCATGCACCGACTTAAAGTCCGGTTTTAGAAAGAGAAAATAGTGCTCATGTGTTCTTGAAGAAAAGTCATGTTTTGATTCGAAGGCTCATGCCTAGATCCATGTTTTTGTGTTTGTTCTTGCATGATTTTCAAGTATGGGTACCCAGGTCCATGTTTTCGAACTCATGACATGAAATCCCAGATTTTGTAACAAGTTACGAACTTGCATCCATCTTTCTCATGATCATGTTCATCATGTTCTTCATGTTCTTCAAAGGGAAACCCAGGTTTTCCCGACCTTGCTTTTGAATGAGGCCATGGGGACAACACCTCGGCAAGGAAGTGTAGGACCTCGGCTTAGACCTGGTTGGTACCCAGCATGTCTTCCTGACATGTAAAACAGTGTTTCGGCCTCCAGCATGTTTTCCCGAGATCAATTACATGCATATAAGATTTGTTTTGAGAAGTGCATTCAATAGGCCTTACCATGTGTTTGTAGGACTTGGGCTTGTCTCGACCCCGACGTTTGAAGAGCTATGTGAGTGGTATTTTTAATAAAGTTATGTTATAACGTCTTGTTAAAGCTTTGCCTTGTTTTGATAAAAGTATTTGATTTAGCATGAATGATTATCCCTATTTGTATATCAAACACTATCTTGTTTTGATGACATGTCTTGAAGGTCCTTAGTTGCAGGGGACTATAATGCAACTGCACTCTTGTCTTGAAAGTCCTTAGTTGCAGGGGACTATAATGCAACTGCACTCTTGTCTTGAAATGTCATCACCCCATGTAATATGTAGATGTTATTAACATCCAAGGAACTTGAAAGACCGACCAACGAACTTGACTTGCCTCTTGATTTGTGAAGTTATACTATGTATTATTGTTTTGAAAGAACCTCAGATAATAATCATGCAAAAACCTTTATTTCTAATATCATTCACTGAGTATCCAAGATCACCCTCCCTATGTATATATGTAGGTGATGAGCAAGAAGGCATTGAGGCCTAGATGTGCTGCCGATGTGTTTTGAGTGTATTGCCGACGTGTTTTGGATTCATCATTTTGTGACATCTTGAAGATCATGCTTCTTAGCTTATATTTCATGTGTAATTTGTATATGTCGGCTTGAGAAGCCTTTTGATCAAGATGTATTTTGTACTTAATTTCTGTATTAAAGCTATGTAAAAGATGTATGCCATTTCATTTAACTTATGCACAACTCTTATGGACTAATTAGATTTATATGTATTGCTTCCGCACTTGTAAGCCCCGTATTCCATACTCTGATTGTGTTAAAATTTTGGAAGTTGGCCTTCGGTAATCACGGATTACTGGCCATCACGACACCAAACTACTAGGGGCGGTTTGGGGGCGTGACAAAATGTATACAATCCAGATTCTTTGTAAAAAATCTATATATAAATAAAAAAATCTATACAATGTATATCCAAATAAAATCTATACAATCTATATCCAAATTCTTTGTAAAAAATCTATAGAATCTATAAAAAAAATCTATACAATCTATATCCAAATAAAATGTATACAATCTATAAACAAATAAAATCTAGTACATAGTCACCACATAAAATGAAAAGAGTGATCTTACTTGGAGAGCAGTAGTTTCGGGAGCGAGGGTATGGAAGAAGAAGAACAGGGCTGGAGAGCAGCAGAGGGAAAATCTGAAAAGAAATTGAAAATTAAGTTTATGAATATTTTTATGTTGGCAAGTGTCTTTATTTGAAACACACAAAATTTATATGATACAAATGGAAGTGGAGCCGAAGAGAAGGAAATTATACCTAGTTAAATAGAGATTAGACAAAAAAATAACACATTAATAACCAATTGGTGTTTATTTTCACAATTCAAACTTAATGCAATTGTGCATGAATAGCCTTACCTTGGAGTTGGTTGCAATAGCCTGTATTAAGGTTGTGAATTAAATTTCTTAGTGGTATTAATTAATTAATTGTATTTATATATTGATGGCTAACATATTTTGAATACAAAATAAGAACCTAACATATTATAAGTTTGGAAAAAAATACTTTCCATATACAAAATAAAAATAGAGCAGATTGTTTGAATACAAAAATAAAGCAGATTGTAAAAATAAGGCAGATTGTTTGAATACAAAATAAAAAAATCAAATTTTGAATATTTTCATAATATTCCTTTAAACCATGGTTGCTATATCCACCAAAACTATTCCTTTAACATAACATAACTTTGAAGTATTCCTTTGACATAACATAATATTTTTACATAATTCTGAAGATTAATCTTATTTATCACTCTGTTTATCATAACATAACATCACCTATTTCTTTGTGGTTTGTTTATATAAACATTCAGAAAATTAATCCCAAAATAATTCTGAAGATTAATCACTCTGTGTATCACTGTGTGTATCACTCTATTTATGTTAAAGGAATAGTTTTGGTTGTCATAACATTCAGAAAATTTATATAAACATTCAACTAAGAAGTTGGGATTAATCTTCTGTTTTGGGGTTTGAACAGATAGCCACAAAGAACAAATTGTTTGAATAACCTGAAACCAACATTTGAATAACCTGTTCACAACCGTAAAATAACTTGTTCACAGCCCAATAGAGAGAACGCAGAACAGCCCAAGAAATCGCGAGAAAGTGATAGAAAATAGTAGAAAAATAGGGATTTGATAAACGAACTCAAAACTCAGAACTCAGAAAACATGATAATTAAACCAAATAAAATCAATTTCTCATTTAGAATGAATGTCCAACAAACCTAGCATCAACCTTCCAAAAAACAGATCACACAACAAAATTACAAACAAAGAATCATTTTTTTCCTGTCAGATCAATACCCATAACCCTTAACATAAATAAACAATCATGTGCCCTTAATCAGAAGTTAAAAACACATTCTCAATGATAAAAAAATGAAAAATGAAATATAAATCAACCTGATCAGTCGATGAACCCAACAAAACAGTGAAGTTTTGAGAAAATCCACAACAAAATTACAAACAAAGAATCATTTTTTTCTCGTCAGATCAATACCCATAACCCTTAACATCAATAAACAATCATACGCCCTTAATCAGAAGTTAAAAACACATTCTCAATGATAAAAAAATGAAAAATGAAATATAAATCAACCTGATCAGTCGACGAACCCAACAAAACAGTGAAGTTTTGAGAAAATCTGGATCGTCAAATGAAAGAAGTAACTGTTGGATCTTCAGAATTGGGTAGAGAGGGAAAGGCAGCGAGCGGAAGGGTGGGGGGAGAGGTGACTGTTGGATCATCGGAATTGGGTGGAGGGGGAGAGGCAGCGAGCGGGAGGGCGTCTTTGCAAAAGGAGGAAGAAAGGGAGAGGCAGCGAGTGGGAGGGTGGGGGGAGAGGCAGAGATCGGGTGAGAGAGAATGAGAGAGGTAGCGTCTCTGCGAAAGATAAAGAAGAGGAACAAAGAGGGAGATAGAGATAAGGAGGGAATGTGGGGAGACGTGCAACAGAGAAGAGATAAAGATGGAATGGGGGATGAGACGTGGGTAAGTGGGAGAGAGCACCGAGTGTTTGGGCGGGAATTGAAGCAAAATCTCAACCATTGATGTGTATCACAATTGATCTGAGCCCTTAAAATGAAATGTATCTCTGATACATTTTACATATTTTCAAAATCCGTCCTGCTTTATTATATAGATTTTTAATATATATATCAATTAAAAAAAAATTAACAATAACATATTATTTAAAAAATATAATAAATAAATAAAATAATTAATGTCTATTATAAAAAATATTTATAAAAAAACTTCTGATGTGTATTAATATATATATATATATATATATATATTACCGTTCCCCGAGGCGCTCCCAACCTAAGAAACTTCTATCAGCTCACGCGTCCCCGCTCCCGCCCCCGCCCCCGCCACTGCTTCCGCTCCTGCTTCGTGCAACTAAGATGCAGCTACGCAAATAATAAATAAACTATAATTCTTTTGAATCTTCCGTTAAGAAACACTGCATAAATATGAGTAACTTACCCCCCAGTGTATTTTTTTCTGATTTATCATATTAGCTGCATCCTGGCCACTCCCAACAAGTGTAACACCTTCATCATCAGAAATTGAGCTTGGTTGTCCAGGAGAAACTTCAAAGAGGTATTATTAGCTCAATGAAAAAGAAAAAAATTAACTAAAACACCAAGATACAGTAGAAAAAAATATTATCTTGATGAAAAACATGCAATTAACGAGCAGGGAGCTGCACCTTGAAAGTTAATATGCTCAATAATAATCCCAAGCATTGTAATGGATTGTGTCTTGTGTAAATATTGCAGCAGAAGTTCATAAGAATACTGGAGGGAAAAGTGGGAGAAAAATGGCATTTAGCTTTCAGATAATCCCTTAAATTATTTTAAAATGATTTACTTTTCCCTTGTACAGCCCCATCTTAATCTACTAATAAATAAATAAATAAAAATTAAAAGAAGGTGCCCATCTGAATCAATAACTGGGCTCTAGCCAATAAAATTCTAACTTCTAAGATTACATATACGAAGAAACCAAGCAATGGCAAGCAAATCAGGTGAGTGTTTAGGAAGTCCACCACAATGTTAGTTCATATATTAAACAAATAACAGACTCTCCTAGCTGTAATCAGAAGAACTAAGTTGAACAAGGACAAAAGTCCTCTACTATAGTACACAGACAAGAACATCAGAGCATCAACCTTTGAAAAACCAAAACTCAATCTTCCTTCCATTGGCTCCAATCCAATTATTTAGTCTTAAGCTAAAGTCGATCCAAGTGGCTTAATAGCTAACTGAATGTGAATCAAGAAATCACCTGGCATATCTTAAGGTTCACTTTGCTCTACCTCAAAGAATGAGAAAACTCCATTTCCTGCAAGGTGTAAACAAAGTTTATCAAAAAGCAGTTAGATTCATAAGTGCAAACAAAGAATGAGCAAACTTCATTTCATCTGGCTTTCAGTTTAGCTATAAAATAAAGATTAACAGTGAAAATACGAAAACAAACAAAAAACCAATGTAGCAGTTTCAACAATATACTGCCAAACATGTCTATGCATCATTTCCAATTATTTGAGTATTGAAGAACATTAAAGTTTTTGAGACTATAGCAATTAGCAAATGTCTCCTAAATCTAGAATCATCTGTTTGGTATTGTCTTTGAAAATTATTTTGTATTCTTAAAAATAAAGAAAATGAAAGCAACATAGTAAATGTTTAACCAAACTGCTTTCAAATACTGTATCTGATATTCTTAATAATAACCCATTTCAGAAAACCATACTGTATGTTAACTTCAAAACATTTAGGTTCATAAAAGATTAATTTTGATTTAAAAATTACTGTAATCAGAATATGAAAACTAAGAAGAAAAGAAAAAAAATAAAAATACATGAATGTTTGAATCATGAATGTTATTTGCCAACCTATTTCGAATCCCATCAAATAAAAAATCAAAATATTTTTTTTCTTTCCCAATCTTTATAATTTCCCAGTGTTTCCAACAAACCAAACAGTAAAAAAATAGATAAATACCAGTGGAAAGAATCCCGGGGACTTGAGAGAGGTGAGGCATGTCGGTGGGGATTGATTGGATAGTGAAAAAACAATCTCAAGATTCATGTTTATACTGACAAAAACAAAACAACCAATCAACCAAGTATAAGCATAGTAAAAAAAAATTCATAATTATACTGACCAATATCCAATCAATCCAATGTACTTATGTATGAAAATCTCAAGATTCATGTTTTTACAGACCTAACAACACTTCAGAACCTCCCTTTCTTCTAGATGAAGAATTTACACAGTAGCCATTGATTCATTTGATGAATTTACACAGTAGCCTAGATCACGAATTTGATGAATTTACACAGAGATGAACAAAAAAAAACAGAGTCAGACAGAAATGAAGAGAAGGCCGGGGAGAGAGAAAGAGAGAGTCAGAGACAGAGAGGCTTACCTGTGAGTTGCAGAGCAGATTGGTTTTTTCGAAGGTCAATCGGTCTGTTCGCCGAGAGGCTCGATCAGTGCGATAAGAGAGAGAAGTCAATCGATCAATCTTGTGATAAGAGAGAGTCGATCTCTTACGAGGTTGATCCGATCGATCCAGATGAAAAACGAGAGAGTGAGACTGATGAGATGAGAGTGATAGCGGCGCCTGTTTATGAGTTCAAGAGAAATCTTCACTATTGATTGACGCTGCTCTGTGTCCATCTTTCTCCCTTAAAGAAATCTTCACTATTGCTTAACGCTGCTCGATGCCGTCGCCTGCCACTGGCAGTCGTCTGCCGCCGCTCGCCAGAGAGAGAGAGCGCCATAAGAAGAGATTAGGGATTTTTGATTTTTGAGATTGGGGATTTTTGGTTAAGGAGGGAAAACTGAGCGGGAATGGGAAAAAAAGGGCTAGGCCTAGTATTATTTTATTTTTATTTTATTCGTCATAAATGAATATTTAAATAATAAAACGGCGCCATTTAACTTTATTTTTTTTTGCAACGGGAGTTGTCGTCGTTAAAAAAGTTTAACTTTACTTTTTTTGCAACGGGAGGTGTCGTCGTTAAAAAACTTTTTTTTTATTTTTTTTGTAGTTTATGAATTTTTTTTTTTATTTTTCATTTTTGTTTAGTTACTAAGGTTGAAAATTTATTTGTTTCATTTTTATTTTAATGAATTTTTTTTTTAATTTGGTAGAAGTTGGGGTAATATTTTAATGAAAAATATTTTCCGTTAAAATAAAGTTAATTTTTTTTTATCAATGAAAAATATTTTTCTGCGGTCTATTTTTTTTTTTTTTTTTGTTACTAAAAATCAAGAACTTATATTTTGTGGTAGAAGAGAGGGAGTGGCAGTAGTGGTAAAGGTGGTGGTGGTGGTGGTGGTGGTGGTGGTGGTGGTGGTGATGGTGATGATGGCGAAGGAGATTAGTGGTGAAGTTGTGGTAGTGGTAGAGGAGATGGAGTGGCGGTGGTGGAGGAGAGGTAATGGTAATAGTAGTGGTAGTGGTGATAGTAGAGTGGTAGTAGTGGAGTGGTGGCGATGGTGGTAGTAATGGTAGTCGTAGAGGTGGAGTGGCAACAATGGTAGTAGTGGTGGTAGTGGAATGGCATTTGCAGTAGTAGTAAATGTAGTAGAGGAGATAGGTGGTAAGAGAGAGAGATGAGTGAGAGATAGAGAGACAGAGAGAGAGACAGAGTGATGAGCGAAAAAGTGACAAAGTGGTTGCTAAAAGTGCATTTTCTTGTAGTGGATCGATAAATCGAGAGGGAGCTCAATAAATAGAGAAGAGATGAGAGAGATAGTGAGCAAGGCGAACACAGTGAGGGAGACAGACAGGCAGATAAACAGACAGGCAGACAGAGAGAGAGAAGAGTGATGAGTGAGAGTGAGAGAGAGAGCGAAAGACAGAGAGAGAAAGAGATAGAGAGAGACATAAAAACAGAGAGAAACAAGAGATGAGCAAGAGATAAACAAAAAGAGAAAAAAAAAAGCGAAAAGAGATTAATGAGAGAGAGACATAGAAAAAAAAAGACAGAAAGAGAAGAGAGATGAACGAGAGAGATAGAGAGAGAGAAAAAAAAGAGAGAAACAAAAGATGAGAGAGAGAGAAAAAGAGAGAAAGAGAGAGAGAGAGGGAGAGAGAAAAGATCGAAAAGAGATAAACGAGACAGAGACAGAGAGAGATGAGTGAGAGAGCGAGAATAGAGATGAGCGAGATAGAGAGAAGAGAGATGGGCGAGAGACACAGAGAGAAAGAGACAGACAGACAGACAGAGAAGAGTGATAAGTGTGAGAGAGATAGAGATAGAGAGAAGAGAGATGGGCGAAAGACACAAAGAGAAAGAGAGAGACAGACAAACAGACAGAGAAGAGTGATGAGTGAGAGAGAGAAAGAGAAGAGAGACAGAGACAGAGACACAAAGAGAAAGAGACAGACAGAGAAGAGTGATGAGTGGGAGAGAGAAAGAGAAGAAAGATAGAGACAGAGACACAAAGAGAAAGAGAGAGACAGACAGACAAAGAAGAGTGATGAGTGAGAGAGAGAAAGAGAAGAGAGACAGAGACGGAGACACAGAGAGAAAGAGAGAGACAGACAGACAGAGAAGAGTGATGAGTGAGAGAGAGAAAGAGAAGAGAGACAGAGATAGAGACAGAGAGACAGGAAGATGAAAAAATGGGTGAAAAGAGAAATGTTATATCAAAAGAGTAAGACGACGTCGTTTTTTTAATTTTTTTTTGTGACAGAAAAATACTGTTCCATTTATTTAAATCATTTTGAGACTATATATATATGAAGTCGTCTCAAAGCCACAATATATATATTTACTTTTTTTTTTGCAACGGTACCTATTACAGTCGCAAAAAACTTTTTTTTTTTTTTTTTTTGCGATTGCAGCTGGTGCCGTCGCAAAAACTCTATTTTTTTTTGCGACAGCAATTTCTGCAGTCGCAAATACTCTATTTTTTTGTGACAGCAAGTTGTGTCGTCGCAAAAAGTCACATTTTTCGCGTCGGCAAGTTGTACCGTCTCAAACAGTCACATTTTTCACGTTGGCAAGTTGTGTCGTCTCAAAAAGTCACATTTTTTTGCGACGGCAAGTTGTGCCGTCTCAAAAAGTCGCATTTTTTTGCGACGACAAGTTGTACCGTCCAAAAAGTTCCGTCTTTTAAGCCCACTTTTCTTGTAGTTGACCTGGTGAAAATCTAGAAACATGAGCAAAGTAGGTTCCAATTTCTTTCCAGTTAGGAGCTAGTAAAGTGGCATTGGTAGTACTTGATATGCCTACTTGCAAACACCAATCTAGGACTTAGGTAAGCCATATTTACCATCCCTTGATTATATATTGAAATCATTGGATTAATTATGTTTTCAAATGAGCATTGTGAGACCCTAACTTTTGTAAGCCCTATTAAGTCCCTAAATTTTGAATTATTATAATAAAGCCATTAGTTCTTCGTTTATTCACAAATTTAACCCTAGAATCGAAGACGCATCGCGAATAAATCCGTAGAAAAACAAATCAACCCCGATAGCTTAGTAATCATTTTTACACACTAATATTACTTATTTAACTATGAGGCCCCTAACCTCTGTAATTTTATTTTGACCCTTATTTTTGAATTATTTCAATAGAGATCCTTGATTCCTTATTTGTCTTCAATTTTAGCTATAGAGTCGAAAACACGCGCCAATTGAAAACTCACAAACCCTAATTGATTTGGGTAACTTAGGAATCAATTTTAATACCCTAATATTGATTAATTGACTTCCTAAATATGGAATTACCACTTGAAAACCCTAGGTTTTTTCGATCCTTATCACGTTCATCGGTTGATCGCCTTTTTATTCGAAACAAGAAATCCAAACCAAATTAGATTCTATAACCCTAATTTAATTTAATTCTATGCTAAAATAAATGTTCCAATTCATAAATTAAATCCAAAGCCCTCACATTTTTATTAAATAACAAAATTGACACCAAACAAGTACCATTATATATATACACTTGTACCCTAAAATCTATTTTATACACCATACTTTACAATTTCCAACATTTGTATACAAATAAATAATAAAATAAGTCCCTCAAATAACCGTCTAGGGCCAACCATTACCTATATAGATATGATGAATGTACTTTTGAGACAAGTTCGCATAAATTGTGGAAAATATCTTTGACTTGGTACAAACTTTTATATATATATATATATATATGTACATATATAACTAGGTTGGTTTGATTCGGAGGAAAACCCTAATTAGATCATGTTTAGGAACCTAATTAAGGCCTCTAAACTTCCACTATTTCATTGGATTCAAACTAAATCCAAAACATCCCATTCAATTCCAACCATAGGGCATTTTGGATCTTTCACACCAATTTTTCTATAAAAGCAACCCTTCCCTTAGCATTTTCCATACAAGAATACACACACACACACACACGCACACTATATTCGGCTGAGAGAAAGAGAGGCAGGAGGGTGAGATTGATGGAAGATAGGAGAGGAAGAGAAGTTTACTAGCAATTCCAACAAGCTTTAAGTAAGCCACAACACAACTCTCTCTTATTTTTCCTTACAAATACATGCTCTTATAAGTTTTAAACATTCATTTTAGATGTGTTTTGATGGTATTCTTGTAAAGGAGTTGAGCCTTGGTTCTACTCTTCTTGTATTTCTCATAATCAGTATAAGACTACCTTTTTCCATATCAATTTCTCAAAATTTCCAAAGGCACACCTTCACCTTAAATTTATGAGTTTAATACATATTATTTAGCATGTTTTCATCACAAGAGAATTGGAAAATTTCCCTTAGTTGACCTCTTTTCTCACCAACTTTCTTATTTCAAAAACTGTGCTAGAAAAATCTATTTTACAGCCAACTTTGGAAACTTATAGAAAAATGTAAAAAAATATTTTGGACCTCATTTTTATGTCAAAATATTCTTTAAGGAGTTATATTTCAAGGAAAATTGGTTTCATTGAAAAAGAGTCAGCGGTTTGAGATAACATCCGATTTTAGTAACAGTCGATGAATCTAGACAAAGCTGGAGTATTTTTGAAATAACTAAAAATTTGGAAAATCTATTCCTTTTCTGAAAAATGCTCTGAAAACTAAATAAAATTCTCTACGAACCATAGGAAGGCTAGGTTTGGGAAAAATCTAAAATGGTTCTTTTAATCTTGATCTTTAAATGACTTTGAATCTGGAAATTTTGTTTACATTGATGTTTCGTGCTCTTGACTTTATGAATGTGCTTACTTATATATAATCATGTCTTGGTATGATATTATACATGTCGTGATTATGTATTTTTTTGTCCTTTGATGATGCTTACACTTACGCAAATTTATTTTCCTTCTCGCTTGTACTAACTAATTACAACGATTAATCTAATGAAAACCTTAATGGGGTGGTTAATGGGGTTTCGATCACCCGATTATTATTATGAGAAGAAGTTATTGGTTAGTAGGATGCGTTCCCTTTGGTAAGTTAAATCTTGCGCAAGTGGTTGTTTCATAATCCTTGAATAGAGCGGTTGTATTTGGACCCTAGGTAGTTCGGTGTAAGGAGGGATTTGGGCAAGGCCCATCATTACCATCTGTTTTGAGGCCTTGCGGTTGGCGCTACGCTGTATATAACCGTTGGTAGGCATTCGAGGTAAGGTCTGCAACAACGCAGCAAAAAAGGGGGCATACCGAATAATCCGCGTCCAATTCTTGGAGTTGGAAGGATGAAATCTCTTTGGGGGATTTCTAGACTACTAACAACTAACCACATAATCTGTGCCATGAACTTAAATGCCATGATCATTTCCTCTATTTTTTTTTAAAGAATGTTGTTGTGTATTGAACTGGGAAGAAAGAATGGGGTGTGTGTGCGTTTACTAGGCATTCAAAACTCGTGGCATTTTATGCCAGGTATTGAAGACTATTAGACCAGTCGAAGACGAAACTGAAGCATTTGAGAATGTACGGCTACCCCAGGAGGATTAGAAACTAGTTTGTAAACATGTTTTGAGATTGTAAGTGATAGATCCCATGTTGTATTTAAGACATGATTTTGTAATTATTATATATCTATACATATCTTTTATACTACCTATTCTTTTTTTATCGTCAACTCATGTAGACATTGTGTTAATTTAATAGCTGTCAAAAGGATAGCTTTGCTATCTAAGGTGGTTGGACTTAGAAAGGAGGCTGTATTGACTCCTCCAACCTTTCTAGGATCTTACTTGGTTATTAATCAAATGACTTATTAGTGACGTTTCTTACTTTGTAATCTTAGATAAACCATGTATTTATTTGTTAATATATTCTCTGATATTCCCGATTTTTGGGGCGTTACAAGCATCTTGCATGAGATTTTCAAATGAGAAAACTTACATTTTTTAGAATGGCATGACATATGCATCCATCTCTTGAGATTGCTTAAAATGTATATACTTTGTGGATGTTTCTTTACTAGACTTTATGCTCACCCCTAGTGGAACAACTTGCAGGTAAAGATGTTGTGATCTAGACGAAGTAAGTACATGGAGGACTTTATGGGGCATGAGGCTCATTTACTTGTATTTTGTTTTTGTCAAGCCAAGGGCTAATACATTTATCTGTAACCGGACTTACGCTTTGGAACTAAATACCCATGAGGCATTATTTATGTGTTCGTTTCTTACTTCCTCTTATCACATGTTATAAATTCATGTTCTAGGAATTGTGAATGTATTAATTGCATGTGATGTATCTTTTGTAAATCTATAAGAATACAAATACAGAGATTTGAGGGTATTTGAAAGATTATAATTCTATATATTGTCATTACCTAATGGATGGGAACCTTGTAGTTATTCAATTGTGAAGGATTATAATTATGAGAATTAAGCATGATTGATGAGTTAATACAGATTATCAAATGTTAATTATTTGAGGGCGTTATAAGGGCTCATTTGGGAACTTGGCTATTTTAGTTGGTTATTTAACTTTTTGGCTATTTTATCTTGGCTAAAAAGGTTATGTTTGGAAAGATAATTGGCATTTTTGGAGTTGATTTAATTTTTATGAGAGAAAAAATAAAATAATTATAGTTCTGATGTGACATTTTGTCTTATTGACTGTTTTGTCTTTATTGGCAATTGTAGTCAAAACCATCTTTCCAAACAGGTCAAATTCTAAAATTCCAAAACTATTTTCAAAACATACAACCAAACAAAATTTCAAATTTTGTAAATTCTTTCCAAAAAATTATTTTTCAAAAGGAAAATGATATACAAGTCTATTTTTTAGGCCCAGTGATATGTCAGCAGGATAATTGGTTATCAACTAATCATCTTCTTAACACATTGTTAAGTCTAGAAAGTGAGTCAAAATTGTTTCACAAATACAAACCAAACATGGCCCTTATATGCATTGTGAATCACCCCAATAATAATTGATGAAAGAACTCTTATATATCTCCATTACACAGTGTCACTCTCAACCATTTCATCAAACATAGTTTCTTCATCTCTCAAATCAACCCATACAACAACAAAGTAAACAAAGGGTAAAAAGAAGGGAGAGAGAAATGGATGATGTTGTGATGGTGGTGGCATTATTGGAGAGTCTAGGCAATGGCGGTGGTGGGAAGGAGTGGCCAGAGCTAGGAAGAAGTCATTGGAGTTCTGCAAACCGGTAGCCGGGATGACCAGAGGTCGTCAGAGCTAGAGGGGGTGGCCGGAGTTAGGGTTAAAGTCTGGTTATTTTGGTAATTTGATTAATGGTTAAAATGGTATAATTTTGAGAGGGTGCATTTTGGTAATTTTGGTTTTTTGAATTTAATTTTATGAAAATTTAAATTTTTTATTTTTCTTAATTTTTTTTTTAATTCTGGTGAATTTTTTACTTTTTAGGTGTACCTATAGCCTAGATGTACATAAAATGTACAATATTTTTTAAAAAATCAATAAATACACAAGAATATGAAAAAATGCTGAATTTTTATTTTTATTTTTATTTTTGATATTATTATTAGTCTTTTTTAAAAAATTCACAAATATTATACTTTTAATTGTATTTGTATTAAGTGTATCTAAAAAAAAAATTGCTTAAAATATTAAAAAAATTCACTAAAAAAAAGAAAAACAAAAAAAATAATTTTGCAAAAATTAAATTCAGGATAATGGAACCAAACAAGGTGATTGGCATGCAATAAATATTTTATTTTCAATTTATATTATTTTGTGCTTCAAATGTCAATTATTTGAACAAAACTCTTGATATTTGGATTATTAATTTTTGTTGAGAAATTGAGTCAAAACATTTAATTTTTATTCTGAACACTTACATAAAAAGCACACAAATGATGAGAACCAATTATATTTTGGATAATTGTCATGTGAGGTAATTGTAATTTGCCCATACAATTTTATTTTTTTCTTTTGAGATTATTTTCTTTGACCTGGCTTGTGTCATTGGAGTTAAATATCAGATTCCAAAGAACCAAAGGAGGGAAGTGATCACTGTCAACTGTCTTGGTTAATATGGTAGGTCCAATTTCTTTATTCCTTAGAATTATGTGGACTGACATGGGCAAGCCCATAAAGGTTATAGCCCACCATTTAGGGCCCAATACGTAATTCAAATACTAAAGCCCAGCGTTGCTGGAGCTCAACATGGCATCAAGAACCAATGACATCTAGACACGTGGCAAGCGAAGGACAAGCCACATAAGCAGACAAAGATCCTGCAAAGTTATTACACTGCACATCAGCCATTAATGAAGGTCCTTACAGCATTTATTGCGATAAGCCCTCCCCGTCGAGACAGAACGGCCTCACCATGAACAAGGCAAGCTAGAGCATGGACTTTCAGCCAAGATGGCAGGTCGGAAGGGACAACGAAATGATTACCAGAGGATATAAGCAGACGTCGAAGACAAGAAGAAGGTTAAGCTTTCTATCTCTAATCTATCTCTACATTCCACTTCTCTTTCTAACTTGCTCGTCGGACGGTTCGCTGGGGGACTCCCCGTTCCCTGTTGAACTCTTGTGCAGGTCTTCTGGTGGGCTTGGTCATTCGGACACTGGTTCAGGAAGCGTGGATTAGTCCAACCCGTTCTATTCGGAACACGCTGTATCATCATGGACTATATGTAGCCTTATGGTCAAATGAGTTGAAAAGTTTGAATACAAACTAATAATTCAACAAGAGTGCTATATGTATTAATTGATATACTAATTAGTATACTAATATACAAACTACAAAAATCCAAAACTTCTGAAATTATGTCTTATCATCTGTTAACAGATGTACCAATTGGTGCGTATAATTTTATTCATAATTGTCACGACCCAAACCCGCCCTTATGGGTTTAGCACCGTAACTGGCCAGTAATCCGAGATTACCAAAGGCCTACTTAACAGTAGTACAGTAAGACAGAGTACAGGGGCTGGCGGAAGCCAATACAGTAAATAAACAATGTCCAATGAGCTGTGACAGTCTGTATGCAAAAAGACTTCATTCAAATATATACAGTCATACAAAACAGTATGTACATATATACATTCATTCAGTTCAGGGACCTAATCCCTATTAAACAGTACGGTAACAATCTATACAGTCGCACCAAAACAGATACAGAGACAGACGGGGAAATTAAAAACACCCCTAAGCCGTAGCTTGACAGGCTCGGAACCTCGCATTGAGGCACATAGGTTGGCTTGACAAAACTGGAGTTTACCCCGATGCTTCTAGCTGCGGTCTGGTGCCTAGACACCTACATATATATATGAGCAGTGAGCTAAAGCCCAGTGAATAACACAATGCGTAAAGGAGTTAAGAATGAATGTCCTTTCAGTAATGAAAACAGTTTATTAAATCAGTATTTCAGTCGTTCAGTCGATACAGTCATATGTGGTACATCCATTAGCATAACAGTACAATAAACAGTAGGTCTTAAAAGACCGAACAGTAAATGATGGCCATCAGTCAGTAACAGTAGTGGTTCCAACGAGGGAACCGACAGAGATCTCTGTAACAGTGACAATAAACAGTAGTTGCTAAGGATGCCACAATACAGTTCAGAATGTAGGACATACATTCATTCAATTAACAATATCAGTTCAGAAAGTAGTACAGTTCAATTGTTCAGAAGATAATCATTTCGAACATATCTTTACACAGTTGTTACTCATAGAGTTTTGGGCTACAGTAAAGCTAGAGCGCATCCTCAGTCGCCAACCCTACACAGTTACAGATTGAACACACACTAAGCTACACAGTTGGGAAAATAATAACTTAATCCCTAATTTGCCTCGGTGTGTTCTACATCTATATCCTCGTTAAGATGCCTTAAACTAGGCCTAATAATGCCTAGGATGAGATGAGGATGCAAAGATGCACTTTAAAAACATTTTCAGAAAACAGGGTTCACGCTCGAGCGTAGGTTACTTTGCTCGAGCGGACATGCAGACAAAGGTATCCGCTCGAGCGTAGACTTACCCGCTCGAGCGTGCTTCAAAATAGTCAAAAGTGCTGGATAGGTGAAAATCACGCTTGATTGGGCGCTCGACACCCGCTCGAGCATGAGACACAATGTCCCGCTCGAGCGTCAATTATTTTGCTCGAGCGAACTTCAAAACTGAACAAAATGCTGGGAGCACGATTTCCACGCTCGAGCGCCAATCACCCCGCTCGAGCGTGAGTCCAAATTCTGGAAATTCCAAATTTGAACCTCAAGCTCGAAACCAAGTTTCAAACCATAAATTTCGATCCTCTTGGGCCAATTTTCCAGAAAACACATCAAAACTCATACTTTAACATGATTCAAAGCTCAATTTGTAAAATCAAAGCCCAAGGGTGTTTCAAATAAATCCAATTTCAAACAACATTTCATGAACAAGACGAACAGGGAACATGCATGAATTTAAACACTTCAAAGCTTCAAATGCTAGCTCAATTGAGCCAATTCTTTCTAAAAACATGATGAAATCATGGACTACTCTTAAAACATGGACATGCATGTGAGGAATTACGAGCTACAACCTCAAAACTTCAATATATACACATGCATACAACAATTAAGCTCCAATTCAACACTATTGAACCAATTCATGCCTTAAATCACTAAAGACCCAAGAATTATGCAAGAATAAGTTCAAATACACAATAAAGAAGGTCAATGATCTACCTTAGGTCTTGTAGTCCAAGAAGGGAGCTCAAATATGCAATCTCTTCTACAATTTCTACAATTTCCAAGCAAAACACAATCTAGAACTCAATTTCTCTCCCCCTAACTCTCTTGGTCGGCAAAACACTGAAATGAGCTGATGAAGAGTTGCCTAAGTATATAATAAGTCTCAAACATGGCTCACGTAGTGGGCCACTAAGTGTGGCAAAATGGTAAATAAGTGTAACAATGCAATTTAACTCATTTTAATCTAATTTAATCATACCTAATTAGTTTTCAGGTAATTACACCATAAAATCACATAAATCACGATAATCATAAAACACTAATCGGTTTCCAGTTCGGCCGCCGATAAGGCCTTCAATTCGCAATTTAAACACAAAGACACGAACAGATAATCAAATAACCAAACAGATAGAATTACAATAAAACGGGCATACTCAGTCAATTCAGTTTCAATTTCAGTCATTCAGTTCATTAGTTTATTCAGTTCACTTATCAGTCATAATCAGTTTCAGTTTAACGGTAATCAGTGGTTATTCGGTAAACAGTGACAAGGGTTGTTACAATAATTAAATTCATTTCCACACATATGTTTTGACTTGTTGTATTGTTAGAGTTTGGAAATATTTCTAACATTCCACCAATAATGTAGTACATACATTTCATTGTTGGATTATTTTTTATGAGATTAGATATGATAGAATTATTGATAGGATTGTTAGTGATATGTAATGTTATTTAGATGGGATGAATAGTTGGATATATGATAGGATTCTAAACGATGAGTTATATTAAGAAGTTAATAGATGGATAAATAATTAGATGTGGAGAGGGAGATATTATATTTGATTATGATGAGATAAAAAGAAGTTTAATATCCCCACTGCCACACACAATACCTATGATATTACAAAGTAAAACAAACGCTGGATTAAAATAAGTGTGAGATTCGCATGTTTCCCCACTTCAAGTCATCCTCCTTTTCTTGCAATCAAATGCAAGATTAAAATAGGTATGAGCATTGTTATCAAAATCTTGACCGATTCGGATCACACTAGGACCTTTAATTCAGTACCATCTTAAAGTGATTACGATTCTACTCATAAAAAATTTCTTATTATTTATTTCTTATCTATGTATGTATATTTATATTTATATAGGGAATTTGACTATGCTCTTTCTCCAAACATCTCCTCTAATTTATGTTGACATTAAAGATGCATTATATTAAGTTTATTATTTTTCTTTACACTGTGTTTGGTTGAGGGATTTAGAAGGAAAAGGGAAAAAGTGTGTGAAATTCGGATCACATTTCACCTACTTTATTTAATTTCCTTTTTAAATCCCTTTTCAAATCCTTTAACCAAACACAATATTAATGATTTTAAAATTACATATAATACATTATCATTATGGATAGTTTTTTTGTTTTATTATACCTTGAAAATAAAATCTTACGATTCTCGATTCAATTTTATGATCAAATCTACAAATCCTTCGTACAATCTTATCTAGATCCCAATTTTAATAATCTAAAATATGAAAATCACATTCTCCACCTCCCATTTTCTCTTACAAAGAAACGTGCACGTATTGTTTACCCAATACCGTGGTATTATTTTTTGTGGAATAATTCCAATTGTATTGATCAATGTCAGAGGTGGTCTTCATTTTTATGGACCCAAGGCGATGCCAATTCTTATACATAATTTAAATATATATGTATATATATATATTGATAAAATATTAGTAATAATTTTCAATTATTTTTTTTTACCTAATAAATACCTACTCAAATTTTAAACAAACAAAAAAATTACAATTATTTTCTCATGAAAATCACTTATAAGATTAAGTGAGAAATCTAATTTCAAATTATTGTATTAGTAAGTAAATCATATATAATTGATTTTTCACAATAATTACAATAACAAATTTCCTGAGCAATTTTATATGATTTTTGAAGTTGACATAAATCATAGTTGTTGATATTGACGTAAATCATAATTATAATTATTGAGATAAATTTTGAATATTTTTGAGCGTTAACATTATTTTGCGCGAAGCAACTCGTGCCACCAAAAATCCGGCTGAGGGCAAGTTGGCAGCCAGGTGGGAGGGACCTTACGTTGTTAAAGCCAGACCTCGTCCTGGTACTTACCGACTTCAGGACATGGACGGCTGAGACCTCCCCCATCCATGGAACGCCGAACATTTGAAGCGTTATTTTCAATAAAAGCTGTATCTTTTGTATTGATCAATTGCCATATTTCCTTTTTGACAATCTGTGCACTTGAATGTTTTTGTTCTTCTCTCACATGATGTAAGTTTCTGATCAAACGGGCTACACTTTAAATGACAACAATTTTATATCTCAGTTATCTGTGTGGTATTTTAATAACGTCCTGATTGCAGCACTCAGCTAGACTGAGCATGAAAAGCCTCAGCCAGACTGAGCATGAAGAGTTCAGCCAGACTGAGTTACTTAAAGCCTCAGCCAAACTGAGCATGAAAAGCCTCAACCAGACTGAGCATGAAAAACCTCAACCAGACTGAGCATGAAGAGCTCAGCCAGACTGAGTTATTTAAAGCCTCAGCCAGACTGAGCATGAAAAGCCTCAGCCAGACTGAGCATGAACGACCTCAGCCAGACTGAGCATGAAGAGCTCGGCCAGACTGAGTTCCTTGAAGACTCAGCCAAACCGCATTAATCATGGCTCAACCCAAATTGAGCACGAATGAAGCGCTCGGCCAAGGCCACTTTTGCAACTTCATGATTGTGGCATAGTTGCCATACTTAGTCAAACTCCAGGTCCACTTTTTTACGCCTTTTCACACTCTTTACATTTTTTAACTTACATTTCCCAACCCAACCTATCATTTATCAACACTCTTACAACATGATTTCAAACTTCACATTTTAGGACCTTTACATTTCAACGTTCTTATGGTTAACATTTTTTGCATCATAACTTTCTCACTAGCTGGCTTGGCTCCCTACTCCTCAATTTTCACTGCAATTTGTACAGAAGCCTTATTTGAATAACCATTCTCATCCTTTTCAGATTTACAAAAATCAAGGCCACAATGTGACAAACACAACTCATAATTTTATTCATTCACAAACTTATACATAAGTTTACTACAGCAATTACAAAAAAAAAAAAAAAAAAAAAAACAACAACAACAACAACAAACAAAAATCAAAATTTTATTTACAAATTTTGTTCACACCAGTCACTCATCGTCACTTGAGACAAGCTCCTCTTCGTCCACGCCCTCATCTAGGGGGGTCTAGGCCACGTCGTCTTCATCTATTCTAACAGTGTTGAAGTCCAAGTCTGGGAACAGCTCTTCTGCTTTGCGCTTAAACATCTTCTAGCTGCTATCCCAGAACTCAGCCATCTCATGCTTGTAGAAGTCTGACCGCTGGAAGCTCTGGATCACTTCTTCTTCACTCCTGCTCCCAGCAGTCGCTCCCGACAGGCCAGCCCCTTCAGACCCCTCTCTTGCCAAGTTGCTGGCGATCGCGGCATCGATAGCCATCTGGAAGTTAGCAGACCCCTTGAGCTGCTCCACTGCTGCGACACATAAGTCGGGGTATGCTACCCTCTCAGAGTCTAACTTGGTCTTTTCTTCCTCCAAAGCCTTCTTCAACCCCGCCTTCTCCTCCATTGATCTGGCTCGCTCGTCTGCCAACGTCCTCTCCAGCCCAGCGATCTTCAGATCCGCTTCGTCTTTTTCTTTAATCGACTGAGCACGAAGATCTTCATTGTAGGTCAAGGCCTCTTCTAACCCCGTCTTTTTTCTGAACAAGAAATGTGGCAAACCATGAGTCTACCAACAAGTTAGTTGGAATGACCTGTTTGTTTCGTTAGAGTCTCTTATTCAGAGTTTATTCTTTTGTTGACTTACCCTCTGTTTGGGATGTGGGTTGACTTTTTGACTTTTTTGGCTATTTTAGCTTGGGCTAAAAAGCTTGGTTTGGGAAGGACTTTTTGGCTTTTTAGCCTTTTTGAATTTTTTTGTAAGAGAAGAGTGTAATGATTATGGGTTGGATGTGATGTTTTGTTTGTTGTGGCTAAAATAGCCTATTCTATCTTTTGTGGCTAAAATAGCCAAAAAAACTCTTGCCAAACGGAGCCTTAATGGTTGCTCCCATTGGCCTCTGTCAAAGAAAACAGTTAAATGACTTGCATTATCTTGATCTTAATATTTCATTGGTTCTTTATGATAAGATAGTTTGACAATATTGTTGGGTCTATTTCCTTGCATCTTAAGTTTCGGGATAGTTTTTTTTTTTTTTTTTTATCAGCAAAAGAAAGAGCCTTCATTGATGAAATCAAAACATACAATGCATATGAAAATACATCAACAAAGGAGAAGGCAAGAGCAAAAAACATCAAAGTGTATCTCCCAAATCCCAATTAGGTTGGCACTGTGAAGAACACTCAATCATCTACTAGCTTAGGCCAAAATGTTGGTGAGAGACCAACAGAAAAGGAAGGGGGGATAGATCAGAAAAACCAAGAAAACTATGAGGATAGAAACAGCAGTAACCAAACTGAGCTAGCAGATCAACAGCCAAACTAAGCTAGCAAAACACAAGACACATCAGCAACCGAAGAGATCAACACAATCACATCTCCTCTATTTCAGCTTCAAATTTGTTCAGATACATTTTCTCACCTGTTGTATGTTTGACACAATCACATCTATGGAGTAGAAGCAACCTATGTCATGTGCTTTCATCCATAAGGCCACCCTAACTTTGATAAGCTCAGATTGCTCCTCAATGCTTGGTTGTGTGCCATTGAAAACACAATAATTTCTGAAATTCCTCAAGGACCAAATTACTGATATAAGAATAGCTCTCCAAACTTGCATTTCCTTCTTTCTGAACATCCACCGCAACCACCACTATATCAGACTTTTCATAATATTTGACCAAACTTGCCACACAAACGGGCAGTACAATAAAACATGATTCAATGTTTCCACTTCAGCTTTGCATAGTACACAGGATAGATGCACATTACCCCTCAACACCCTATTCTACTTGGGAATGAAGCTGAGGTTTGTTCACAACTAAAGTTTTGGGATAATTGATGATCTGACTTAGTATTAGTGCTCTAGTTCTGGGGAAGGTTTTGAGTTTGTTGTTTATTTGACCCTAGATGTGCAAGACAAGGTTTGTTTGAACTTGGTTATTTTTCTGTTTCCCTAAAGATAGCAAGAAAGAGTCAGGGCTGCACTTAAGAAATGGTATTAAAATGGGCTGGACATACACTGTTGATGAATGGTGTTATGATAGCTCGATATATATTGTCAAACTAATTCTCTAATAGCTTAAGCTTTTGTGACAATTGATAATCGAGCACTTTGAATAGAAAAATAACAAGGGTTTGTGCATATTCCTTTACTAACTTCTTTATCTAGATTGATATGCGTGGAGCAATTAAAAAGTGAATGTTTTTGTAATATCCCTTCGACCCCCCCCTCCCTTCTCAGATTTAGTGTAATAAAGGTGATTTACCATGTCTTCTATTTTTCTTCTAAACTTTAAATACCAAATTCCCTTGCAAAACTTATGCATCAAGGTCTTGTCGAATTCAATGCCATTGTGGACACAAACATAACCATGTTTCAAGTTTGTTTCCTGATCTTCCCATCTGTTGTGATCGACAGGTTCACAACCAAACATTCCATTCAAAGATGATGAAAACATAGACTTGCCCATTTTCAATATAGTCACAATTGCAAATGTTACAAACAATTTTTCTATTTCTAATAAGATTGGAGAAGGTGGGTTCGGACCAGTTTACAAGGTAATTTGAATTGCACGTACTAAAGTCATATAATTTTCTGTGTTGCGTGTTTGCGAGTGTGCATCAAAAGAGTGTAAATTCAAATCTTTGTCATGAGGGTTAAAAAAAATATTCTTTTTCATGTTTGTTTCATTGCTCTTCTATGTAGTGTCGATTTGCCTTAGGTGGCCCCATATCTGTCTAAGTGGCTTTCACCTTAGACATTTTGTTTGGCGAATGCCCATGTATGATGTTTTTATCTTCAATCTTTATTTACTTTCTTACTTCCCAAAAACAAAAAAAAACAAATAAAAAGCTTGTGTATTTCCATAGGGTCAACTATCAACTGGACAAGTGATAGCAACAAAGAGGCTCTCGAAGAATTCCAAACAAGGAGTTGGTGAATTTAAAATGAGGTTATCTTGATTGCCAAGCTTCAGCACCGAAATCTTGTAAGGTGTAGACACCCCATTTTTGACTGACCTCAAGACTTGGACGTCATCGTTTGAACACTCGGTGATCATCCTTGTTCGTGTTCGTCTTGAGTTCCCGGAGGTCTCGGCTACGCGCCCTGCCTCAGGATCTCTCGACTCGACTGTTTTGTGTCTGGTTTTGCACCAAACACCTGTTGTTTTGCTTCTGAGGGTGGAAAGTAGCTTGTAGGCCATCCCCACACCTCACCGGCCGTGGCTTGAGGCCACCGGCCTTGTTTCCTTGCCACCGGCCATTGGTGATGGCCGGTTGGCACTATTTATGGTCGGTCGGCATTGTGTTTGGTCGGCCAGCCACTGTTTCTGATCAATCGGCCACTTTTCCTAGCCGAGACCTTTTCTTGAGGGAGATTGACCCTCTTGAACCTTTTTTTAGCTTCTTGAGGAAGCTTGAACCTTTTTAGCTTCTCCAAGAAGCTTGACCCTTTTGAACTTTTTTTTAGCTTCTCCAAGAAGCTTGACCCTTTTTAGCTTCTCCAAGAAGCTTGACCTTTTTTAGCTTCTCCAAGAAGCTTGACTTTTTTTAGCTTCTCCAAGAAGCTTGAACCCTTCTAAGCTTCCAAGAGAAGCTTGCACCTCTTGACCCCTTGTCTAGCTTCTCCAAGAAGCTTGACCCATTTGCCTAGCTTCTCCAAGAAGCTTGGCCCTTTTGTCTAGCTTCTCCAAGAAGCTTGGCCTTCTTGGCCCTTTTGCTCCAAGCTTCTAAGAGAAGCTTGGCCTTTTTGGTCAAAGCTTCTAAGAGAAGCTTTGCCCCATTGGTTTCTCTATATAAGGAGAGCCTCTCCTTCCATTTTGGAGGTTAGAAAATCTGATATATAAGATATATATATCACTCTCTCTATATATCTCCCTCTCTCTCTACATTTGGGTGGGTTAAAGGGTCCAAAAGGGTCTAGTTCTTGGCCATTTGAACTACACCTCCTAGAACAACACTTCCATCATCACTTGGAGGTTCTTGGGTCTTGTTTTCAGAGGTTGAGGGTTGCATTTTTGGTTCTAGAGGCTGCTGTCCCCTTTTGGCTACAAAGGTAACTCATTTTCCCTCTTTATTCCCCGTTTTTGCACAAGTTTTTAGCCTGTCTTTCTTGCTGTTTTGAGCTTCGTGTATAACATAAAAAAGTTCTGTTTTTTGTGTTTAAGATACATCATTAAGGACACTTTTGTGTTTGGGGTCGTTTACCCCCTCTTAGGCCTTGTTTGGCCCCATTTTGTGCTATTTTTGGTGAGTTTCGGGACCACCTTGTTTGGGCCTCCTCACCACTGAAATCTTGAGGGATTTTAGTGGTGAGGATGGTGGTTTAAGGTCCTAAGAAGGAGAGGGCCATCCCCTCTCCTTGTTGTCTTGTTTGATGCCCTTTTTGGCCTTACAAAGGGGCCTATATTTGCACACTTATTGAGCTCGGTTCAGGCATTTTTCAGTGGGTGTTAGGACCCCCATGAGCCATTTCCAGAGTTTTTTTGGTCATATTGAATGTCTCTCTTGCATGTGCTTAATAACTCCTTGCATGGCCCTCTAAAGTAACTCATCATTTTTGCATGCCACGGTTGTGTATCAGTGGTTATTTGGGCCTATTTTCACATGTTTTATTCACTAATTTTTGATGGTTTGGTGAGATTCCATGTGCATCATACACTTGCTTTGTATTCCTCTATTTTGCCTAGAAATGCATCTTGCCTTTGGACCACCATGCTTGCATATTTTGGCTTAGCTTTGTGAAGTTTTTGGTCATGTTTTAACATGCTTAAGGTCTGTCTTAGGTCTTTAGATTCACATTTTCCATGTTTAGTATAGCCCCTTTGCATTTTGGCTTGTTGGCCTTAAGTGTGTGAGTATGTAGCATGCTTTATTTGCTTTGTTTTATTGGTTTGGCACCATTTGTAGCATCATTTCAGTCCCTTTGACATACTTGTATGTTTGCCTTGGACACCTTTTTAATGCTTTGAAAGTTTGTGTAGCATGCTCCATGTTTTGGCATTTGTGCATGCCTTTAAATTTAGGTCATTTGGATGTCATCTAAGTGATCTTTAGGCCTTGTTTTAATATGCTAAAATTCTGTTTTTAGTCATTTAATTCATGCCATGTGTGGTTGCACTAAGTGTAGTTCAATACTTCTTTGGTGGGCCTTAGGAATTGGACCATATTTGCATGCATGTTTGCATGTCATTTAGCCCTTATTTCATAGCACTATGGCCACTGTTTTGGGCCTAATTAGAGCTGCCCAAATCATGTTTAAGTCCATCTCTTTGTTTGTTGCATGCTCTCCTTGTATATTGTAGCATATTGGTGAGTTGTTGCATGTTTGAAATCACATGATTGAATGAAGTCACATGTTGGCTTACATGCTTGAATGCCTACATTAGCCTTGCACACTTGTTAGTCGCATTGCTCCATGCCTTGCATTTCTTGCATGCTCATTTGCATTGCCGTATTGCATGCCTAGTTAACATGCTTAGGTTGCATTGCATTGGCATGCATGCTTGGCCTCTTGACTATCCATGATAGAGGTTAAGTCCCCATTTGTTTGATTGTTTGCATTGCATTTGACATGGAAATGCATAACTTGGTCTCTTGGGCCATCACGCATGGAAATGCGCGATTGATGGTCCGAGAACCAAGGAGCATGTCCCTTTGACTCATTAACATGATAAGGGACATGATCGGTGCATATATGCCTTGAATTGTATTGCCATGCTCTGCCTTGCCCTCTGTTGCTGTCAATTGCAGATTCTACAGGAACTTTCTGCCGACCGGCAGTGATAAGTGCCGACCGGCAATCCCGCCTCTGCCGATATCTTCACCAATGGCCGGTGATCACATGCCACTGCCGGTGAGCATTCTACCCAGCCGGTGAGCATTCTACCCAGCCGATGGCATTCTTCAGTATCCAGAGAAGCAATCCTGAGGTTTTGGCAGCCTCTAGAGGAGTAAAGAAAGGAAAACAGAGGCAGCCTATGCATGGCGGTGCACTTCCGAGCAAGACCCGAGCACGCATTGCATTGGGTTCCCTTCCCGAGCCAGTTTACTGTTTTTATTAGCTTAGTTAGTTTGTTAGCTAATTAGGCAATTTGTAATATTTAATTAGCTTGTAGGTTAATTAATTTGTATTATTCTTTTGGTCCCTCCAAGCGAGGGTGAATTTGTAATAAGTGTGGGTGCGTGTGTGCATGTCTTCCAACCCCCACTTCTTTCTCCCTTTTACTTACCTGCTTTTGATGGTTAGTATTAGGACATGTTTACTTTAGCATACCTTATGCTAGCATGCGTGCATCATTCATCAGTATTGCATGCACCAGGCTCGGCGCATCATACTAACTGCATAAGTATTTCAAATCTAACTTGAATACATGCTACTTGTCTATTTTCACATGTCATTTATAGACTAGCCGAGCCTACTCTAGTGACATTCCGCATGTGTTACATTAGCCATCTTAACATGAACTAGGATCATGCATATGATTACTAACTAGTTTCTGTTTTGGCTTGGAGTACTCTGTAAGTCCTTTTGCTTTAGCATACCGCATGCGTGTGAGTGTTGCCATAATTGCATGATTACCATGAGGCTAGATGCTTATGTGTTATAAACTGTTTGAATGCCTGTGGGTGAAGGTTGGATTGTTTGAGTTGGAAACACTCGTTGAAATCCGTGTTTTAGCCTACTTGCGAGTAGCAAATTCCATGTTTGGCACTTCTTTCCTAAAATCTGTTTTCTCAAAACGATTTGCCAGATTTGGACTCTTTGGTTCAAGATTAAGAACCGTGACGCAAATCGAGTCCGAACTGTAGTAGCGAGGCCCACGCGGGCGCGTCTACAGTTTCTGGCGACTCTGCTGGGGAGTTAGAGAGCTTGACTCGAACTCGTGATATCCTGTTTTGATTACACCTATGTGTTTCTTTGCATTGCATGTGCATTGGTGTGCCTAGGACACCGTGTTTGCCATCTGCCATTCCTGAATGGTTTGCCGGAGGCTTGTCTTGTCAAGGCATGACCATAAGGCTAACCGGTTATGGGCTCTGACAGTATGGGAACACAAACCCCGGTTTTACCGGGGCACCCTTTTTGACCATTCGACCTAGTGCATATTTGGAATCCATAGTGACCATTCCAAACTAGGACAGGTTGCTTACCCGATATTAGGTTGTTTGAAACCGCTGTGTGCGTAGTGAAACCCTAGTTCCTGACAAAATAGGACAGGGAAACCCTACCCCAACATAGGGGTGTTTTGGCTCTCATTTGCTTGCTATGTGCTTTTTTTGGAGTTGGCCTCTACAGGAATGCATATATCAGTTTGCAAGTCTGGGTATCAGGCCTGCGGGCATCAGTGTTTTGAGAATCAGTTATATCTGCGGGTATCAGATTCAGATTTAGGGCAGCGATTTTTGGGAACAGTGATCAATAGTAGAATACAGTTATTCAGTTATGCGTATGCCTGTTCTAATGAAATTGGGCTGAGATGCTGCCTGTTTTCTCTTTTCCAAGGTAGTCCTGGAACCAGAGCTTCAGAAGGCTCCAATATCCCCCGAGGTTCATTGGACTTGTACTGATAGACTTCGTCAGGTCATAGACTCAGTTCAAGGGTAATCAGGGCCAGAGAAGGCTAGTTAGGCACAGACCACCAGTACAACAGCTACCAGATCAGTGATCTTTGAGCAGTCGGGCTGAGATTTCCGAGCCTATTGCCGACACAGATATACCGGTTGCTCAGTTAGATTAGAACAGTATGTCGAGTCTGGAAGAGATGGTGCGCCAACTCCAAGATAGTATGAAAGCCATGCAGCAAGACACTGTCCGTCAAGCAGAATTCGCCAAACAACAGGCTGTGGTCATAGCCCAACAAGCAGAGACAATTGCCAGATTGGAGCAGCAAACTGGAGTATCTACATCGCACCAGGCTCCTCCCCCACCAAGAGTTCCCATACTCGGGGAGGCGACCCACGTCCAGGATGATACGGACATTCCAGTTGGGCCAGCTCCGCCCCCGGTTCTACCCCAGCTATCCAAGACACCCATCAACCTACCGGACTCCCCTTTTGAGTTAGAGACGGATCCAACGGCGCTGAAGATGAGCAAGCTTGAAAGGTTGTTCAAGAAGGCTCAAGGCATGAAATTCGTCCCGGACATCGAGGATGGGTATACCGATGCAGCTGTGACGCTGCCATACAGATTCAAGATGCCAAATATCGACCGTTTCGATGGGTCCGGGGATCCTATGGTGCACTTGCGGCTGTTTTCAGACATTGTAAGGCCGGTGGGCCTCACCAGATTACAGAAGCTATCATTGTTTGGCCGAACCCTGTCTGGGATAGCCGCAACCTGGTATGCGAAATTGGAGAACCCTGTGAAACAGAATTGGGAAGAGATGGCTGGGGCCTTCAGTGATCAATACTCCTACAACACACAGATTGAGATCACAACTCGTGATCTTGAAGTCACCCGCCAAGAGCCAAAGAAGGATTTTTCAGAGTTTGTGGCGAGGTGGAGAGCAAAGGCCTCGATGATGGCTACAAGGCCTTCCGACAAAGACCAGATAAGGATGGTTGTGCGCAACCTCCAACCCAAACTAATGCAGAAAATGATCGTGCTCCCCTTTCCTACCTTTTCGGATCTGCATGAGATGGGGGTACAGATCGAGGATGCTATGAAGCAAGGCCTTATTGATCAGGAGAAGGAGCAGCCCAGGAGGGCGTTTACCCGCAGTTCGAATGCGACCACCAGCGGTGACGCAGCTGCAAGATCTTCTGAAGTGGGCATGGTCGCCACCACCACGCCAAGAACAGCCACCACTTTTGTTGGTGGATCCAATCCAAACCCCCGAACTTCGGACTATCTACCCCGAGGCAAGAGGGTTTTCACCCCACTCTTTATGCCTTTGTCTAAAGCCCTGGGGGTCCTGCTCAGGAAAGGACATTTGAAACCGTTGGAACAACGGCCTCTACCCGATCCTCTCCCTCCAAAGCATGACCTGACTAAGTACTGTGCTTTTCATCAACAAACCGGTCATGACACCGACAGTTGCGTCCGTCTCCGCCACGAGATACAAAATTTGATTGACAACAGGGTCATCCCCGCACCGGGTCCTGCAAAGTCTATCGGCACTTGATCAGTGAACTTGTGGGGGATAATGTGACTTTGTGATCGGGGGATGAACCACCTGCGGGCGACGTTCAGTTTATTCCAAGATGTGGCGTTTGGCACAAACTGTTTTGAGCAGTTACGAATGTTAGTTTTGTACGTTCTGGCTTGGGTATTAAGTCAGTTCTGTTGTTTTGAGTCTGTCTCTTTGTTTTGAGTCAGTCTTTTCATATCGAGTCAGTCCTGTTAAGTCTGTCTCGTTGTATTGAGTCAGTCGGGTCTGTCTTGTTATGTCGAGTCAGTCCTGTTTTGTTAGAGTCGGGTGATTCCGGGGGTGTTACCTCGGACATCACTAACTTGTTTTGTGTTTGTCTTTTGCTTTCTTTTGAGTCTGTTTCTGCCTTAGAGCCAGTTATGCCAACAGATTTGAATGGAACAGCAGTGATTTTCACACTCTTGTGTTTGCTTCTGCTATGTGCCAATTGTGCCAGAAGTTTGAACGAAATGACAGTGCTCTTCGCCTGCCTTTTCTGTGCCTTTGAAGTCGTTGTAATGACCTAAGTTTTTCAAAACTTTTTTTCGAAACATTGTGATAAAAACGAAGAGGAAGGAATTCCTCAGGTTTTGCAAAACTTGATCAATTGAGAGAAAGAGAGGCATGCTAAGCCCTTAATGAATGAAACCATGCTTGTTATCGTGAGTACTGAGAAGGACCCTGGCTTGATCCAGATTGGTCCCACACTGTCTTCAGCGCGAGTGATTTGTCGCTTTCTTAAAAACTTTCAAAAACAAAATGTTTTGCGCAGTCCTGCGAAGACCTGTGTGGAATCGCTCTTGAGATTGTGCAGCTTAGGATCGCTCTCAGTCTCGAGATTCGACCCCTCACTTTCAAACCTTGAACCTGAGTTCAGAACGTTCAACGGTCAACCACAACGTGAGGCCTGTGTGGCCATTTTGAAGCAGCCCTCGAACAAGAGGCACCAAAGTCAGATCAAGAAGATCAGATCAAAGGAAGCTTGTGAAGCTAGATCAGAAGCCCCCCCTCAAACTAGGGGCAAAAATGTCAGATATGCTCGAAGAACCGAAGATGGATCCTTCAGTAAATTAATACAACAGCCACTCTCCTGGATACGGATGGCTTCAAAACCCTAAAACCATTTGGCATGGACTTGTTAAACTTTTACCCTTTGAGAGGCTCGTTGGGCCGAAAACCCGGAAGGGCGACCCAGGCAAAAGTTAGAGCAAGAAAAAAACACAAAAAAAAAAGAGGCAAAAGAAAAGAAAAAAAGGAAGAAGAAAAAAAAAAAAAAGAGAAAAAGAAATGAAAAAATTGAAAAGAAAAAAAGAACAAAGCTCGCAAGGTCGAAAACCCGCAACGGGCGCCTTGGCAAAAGTTAGAGCCTAAAAAGGAGAGGATAATACCCGAGTGTACCTTACCGGAACTACGTAAGGCTTGATTCCCATGTTTGGGATACGTAGGCAACTTCATTCTGAAGTCCAGCCACAAACACTTCTAAAATCGATTGTGTTCATGTAATGGTTTTGATTGTCTTTGCCTTCTCTGTATCCGAGAGTTCGGTTGTGATCGTCACTCTAAGGATTGATTGCAATGCGCTGCGGTGCCATTCAAACAATGGGCAACTTTCCGTTGCCAATGCGGTGTGGTGCTATTCAAACAAGGGGCAACTTTCTGTTGCCATGCAGCTCTACTCAAACAAGGGGCAATTTTCCTTGGGATCTGAGGTCGTGCATCTCAAGAGTAAGTTCCGTGCTCGTTGAGCAGTGGCTGTTTGCAAAAACAATTTTTGAGAATTTTTACTGAGGTTGACTGATCCCTCGAAAATTATTCCATCTTTTCCAAAACTGGACCATTTCTTGGACCCAAAAAAGGAAAATTTTCAGTGCTCATAGCCTGACTTGCATGATTTCAAATCAAAAATCGAACAAGTGTGTTAATCTTACTCTCATGTTGGTCAAAATTGTTTTAGTAGAAAACAAAAACAAAAAATGGTCAAAATAATGAACTAGGGGCACAGTTGAGTCAGGCTTCCTGTCTTTCCCCCGTTGTCAGTGCATCTACCAGAAAGGGCACTCTACCTGCCAGAAAAGGGCACCACTGAAGCTGACCGCAAAATGGCAGAAAGCTCTCACATCCTCCAAGCAACGAGGTATCAAGCCAAGTGCGAAGCGCAAACCAGAATGGAACAAGATATTCCATTCCCTTATCTGGATAGATCTGATCACGTCCAAACTCCCCAGCGGAGCATCGTCAACCGATGTCAATTGCAGATCTGCTGTGCGTCTGGTCGCATAGCAACCCCTCTGTGGGAGAAACTCATTGTTGTGAACAAAAAAGAGAATCTAGCAGAATGCTAGGGGCGAGAACCCGCAATTTCCAGCTTATCCATCAACCACCCAGGGGAGGGATAAAAAATGAGAGATTGAAGAATAGAGAGATGTGCGCTGAAAGAAAAAGTGAGAAAATGGTTTTTTTTTTTTTTTTTTCAGAAAAACAGAGATTGAGTGCCAGAGTGATGTGAGAATCACAAATGAGAAAGGGTGGGAAACAATACCCGAAGAAACAGGCTCCCTGTGCAGGTCTGTATGTCGTGTCTTTTGTTTTGTTTGTCTCAAATCTTGTTTTGAGTCGTTCCGAGCGTGTCTCGTTGTGTTTTGGTTGTTTACCTTTTGTTTTCCATTGTTGAGTCGTAGTGCACTATGTTCAGTCTTTGGCTCAATACCCGATCGAGAACTCATTTCTCATTTTCAAAAAATCGTTTTGTGCTCAGAGTGCTGTGCCATTCCTCACATTTATGCAGAACAAGATTCTTTCTTTCATCAACCGCAAGGTTCAACCCAGGTCATGCAAGAACAGTAAAACCAGGACCTATTTGTAGACACCCCATTTTTGACCGTCCTCAAGACTTGGACGTCACCGTTTGAACACTCGGTGATTATCCATGTTTGTGTTCGTTTGGAGTTCCCGGAGGTCTCGGCTCGCGCGCCCCGCCTCAGGATCCCCGAACTCGACCGTTTAGTGTCTGGTTTTGCACCAAACACTTGCATCTTGCCTTTGAGAGGCAGGGTGGGGCTTGTAGACCATCCCCACCCATCACCGGCAGTGGCTAGATGCCACCGGCTGGTTTTTGCTGCCACCGGCAAAATAGTTTGCCGGTCGTCACTATTTGTTGCCGGTCAGCACTTTTTTGTGCCGGTCGGCACTTTGTTTGGCCAAGATGGCATTTTTTGCCGGCCGATTGCTGTTCATCTGCTTTTGCAGATATTTTTGGACAGCTGTATTGCTTTTGCTCCCCTCCATACACGTGTATGGAGGGATCTCCCTCTTGCAAAGCTTGTCTTGTAAGCTTTACAAGAGGCATATAGAGAAGAGCTCTCTCTAAGGCAAGGAGGAGAGGCTTAGACATTTTTGAGAGAGAAAAGACAGAGGAGAGCTCTGGTTTTCTAGGGTTAGGGTTAGACATACACAATCTATCTCTCTTTCCCTCTCATTTTGCACACTAGGTGTTTTGTGTCTCATTATTGCACACAAACACCTAGTGTTTCACCTTCCTCTAGGAGCTGAGGTTCCAAAGAGTGTGTTTTGAAGTTTTTGTCTTGGATTCAAGCTCAAGGAGGCCATTGGAGCATCTTTGTTGAAGAAGGCATCAAGGGTGAGAAACTAGTCCTTTTTTTCCCCTTTTTTGCATTGATTTTCTACTAGTCTTAGAGCTGTTTTTGTGATTATTGTATAACATAAAAAAGTTCTATTTTTAAGCCCTCTTTATTGTTTATTAAGAGTGTTTTGTTGTTTGAGGGGTGTTGACCACCCTTAGGCCTCAAAAGGCCTCATTTTGAGCCATTTTGTGTTAGCTCCGGGATTTTGGTGTTGAGGTCTCTTCACCACTGAAATCTTGAGGGATTTCAGTGGTGAAAATGATCCTTTGAAGTCCCAAGAAGGAGAGGGCCACCCCCTCTCCTTGTTGTCCTTGAAAAGGACACATTTTGGCCTCTTAAGGAAGCCTATGCTTGAGTGTGTGTTGAGCATGTTTGGTTTGTTTTTCATGCTTATATATCCATGATATAACATGATTTCAAGTTGGTTTTGGAACCTTATGCATGTTTAGCATAGTTGCCATGTAATGCCTTATTTGTGCCTTAACATGTTCTAGGTTGTTAGCCTTTGTTGGAGCATGTTTTAGGCTTGCATTTGTGAAGTTTATGTGCTTATTTTGCCATGCTTTAGCTCTGTCCATAGTCATTTGGGTTGATCTTTGCATGCATTATATAGCTCCTTTGTATTTGGGCTTGTTGGCCTTGAGTATGTACATGTGTAGCATGCCATCTTTGCATTGTTTTGATGATTTGGAATCATCTTGCATGCTATTTCAGTTCCATTTCCATGCTTGTTTGATTGCCTTGCATGTCTCTTTTATGCTTTGGAAGCATGTGTTGCAATGCTCCATGTTTTGGCCATGGTGTATGCCTTTGTATTTGGGCCACTTAGATGCCATCTAAGGAGTCCTTTGGCCTTGTTTTAACATGCTAAAAATCTGTTTTTAGTTGTTTAATGCATGCCATGTTTGGTCATGATAAGTGTAGTTCAATGCGTTATTGATTTGCCTTGAACACTTGGACTACTCTTTGCATGTTTTGGCTTGATTTATAACTTGATTTGGCATCATTTTATAACATAATTTTAGGGTTCATGTTGCATGCTAATTAGTCCATGATCCCTCCTTTCAAGTGTGCTTGAATGTTGTTTGATTCATGCTTAAGTGTTGGTCCTTATGTGCATGTGTGTGTGCATGCCATTTAGCCCTCACCTTTTAGCACAATGGCCACTGTTTTAGGCCTTATTAGAGCTGCCTAATTCATGTATAAGTCCATCTTGCCATCCATTTGCATTGCCCTATGTATGCTTGCATGATTGCATAAGTGCATTGCCATGTCATGTTGCATTCCTAGCTTGTATGCCTAGGTTGCATTGCATCTTGCATGCATGCCTTGTTCCTTGAATTGGTGATAGGAATAGGGCCTTGTTTGTTTGATTGGTTTGCATGCATTTGAAATCAAAGTTGCATACTCGGTTCTTTGGGCCATCATGCATGGAAATGCGTGATTGGTGGTCCGAGAACCGAGGCACATGTCCCGTTGAGTCATCACAATGATAAGAGATATGGTTGATGCATACATGCCTTGAAATATGCTGCCATGCCTTGTTTTGCCCTTTGTTGCTGTGAGTTGCAGGTTCTGCAGGAATACTCTGCCGACCGGCAGTGTAATGTGCCGACCGGCACAATTTTCTCTGCCGACAGACCCTATTTTGTGCCGATGGCCATACTACACTGCCGGTGGAAGTCTCATTCAGCCGGTGATGATCCCCTCTGTCCAAGGATGCATTCCTGAGGCTTTGACAGCCTCCAGAGGAGGAAAGGAAGGAAAACAGAGGCAGCTTGCGCATGGTGGCGCGTCTCCCGAGACGCTTTCCTGCTTTAATTAATTTGATTTAATTTGTTAATTAAATTAGTTAATTTGTAATATTAATTAGCTTGCGTAGTTAGTTAATTTGTAATATTTATTCGGTCCCTCCAAGCGAGGGCAAATCTGTAATAAGTGTGTGTGGGTGTGTGAATGTCTTCCAATCCCCGCTTCTTTCTTCCCTTTTACTTACCTGCTTTGATGGTTAGTATTAGGGCATGTTTAATTTAGCATACCTTATGCTATGCATGTGTGCATCCATGCATTTGTATTGCATGCATTAGGCTCGGTACATCACGCTAACTGCATCAGTACTTCAATTTACAAATCGAATATGTGATAATTGATCGCATTACATATGCCATGCTTAGGTTAACCGAGCCTATCTAAATTGCATCTTGTATGTGTTGCATTAGGCAATTTAACATGAACTAGGACACGCACATTTTTGCTAACTAGTTTACTGTTTTGGCACGGAGTACAATGTAAGTATTTATGCTTTAGCATCTCGCATGCGTGTGAATGTTAACATGACAGTATGCTTACCATGCGGCTAAGTGCTTATATGAGATAAACTGTTTGAATGCCTGTGGGTGGAGGTTGAATTACCTAAATTGGAATAATGCATTAAAACTGTGAGTTTTAAGCCCACTAGATAGTGGCAAAATCATCTTCTCTAAAAGCCCACTTGAGAGTGGCAAAATTTGCATTTTAGCCTACTTGCGAGTAGCAAACCATTTTCAAAACAAACATGAAATGTTTTGTTCCAATTTGGGCGATTTGGTCTATACTTGTTTGCTGCGCGCATAACATAGTAATTCTAGGCTAACAATTGGTTTAAGAACACATAAAGTTTTCAAAAACGGATATCACGGTTAGTAGAGGCCGGTCTTCGGACCGGGCGAAAGGGGGTGCTCATAGCTGACCTTCCCCGATCGTACCCAAGCTCCCGAGCCGAGACAACTCCGGTGATGACGGACATGTGGCCTTCGGCACCGAGTCAGGGTTTCCTAAATTCTCCCATATAAAAAATATTTAGGTGGCGACTCTGTATCTGGCAAAGCAGTCCATGTTTGGCACTACTTTTTCAAAAATCTGTTTTCTCAAACGATTTGCCAGATTTGGACTCTTTGGTTCAGATTAAGAACCGTGACACAAATCGAGTCCGAACTGTAGCGCGAGGCCCTTCCCGGGCGCCGTCTACACTATTTGAAGCTATATGGGTTCCAGACTACAAAGTAAAAGAAAAGAGGGAAAACCGAAGCATCTGAGTGTGTTTCACCTTCAGCAAATTCTGAGATTGTACTCCGGATGTACCTCTTCTGGCCTTGTCAGTGCTCCGAAGAATGAGTGTGCCTCTACTCCAAGCTTAAGCCTGCTTCAAGTCAGAATGGCAATTAAAGCAGCAGCAGATGTTATCTCTCGCCAATGTAAACAGGGTGCCCCTTTTTCGAGCAGAGTTGTGTTGCCAAGCCCTCCGAAAGGTAAATCGGAGGCACCAGAGTACGTGTTTGATGCCCTTCCATTGCATAGAATGTGAACTTTCATAAACACTTCGGTTGCATGTGTGCCGCGCATCGTTATGTTTCTGCATAGAATATGCTTTCAATGTTGCATAGAAAATGCCCCCATACTTGCATAGAAAGTGCATTTTATCGCACTGTCTTGTGCACCTGCATTGCATTGTTTTGCGCGCTCCTTTGTTTGGAAACACTGGGATACGTCCTTTTGTTTCTTATACCTTTCTGAAACATCGGGATACGTCCCTATGTTTCTCTCTCTTTCCGAAACACCGGGATACGTCCCTATGTTTCTCCCTTCTTTCGAAACACCGGGATACGTCCTTATGTTTCCCTTTCTCATTCTTTTCCGAAACACCAGGATACGTCCCTATGTTTCTCCTACCTTTCCGAAGCACCGGGATGCGTCCCTATGTTTTTCTTTTTCCGAAACACCGGGATATGTCCCTATGTTTCTCTTTTTCCGAAACACCGGGATACGTCCCTACGTTTCTCTCTTCTTTTCGAAATACTGGGATATGTCCCTATGTTTCTTCCTTCTCTCCGAAACAACGGGATACGTCCCTATGTTTCTCTTTCCATTCCGAAACAACAGGACACGTCCCTATGTTTCTTTCTCTTTTTCCGAAACACCGGGATACGTCCCTATGTTTCTCTCTCTTTCCGAAACACCGGGATACGTCCCTATGTTTCTCCTCTCTTTTCCGAAGCACCGGGATACGTCCCTATGTTTCTCCTCCTTGTTCCTAATCTCTGGGATACGTCCCTAATCTTTGGGATACGTCTCTAATCTTTGGGATACATCCCTAATCCCTGGGATACATCCCTAATCTTTGGGATACGTCCCTAATCTTTGGGATACGTCCCTAACCTCTGGGATGCGTCCCTAACCTCTGGGATACGTCCCTAACCTTTGGGATACGTCCCTAACTTTTGGGATACGTCCCTTTGTTTCTCCCTCTTCGGTTAAGAGCGTTCGGAATACGTTCCAATGCTCACACCATTTCGAAACACCGGGATACGTCCCTATGTTTCTCTCTCCTTCTGAAACTCCGGGATACGTCCCTATGTTTCTCTTTTTTCGAAACACCGGGATATGTCCCTATGTTTCTCTCTCCTTCTGAAACTCCGGGATACGTCCCTATGTTTCTCTTTTTCCGAAACACCGGGATACGTCCCTACGTTTCTCTCTTCTTTACGAAATACTGGGATACGTCCCTATGTTTCTTCTCCCTTATTTCCGAAACACCGGGATATGTCCCTATGTTTCTTCTCTTTTTCCGAAACAGCGGGATACATCCCTATGTTTCTCCTTCTTTTTTCGCAACAGCGGGATACGTCCCTATGTTTCTCATTCGTTTCGAAACACCGGGACATGTCCCTATGTTTCTCCCTTTTGGTTAAGAGCATTTGGAATACGTTCCAATGCTTATACATTTCCGAAACACCGGGATACGTCCCTATGTTTCTTGCATGATCATATGTTATGCTTGGCTTTGTGCATTGTCTTGCATTTTGCCCCTGCCCTCGGGCGCATATCTTTGTTTGTAGCTTGTATGCTTTTGTCTAAGTCTTCGGCCTTGTCAAAAATGGGTCGTCTCTGGGCTTTGACACTCACTCCCGTCATTTTTATGACTCTCGAGTTCTGTCAAAGAGGGGCAACTGTAGACACCCCATTTTTGACCGACCTCAAGACTTGGACGTCATCGTTTGAACACTCGGTGATCATCCTTGTTCGTGTTCGTCTTGAGTTCCCGGAGGTCTCGGCTACGCGCCCTGCCTCAGTATCTCTCGACTCGACTGTTTTGTGTCTGGTTTTGCACCAAACACCTGTTGTTTTGATTCTGAGGGTGGGAAGTAGCTTGTAGGCCATCCCCACACCTCACCGGCCGTGGCTTGAGGCCACCGGCCTTGTTTCCTTGCCACCGGCCATTGGTGATGGCCGGTCGGCACTATTTATGGTCGGTCGGCATTGTGTTTGGTCGGCCGGCCACTGTTTCTGATCAATCGGCCACTTTTCCTAGCCGAGACCTTTTCTTGAGGGAGCTTGACCCTCTTGAACCTTTTTTTAGCTTCTTGAGGAAGCTTGAACCTTTTTAGCTTCTCCAAGAAGCTTGACCCTTTTGAACTTTTTTTTAGCTTCTCCAAGAAGCTTGACCCTTTTTAGCTTCTCCAAGAAGCTTGACCTTTTTTAGCTTCTCCAAGAAGCTTGACTTTTTTTAGCTTCTCCAAGAAGCTTGAACCCTTCTAAGCTTCCAAGAGAAGCTTGCACCTCTTGACCCCTTGTCTAGCTTCTCCAAGAAGCTTGACCCATTTGCCTAGCTTCTCCAAGAAGCTTGGCCCTTTTGTCTAGCTTCTCCAAGAAGCTTGGCCTTCTTGGCCCTTTTGCTCCAAGCTTCTAAGAGAAGCTTGGCCTTTTTGGTCAAAGCTTCTAAGAGAAGCTTTGCCCCATTGGTTTCTCTATATAAGGAGAGCCTCTCCTTCCATTTTGGAGGTTAGAAAATCTGATATATAAGATATATATATCACTCTCTCTATATATCTCCCTCTCTCTCTACATTTGGGTGGGTTAAAGGGTCCAAAAGGGTCTAGTTCTTGGCCATTTGAACTACACCTCCTAGAACAACACTTCCATCATCACTTGGAGGTTCTTGGGTCTTGTTTTCAGAGGTTGAGGGTTGCATTTTTGGTTCTAGAGGCTGCTGTCCCCTTTTGGCTACAAAGGTAACTCATTTTCCCTCTTTATTCCCTGTTTTTGCACAAGTTTTTAGCCTATCTTTCTTGCTGTTTTGAGCTTCATGTATAACATAAAAAAGTTCTATTTTTTTGTGTTTAAGATACTTCATTAAGGACACTTTTGTGTTTGGGGTCGTTTACCCCCTCTTAGGCCTTGTTTGGCCCCATTTTGTGCTATTTTTGGTGAGTTTCGGGACCACCTTGTTTGGGCCTCCTCACCACTGAAATCTTGAGGGATTTCAGTGGTGAGGATGGTGGTTTAAGGTCCTAATAAGGAGAGGGCCATCCCCTCTCCTTGTTGTCTTGTTTGATGCCCTTTTTGGCCTTACAAAGGGGCCTATATTTGCACATTTCTTGAGCTCAGTTCAGGCATTTTTCAGTGGGTTTTAGGACCCCCATGAGCCATTTCCAGAGTTTTTTTGGTCATATTGAATGTCTCTCTTGCATGTGCTTAATAACTCCTTGCATGGCCCTCTAAAGTAACTCATCATTTTTGCATGCCATGGTTACGTATCAGTGGTTATGTGGGCCTATTTTCACATGTTTTATTCACTAATTTTTGATGGTTTGGTGAGATTCCATGTGCATCATACACTTGCTTTGTATTCCTCTATTTTGCCTAGAAATGCATCTTGCCTTTGGACCACTATGCTTGCATATTTTGGCTTAGCTTTGTGAAGTTTTTGGTCATGTTTTAACATGCTTAAGGTCTGTCTTGGGTCTTTAGATTCACATTTTCCATGTTTAGTATAGCCCCTTTGCATTTTGGCTTGTTGGCCTTAAGTGTGTGAGTATGTAGCATGATTTATTTGCTTTGTTTTATTGGTTTGGCACCATTTGTAGCATCATTTCAGTCCCTTTGACATACTTGTATGCTTGCCTTGGACACCTCTTTAATGCTTTGAAAGTTTGTGTAGCATGCTCCATGTTTTGGCATTTGTGCATGCCTTTAAATTTAGGTCATTTGGATGTCATCTAAGTGATCTTTAGGCCTTGTTTTAATATGCTAAAATTCTGTTTTTAGTCATTTAATTCATTCCATGTGTGGTTGCACTAAGTGTAGTTCAATACTTCTTTGGTGGGCCTTAGGAATTGGACCATATTTGCATGCATGTTTGCATGTCATTTAGCCCTTATTTCATAGCACTATGGCCACTGTTTTGGGCCTAATTAGAGCTGCCCAAATCATGTTTAAGTCCATCTCTTTGTTTGTTGCATGCTCTCCTTGTATATTGTAGCATATTGGTGAGTTGTTGCATGTTTGAAATCACATGATTGAATGAAGTCACATGTTGGCTTACATGCTTGAATGCCTACATTAGCCTTGCACACTTGTTAGTCGCATTGCTCCATGCCTTGCATTTCTTGCATGCTCATTTGCATTGCCATATTGCATGCCTAGTTAACATGCTTAGGTTGCATTGCATTGGCATGCATGCTTGGCCTCTTGACTATCCATGATAGAGGTTAAGTCCCCATTGGTTTGATTGTTTGCATTGCATTTGACATGGAAATGCATAACTTGGTCTCTTGGGCCATCACGCATGGAAATGCGCGATTGATGGTCCGAGAACCAAGGAGCATGTCCCTTTGAGTCATTAACATGTTAAGGGACATGATCGGTGCATATATGCCTTGAATTGTATTGCCATGCTCTGCCTTGCCCTCTGTTGCTGTCAATTGCAGATTCTGCAGGAACTTTCTGCCGACCGGCAGTGATAAGTGCCGACCGGCAATCCCGCCTCTGCCGATATCTTCACCAATGGCCGGTGATCACATGCCACTGCCGGTGAGCATTCTACCCAGCCGATGGCATTCTTCAGTATCCAGAGAAGCAATCCTGAGGTTTTGGCAGCCTCTAGAGGAGTAAAGAAAGGAAAACAGAGGCAGCCTATGCATGGCGGTGCACTTCCGAGCAAGACCCGAGCACGCATTGCATTGGGTTCCCTTCCCAAGCCAGTTTACTGTTTTTATTAGCTTAGTTAGTTTGTTAGCTAATTAGGCAATTTGTAATATTTAATTAGCTTGTAGGTTAATTAATTTGTATTATTCTTTTGGTCCCTCCGAGCGAGGGTGAATTTGTAATAAGTGTGGGTGCGTGTGTGCATGTCTTCCAACCCCCACTTCTTTCTCCCTTTTACTTACCTGCTTTTGGTGGTTAGTATTGGGACATGTTTACTTTAGCATACCTTATGCTAGAATGCGTGCATCATTCATCAGTATTGCATGCACCAGGCTCGGCGCATCATACTAACTGCATAAGTATTTCAAATCTAACTTGAATACATGCTACTTGTCTATTTTCACATGTCATTTATAGACTAGCCGAGCCTACTCTAGTGACATTCCGCATGTGTTACATTAGCCATCTTAACATGAACTAGGATCATGCATATGATTACTAACTAGTTTCTGTTTTGGCTTGGAGTACTCTGTAAGTCCTTTTGCTTTAGCATACCGCATGCGTGTGAGTGTTGCCATAATTGCATGATTACCATGAGGCTAGATGCTTATATGTTATAAACTGTTTGAATGCCTGTGGGTGAAGGTTGGATTGTCTGAGTTGAAAACACTCGTTGAAATCCGTGTTTTAGCCTACTTGTAAGTAGCAAATTCCAAAACATTTTTCCAAAACAAACGGATATGCAATGCTTATTTCCAAATTAGGCGATCTAGTCTATACTTGTTTGCTGTGCGCATAACATAGTAATTCTAGGCTAATAAATGGAATAAGAACACATAAAGTTTTCAAAAATGGATATCACGGTTAGTAGAGGCCGATCTTCGGATCGGGCGAGAGGGGGTGCTCATAGCTGACCTTCCCCGATCGTACCCAAGCTCCCGAGCCGAGACAACTCCGGTGATGACGGACGTGTGGCCTTCGGCACCGAGTCAGGGTTTCCTAAATTCCCCCATAAAAATATTTAGGTGGCGACTCTGTATCTGGCAAAGCAGTCCATGTTTGGCACTTCTTTCCTAAAATCTGTTTTCTCAAAACGATTTGCCAGATTTGGACTCTTTGGTTCAAGATGAAGAACCGTGACGCAAATCGAGTCCGAACTGTAGTAGCGAGGCCCACGCGGGCGCGTCTACATAAGGCTGTTGGGATGTTGCATTCAAGGAGAAGAGAGGATGTTGATCTATGAGTATTTTCCCAATGGTAGCTTGAGCTCCATTATTTTTGGTTTGATCTTTTGACCTTTCTTCTAACTTTTTCAATTGAATGTCGAAAACAAACTACACACTACTCAAAGTTGTATGTCATTATGTCAATTATTGAACCCAAAACTAATATTCTATACAAATGCCTCTCTTGATCTATGTGCTAGATACAACAAAAAGTAACTCTCTTGAATGGAGGAAACGGTTTGATATTATTGTGGGGATCGCTCGAGGGCTTCTCTACCTTCATCGAGATTCAAGACTGAGAATTATTCACAGGGATCTCCAAGCTAGCAATGTGCTACTAGACAATGAGATGAATCCCAAGATTTCATACTTTGGCATTGCTCGAGCTTTTGGAGGAGATCAAACATTGGGGAAAACAAGAAGGGTGATTGGAACTTAGTAAGTACCCAAAAGATTTCTTGCATATACTTGCCCAACTTCAAGTTTCACTGACTTATTTCTTGATTTATTAATTTGATTATGGCGTGCAGTGGTTATATGTCCCCAGAATATATATTACGTGGGCTCTTTTCAATGAAATCAGATGTGTTTAGTTTCGGAGTACTTGTTTTAGAAATAGTGAGTGAACAGCAGAACAGAAAGTTCCGACATCCTAACCATACTCGCAACCTTCTTGGACATGTAAGTTTTTACTTGAGTTTGATCTCTTCATTTTTGGAATTTTCTTCCATATTGATCTCTAATATAAATGTGCTCTCTTAGGGATGGAAACTATGGATTGAAGGGAATGCCATCAATCTAGTTGATGAGAAGTTGGAAACTTCAACAATGCTGATGTCAGAAGTAATAAAATGTATACAAATTGGTCTGTTGTGTGTGCAACAACGCCCTACAGACAGGCCAACAATGTCATCTGTGGTGTCGATGTTGGATAATGAGGGTGTCATGCTGCCCCGTCCTAAACAACCTGGATTCTATACAGAGGGGAGCAGTGATGAGACAGAACTTGCATCAACTACAGGAATAAAATGTTCCACAAATAAGACGACTCTAACAATTCTACTGGGTCGATAAAAAATTCCAATTGAAGCACTAATGCTCATGGTTATTAATATTATTTTTTTCAGTAAGAGAGTTAATACCATATTTGATAATAGCATTACTAATTATGGATGACAGATGATATATAAGTTTCCTTGTTTGATTGCAAACAAGATAGAATGAATGACCAATTTTTATTGGCCAAAGACTCTGCAATGCTCAAGTCAGTAAATTGGTGTGATTTATGCAATTGAGGTGAGACTTGTTGCATACTTCCTTTGGAGTTAGGTGGGATGGATTTTGGATTGTGATCCCTTATTTTTTGTTGTGATGTTATTATCAATTAATTTTATCTGGTTTTGAGGGTATCCCTGTAAAAAACTTGGCAGAATGTATAATATTTTCTTAGAAAAATCTTAAATCAAGTCTTCAATGTGTATAATACATTTCTATTATGTTTATCAAACTTGAACTAAAAACATTCACACATATAATTTTTTGAACTTTACAATTTCTTTTTGCTATTGCTTTAGATAACAGGTTTCATAACAGGTCCAATCATTGATTTTCTTTTCAAAGACACATTAAGGTAGCTAAAAGAATTTAATGATATTTTAGTACAATTATTCAGTAGATGCAACCAGTTGCTACTGCACGGCTTGGTAGAAGAGGTAGAACTCATGATTTTTTGTTGGGCAATAAGCGACGGCAAAAGGCATAATGATTTGTGATTAGTTTTATAATGTGTCATATGGTAGCCCAGATATGGTAAACAATTTTAATATTTTATAGACCTCCACTCACAATTACAAAAAATACAACGATTGATATATAAAAAAAAAAAAGTCAAATTTTGCTAAAAGCATAAATAGTGCACTAACAACAATCATACGTTAATCAGTATTAGATAAATAGAAAATAATAATAGTAATGTCATCAAATTTTAAATAAAAATATAAATTTATCTTTACAATAAAATTTCTTAAAATTTATTTGAAATACGAATTATCTTATGTAATTTTGGAAATTATATTCCATCCTTCCAAGTTTATAATTGCATAACAAATTCATTTTATTAATAAAGCATTAAATCAATTAACATTTTTTAATAATATCATAAACATATTTCAATTAACAATTTAGATAATTTTATTATTGTATAGAAGAGTAGTTAGAAATTTTATTTTTTATGTTAATTGTATTAAATAAACAATTCAAACAATGTAGTATTTGTAATTTTTCAAATCACAGAAAACAATTTGTATTTTAAATAAACGTCAGTAGGTGAATTTGTAATTTACCAATTTTAATACAATTAAATAATAATAAAAAAGAGGTTTATTACACTCAATACCACGAAACTATTGCCAAATGTCTACTTAATTCATGAACTATCGATTGAGTTTACTAAATTCCTAAAGTATATAAATCAAAATTGATTTAGTCCCTAAACTATCGATTAAATCTATTAAGTCTCTAAAATATTTAATTCAAACATATTTAATCATTGGAAGTATTGCAAAAATAAAATATAAGCCTATAAATATTATAAATTAATAAAAGATCCCATCTAACTAAAATTTTACTTCAAAAAACCTTAAATTTTTATTTTGTTTTTGAAAAATAGGTGTCAATTCTTATGGAGAATTTTCTTTATAAGGATAATGATAACTTATCTTCTACAATGACTACGTATTTGCCTTTTTCTAGTATTATATGTCACATCATATCTCGTTTATAATTTCTAATTGATTATTTTTAATTTTTTTGCTAAGTTCTATTTATAATTAATTAATGTATTATTTTATACTATTATTATTTTTAGTGAAGTATTATTATTAAAATTAGGATTTTTTTTTAGGGTCCCTGGTATTAAGATTTTATAGCATAGAGGACACCAAATATTTTCATAATGTCTAAGGTCCCTCAATTTGATCTAGAGAAACTTTATCCAGAGAATTTCTCTAGACTTCCTAGAGAAATTTCTCTCCAGAGAAATTCTCATCCAGAGAAATTTCTCTCTAGAATTTCTCTAGACCTTTGAGAGAATTTCTCTCCAGAGAACAAATTTCTCTCCAGAGAACAAATTTCTCTGAGTTTGTTTTATTGAAATTTCACTGAGTTGTCTCAGTAAATTTCACTGAGTGTACCAAACAAACAAAACAAACAAACAAATAGTATAAATACATACATATGACTTCACCAATTTTACTCAATTAAAGGCAGAGAAAATTAAACAAACTGAGTTTAAATTAGAGAAATCCAGAGAATTTCTCTGGACCAGGAAAGAATTTCTCTAGACTCACATCAACCTGGAGAAATTTTCTCAAAACCAAAGAAATTTCCCTTTACAACCCAAAGAAATTTATTCAAATCAGAGAAATTCCCCCTCTTCAAATCACTCAACCCAGAGAAATTCACAACTCAGAAATTCCATTTTCTGTCACCATTCGAACCCGACCACATAGATTTAATAGAGGTTCCGAGTTCCAGATAAAGATTTCAACTCACCTATATCTTTCGAAATCGATCTTCTAAAATTGTTAGACGAGAGATCGAGCTGAACCAAATTTGCCATCTCCGGCCAAATCCCCGCCGGAATTTCGCTAGAAAACTTGTTCCGAGCCAAAATCAAGTGCTGTAGTTCCTGGCAATTGTGTAGATCTTTCAGAATCGGTTCGGAGATCGAGTTGTTAGAGAGATCGAGGTTTTGAAGTCTCGGGAGATTACAGAGAGAAGGAGGGAGAGAATCGGAGAGATTGTTATCGTAGAGAAACAGACTGTGGAGTGAGGAAGCATTGAAGAGTTGATCAGGGATCAAACCGTAGAAGTTGTTGCCATAGAGGTTGAGTCGCCGGAGATAGACTAGGGTTCCGAGCTCTGAGGGAATATAGCCCCGGAGATTCTTGGCGGCGAGAGAGATTCTGACAACACGAGGATCGGAGAATCCAGAGATATTCGTGCAAGAGATTTCGGTCCACCGGCAGGGAGTGGAGTCATTTTTGTTCTAGTCGGAGAATGCGCTGGCGCCTCCGTGATCGACGGCGGATTTTAGGGAGAGGAGAGAGAGGCCGTCGGAGGAGAGAGAGTGTGTGAAGTTGAGATTTTGGATGTAAATGAAAAAACATAATAGGAGCAGAGAGAGTTGAGACATTTGGAGAAAACAAAGCAGAACTGAGCTGAGTGATGGCTCGAGAAGTTTAGAGAGAGATGAGTTTTGATTTGGTAAGGTCAAATTTCTCTGTGATATATTGGTGTGGAAGTTGAGGGACCTTAGACATTATAATATAATATTGTGGATCTCTTCCATTACTAAAAATGGAAGGGACCTTAGACTAATTTTCCCTTAAAATTATCTAATTCTACTTATTCAGTATATCTAATAGTCTTATAATTTTATTTCCAAGACTTAGAAACCATATTCTAATAATAAGTTAAACACACAATGAAATCAAACACTTTTTAATGACAAAATAAAGGCCTCGTTTGGGAAGTGGCTATTTTAGTAGGCTTTTTGGCTATTTGGCTATTTTAATAGGCTATTTTAGTTTTTGTGTTTGGGAAGTTGAATGAAAATATTTTCAAATGATTGTATTGGACAGAGTGTTTGATATGATGTTTTGTTATTAAATTACCAAATTGCCCCTACATAACCAATCTTCCCGCCGTTGAACTCAGCTCGGTATATCCCTTACGTGGACGTACGGATTGCACGTTAGCTTTGTTGTTTTGTCAAAGTTGAGTTGTAAATCAAATTGTAAAAGTTAATTGACAAAAAAAATTAAACAAACCTGTACCCATTGTCATTTAATTGAAAAAAAAAAAGGATTGTTACCTTTAATTGAAAAAAAAAAAAAAACTAATCTGGGTAACAAAAAAATAAAAAAAAACTAATCTGGGTAACAAAAAAACAAAAAGAATTGTCATTTATTTTAATTGAAGTGTAATTTTTAACATGTACAGATCAAATAAATATATATGTAAAACTTATACACAATTAATTACATATATGAACAAACCTTCAGTCATTTATTAAACCTGACTCATTAATATAATTTATAATTCTTTTAAAATTTATAATTTATTAAAATGGCCAGTTTATAATAATTTTTTTTTTGAAAAATACATATTTTTCAACAATTATTTAGTTGTCAATTAATTTGCTTTTTCAAATAAAAATTCGGAATTTACTTTTTTTTCCAAATTAATTTTGTGTAAATTACATTTGTTTGAATTTTTTTTTTGCCAATAATTTTTTTCCAATTTCTGTTTTGAACTATTTTTCTTTTCCAACTATTTTGTTTTCAATATCTTTTTTTTCAAGTAACAACTTTTCCCCAAATAAAAATATTTTGGGGAAAAGTTACTATTTTGTTTGCATTTTTTTTTTCAAGTAATTTTGTTCCAACTCTAATGTGTACGGTCTCATTATCATAAATAATAAAAATTAAATTGAAATATATTTTCGTCTTAACCGCGAACTCTTTTCTTTAGTTGATGTTTACAAAAAATTTAAAACATTTTGTCAAAATCTGTTAAGAATTAAATATGAATTTCTATGTTTTTCTACAAAAAAAAAAAAAAAAAAATCAGCTTATAAAATTATTGAATTTCTCAGAAATTGAATAAATTACCAAAAAAAATTATGAACGACATTTCAAAAAAAAAAAATGCAATTCTTGTCATGAAATTTGACTAGGAGGCAAATGTCAAAGGCATCCAATAGGTGCAAAATTGAACGAAACTAAAGGATGATCTAGTTAAATAAAATTTATAAGTACATTACAGACATAACTGATACTGCTATTTGTATATTGTGCATTACAAATAGTTCCATAAGTCCAAAAGCTTGCTACGTGGGTCACATTCCAAAACAAATTTCCACATCGAAAAGAGCATATTCACAGTAGTCCCAACCTGCGTATATAAAACAAATGGTCGTGTATGCGAACACGAACTCTTGCCATATCTACATCTGTATCCCCAACCATTAGCCCATCATCGAGATTTTGTCCGCCAGCGTGAACGTCGGGCATGTCATCCGGGGCTGATGAAACAAAATAATGTCTGTCGTTGCCCAAGGCAGCTATCTCGTGTCTACAAATAAAATTGTGTAAGGCCATTGTTGCACCGACCAACGACACTTGCACCGTCGCAAAATCATAGTCTGGCATGTTGTGCAGGAACTTCCACCGAGATTTCCACACTCCAAAAGTCCTTTCAACTACACTCCTCAGTGACGCATGCGCTTCGTTAAACATCTCTCTCGGGTTGTCGGGTTGTCCATGTTCCCGAAATTGTGCTTGATGATACTGAGACCCTTTGAATGGTGCCAAGTACCCCTTCTTGTTTGGATATCCCACATCCACAAGGTAATATTTACCTATAGTTAAATAAAATAAAATAAAAAAATAATTATGTACACATGACATGAACCCCAACTAGTAGTGAATCTGAAATTTGTTACCTTCTTGTGGGTGCGGAAACGGTGCATGCTGATTTTCAATTACTTCCTTAAAGATGCGACTATCATGCATGCTTCCATCCCAGCCGCAAGAAATAAAAATGAAGCACATGTCGAAGTCTGCCACAGCTAGTATATTTTGGGTTGGATACCCTTTTCGGCCGTAATATGTGCCCGCATCACGGACAGGCAACACAGCTTCTACGTGAGTTCCATCCAACGCACCTATATAATTCTGCCATAATAGAACACATCACAACTATTTAATTGAACACCGCATTGTACACAAGTGTTCTTAACGACAATTACAACATTCTTACCTTGAACGGTATGTATTTGCCTCTTGAACGCAATTTGGGATGCCTACTAGTTTGAGCTCTGGTGGGCTTGCAATGCTGTTCAATGAACAACTTCATTGCATCCAACACTACATGAAAATGTCGAGAAACCGTTTCTCCCGAGTGCTGAAACCGCTCTTGAATGCTTCGATTTTGGTAGCCGACCAAGGTATGTATGAACATGGCAACACTTTCTTCAATGTGTAATCCATGAGGTCTTTTAGGTACCCCGTAAACCAAAATCTTGTCGTAATGTATGACGTAACGCTTTAAACACATACAGAGGCATATGCAAATTTTCTTCACCCCTACCCAAGTGTCCATCAAATAGTTCTTGAATCCATGCACGACCAGTTAAAATTGAAGTTCGACATGGGATCTTCTCCATGTACTTTACGTAATATTCCATTGTATGTCGCGCTGCTTCAACGATTACATCATTCTGTTGGTCCTCTTGATCTTCTGCTTGCTCGATTATGTAATCATCATTATTTTGATACAAATTGCTACATTCACCGTTCCACATATCAACAGTGTTGAACCCTACAATGCACACTTCACAAGATTAATTACGTTGACCATGTAGTCTTATCATATTGCATAAACTACTGCACAAAATAATAGACAGGCAACACCTATGCATACATCCACATTTTCCTAGAAACCATAAAGAGGAATGCAGTCAATGAAATTGAACAATTCTAGTTAGGAATGCTGGTATAGTCAACACAAACCACGCATCAATGAAGCAATATTGCATAAAATGTTGGACATTACGTCCGCATCCATTCACCCAAAACATTAATATTAACTAACAGCACTGATAAGCGAAGCTAGCAAAAAACAAAAATTAAAAAAAAAAAAAAACAGCACCAGTCATGTCCACAAACACCCACAATTGTTTCCATTATCCCCACAGTTCTCACAGTCCTTTGGAGGCCTTCAATGCCGCAAGCCAACCGACCACATTACCATCATCAGGCATACACATTAGTATCTCACAGTAATTTGCATTCTCCAAAGCAATGCAGGCAAAGTGGAAAAGAGGCGTACTGAGAAAGTCGGGTATAGCCATAATCCTCTGCATGCATGCCTCATTGTCATACTTCTGAGACGCACCAGTTCCATGCTTGATCGTAAGGTGCTTCTGTGAACGAACAGCCTCGGAGAGATGGTTGAAACTGTTTGCAAGCACTGATGCGCCAGTGGACAGCTTCTTCGACTTTCCACTTGAACTCGCCCCCTTCTTGCGCTTTGACCCTTGCTCTGCTTCATCTACCTGGACAATGGGGGAGGGTGGTGGTGAGTCCACAACCGGTTCATATGGCGCCGTAAATGGCTGCAACCCAGGTGAGTCAGCAGAATCGGATTCACCGTCAGCAATGTCCACAACTTGCTCGCCGGGGGTCCAATGATGTTTCCCAGTCGTGGTTGCACCTGTGAAAACTTCCCGCATCAAATCTTCATGTTCCAATGGCTTTGTCTTGAATTTGTACACTAGCTTGTTTGTCTGCAAATGAGAAGAATAACAATTGGAATCCCAAATTAAAGTTGTAAAGTAACAAACAACCAAATAAATTACGAATATGAATTGAACAATAAAGTACAAGTATATATATTCCAATACATACCGATTTCAAATTTTCCCACCATTCGTCTGACGCGGTGAACAACCCGGTTGACCTGTCGAACCCAATCCCAGTTACACCCTTACTGGTGTCCATCTATTTATTCCAAGCTTGCCACTCTTTCTTCAAAGCAAGGTACTTGTTCTTGAACTGTTTCATGTCATGACGTCTGCCTGTGCGCTGAGCAAATTGCACTGAAATTTCCTTATACCCGGCAACTGAGATAGTTGTACCTAGCCTATGTCCCGCTAAAATTTGCTCCTGCGCACACTCTAAGAAAATTTCGGTTGATACACTGTCCCAAGTTGCTTTATGTGAAAGATCAATGTAATCAGGCAACCCTTCAGTAGGCAAATGTCCAACACCTTTATGTTTCGACGGTGTTCGAGGGGAGGAGCGTGTTGCCGCCATTGAACTAATTACGGTAGAAGGTAGTGTACACATTTTACACAAATAAATTAGAAACGAAAAATAGACAACATGTCAGAGGCACATATGATATGCAAAATTAAACTGGAATGTAGGAGAAAAGTAGAACATAACTAAAAATAGAAAGTTGCATTTACAGTAGTCCAGTTTTGTTACTTCAGTTACTAGTTAGACAAGCATCCAACGTACATACGCGATGTTGTTACAATGTTTTACGTGCGCAGTAATAATATGATAACCGTTATGCACAACACAGAAATAATCGTTTTCATGACACGCAAGGTATTAAAAATTTGCACGATGTCAGCCCGTAACTGCATGACTTCGGTTGGGGATGAGTCATGGTCGGGGCTCGGTCTCCCTGATTCATCACACCAACCAATCCAATTTACACATTGCTGATGAGCAACAAACATAACTGTGGTTAGCTAATGAAGTTCAATTTTGCCAATAAATGGAGATTCAAATAACATATTTTACACAACTCACCACAGGCCGAGGACAAACATAATATGCACGACCAGGATTTTTGTGGGATCTGGAAATCTTAACAAAACAATGGCCATAGCCGCAAGCACACATGCGTCGTGGCCCTGTTGACGTGCTAGTGGACATAGACGAAGCCATCCGCTGTTTCTTACTAACAAATATTTAGTAAAAATAGTGATTTTTAGAATTTACGAATACACTTTACAGATAAAACAGGTTCATCTTTAGTATAAATAATACTGATCTGATGTGATTCTATCTCAACAAACATGCGTTATCTAAAGTTTGGCGTGGTCCGACATGATCATTTTAACTCTTAAATGAACAACCGAACCAATACATATCACCTATGTTGTTGTTATTTATATTGAAGAGCTATTGAATAGAATAGAGTATTTTCACAATTATTTGAATATGAAACAACAAACTCGTAAATGAACCACTCGACCAATAGATACCAACTGCCATATATGTATTTATAAATTATAATTTAGAAACTACAAATGTAGTCTAAGAACATGAACTGGGCCATGGAAATGGGTGCATTACCAATTCTAATAACACATTTTTTCATGTCTTGGTTTTCACTAAACAAAATAATTTCATGTCTTCGCTTTACCAATTGTAATAACAAATTTTTTCCCCCATCCAAATGAATACGTAAAGCGTACAAGGCCAACACCAAAATAGAACACTCAAAACAAGACATAACGACCCAATTTCCACTGATTATTATTAGTATTTTGTTCTTGTTTTTAATAAATAAGGCAGCCAGTATATAAGAAAGTCCATGGAAAAACTGCGTTAGTATAAGAACTTAATTCAATAGTCTTATCCCAATTCTCTAACCCTACCACTTGCTGGATCAAATTTAGCAAAGGTGACCAAGTTCAGAGCATTGCAGTGTAGAAGAACTAACACATGTGGAAGTACAAAATCATTATGCATAATTCAGAGAAGTGAACTTAGTATTGAAAATGAGATTGATAACTGAATGGAAATCGTTAACTGAATATTCTTAATATTTATCATTCTATTAACAATTCATCTTAATTAATAAACAATATGTACAAGGAACTATAACCAGCATTTTCCCCAGCATGTAGCTCTTGTGCTTAAATTAATATCTCACAAGTCTAATCTACTTTCATCAAAATTACAAGAAGATAATAAGGTTTAGGCATTTGCAAATTCAAAACTATGGTGGTGAATCTATTTACTTTAACTTCTTGATATATGGTGGTGAACTATAATCAGCAAATTCATTATGCATTTTACAAGAAGATAATAAGGTTTAGGCATTTTGATAATAAGACAGTCATGATGAAATAGGTAAAATAATGAACAGAAATGACGAAATGAGGAAATTAGATTAAAATAATGAACAGAGCATTGAAGATTCCCAACATGTTGTTGTACCCTTAATTCAGATTAATTGATAGGCTTCACAGAAAATTTTTTTGCTCCATCTCATAAACACAGTTTGACAGAAAATTATTGAAAATTTTGGTCCATCTCATATATGATGCACAAACACAGATGGACAGATAAAAATGGAGAAAACACAGTGGATTGTGAATGATAATAATAGAAATCAAGGGGAATTACATCATTCGAATGGGAAAAACAGGGGAAAAAATGGGAAAAACTGGGTTGTGAATGATAATTATGGAAAAAATTGTTTTGAAAAAAAAAAAAAAATTCCAAACATAAGCAATGATTACATCACTCCAAGCGTGAATGATAATTATGGAAATCACGGGGGAAAAAACCTGGGTAGCTCAACACAAAAAAAATGTTCAGAAAAAAACCTTCGCGGTTCTGTGGAAGGCATTTAACTAAGGCGAGAAAAAAAAAATGTTGTCGGCGATTTATATTTGGGGAAAGACGGATCATCACCAGATCGGCATAAATACCAACCAAATACCATCACTATGGGCGAAAACAGAGGAAGATGTCGTAGATCGGAATGGAAAAAGTTTCAAACCGAGTCGACAAAGGTAACAAACCCATGTATAATCGGTTCAGGTGATTTACCTGTCGTAGTTCTTCGTCCGTCGTGTTCTGTGGAAGGCAGAGGTCCGCCGGAGATAGGTCCGCCGGAGAGAGATCAGTCGCGCACTGGTGTTGCTACAGTCGGTGTGAGAGACGGAACGAAAGAGATGAGAATAGGGCACTTGTGTTTCAGCTGTGTGTATAACCCACACCCTTTGAAATAGTCAAAGGGCAAAATGGTAATTCCACCCCCCGTTTCTAACCTAGCTGTACCACGCGTGAACTGTTCACACTTTTTGGCTGAAATTTGAATTGAGGCTATAATAACCTAAACCTCATGTTCCCAAACAGCGCCAAAATTTTAAGATTTTTCTATAATAAAATCTTAATGAGGTAGGATCTTTTTAGTAATTTATAATATTTATGAGCATATATTTTATTTTTATAATTTTTTTAGGGATTAAATATGCTTGAATTAAATAATTTAAGAATTTAATACATTCAGTCAATAATTTGAGGATTAAATATATTTTGATTTATATATTTTTAGCATTGAGTAGACTCAGAAACTATGTAGACAATTTAACGATAATTTAAGTGTAGAAATTGTAATAAACCCTACAAAACAAAAAATTAATTAACAAACTTGCAACTTCCTGAACCAGTTAAAACCCAAACCCTCCAAAACCCATAAATTTACCCTTCAAACCTAACAGTCATCCCTACCAATTGCTAACTCTTGCAAACATTTTTTCAAACAACTCACATGCATATGCATTGTGGTATAACCCCTACAATGGTAACTGATCAAACACTATTTCTTCATCTCTCAAATCAACCCATATAATAACAAAGAAAAAAAGGTAAAAGGAAGGGAGAGAGAAAGGGTTGATGTTGCGATGGTGGTGGCTCTGCGCCACTGTTGGCGCTACCGGCGAGTCTAGGAAGGGGTCGTCGGAGTTGAGGGCCTGATCGGACCTGGGTGGTTGGCTGGAGAAAGGAAAGGAGTTCTGCAAACCAGTGGTCAGAGACTGCCGGAGTTTGGGGTAAGAGTTTGGTTACTTTGGTAATGTGATTAATGGGTAGAATGGTATTAAAAAAAAAAAGTAATAAAATAAAAATTGATAATTGGGTGTCTAATCTAATTTTGTTAGGTGCATTTAAAGCGCCAATAACGGCGTAATTCTATGGAAAGTACGTGCAAGTGGGGGAAAGAGAAAAAATAGAGGGCCACTATTAGCACCTATCTCTTTACTTTTGGCCCTTCCATTTCTTTAAACTCTCACATAGCAAAATGAATCTCCTACCTTTTTTTTGAGCCCCACCTTAATACCAACTATAGCCTTCATCTTTTTGACCCCCAACTTTTTTTCTGCAATTTTCATACCACCGGCAATCCCACCCCATCGGCGACCTCCTAGAACCTCTCCCACTGACGACCATCCTCTGCCACCTCCATCATCTTCAACCACAACTCTAAAATAATTAGGATATTTTAGGATATTTTGAAACTCTATCTCTGAAACCTTCAAGAATCCCAAACAACAACCTGTAATGATACAACCTCCACATTGCCAACTGTAAACCCCAATTGGAAAAAACACCCAACATCAAAGATGAAAGATAAGCACCAATAGCTAAATGTAGATAAGACAATTAACTTTGACCTGGTAATAGTGCAAATTGCAGGTGAAAGATGAACACTAATGCCATATGTAGATTTAATTTCAGATGTTCCATAATGCCTAAGCCCGTAATTCATGATACTAGATAGATGCTCTGACACAACTATCCTTAACTTCTACATCGCAATAATACGCCTCTTTTCCCAGCACAAGAAACGGCAATATGGGGATAGGCGGCGTGAAAAGCCCTATCACTGGAAACTGCTGCTGCTGTTGTAGAGGCAGAGGAGGTGGTGACTGAGCTCCTTGCTCACGGCGGAACTAGTGGTTGCCGACGGCAATGGCAGTGGTGGTCGCCAGTAGAGATGGTGGTGAAAAGGTTGGTGGGTTAGGGTTTGGGAAATTAGGGTTAGTGTTTGGGAAATTAGAGTTAGAATGTTAGGGATGAGGGTAAAAATGTAACTTCATGCTTGGACAAAATTGGAATTAAAAAAGAAAAAGAAAAAAAATGAGGGGTCCAACAAAGAAAGGTAGGTGCTAATAGCAACACTCAAAAAATATTACCAACACAAATGAAAGACTGTGGAAGCGCAATTGTCACTTGCACCCGTCATGTATTGATAATTATTTTCCCCTTCTCCACCAGCATGTATTTCTCCTAATTCTATTGGCACACCATAATATTTTCAACTTATATTATTTTATGGTTCGAATATCAATTATTCGAACAAAAATCTTGATATTTGGATAATTAATTTTTGTTAAGAAATTGATAACATTTAATTTTTGTTTTCAAACTTATATAAAAAAAACTCACAAATGATGAGGACCCAAAACAAAGGCTGGTATGCAAATAACAATTCTCAATTGTATTTTGAATAATTGTCAAGTGAGGTTTTTGTAATTTGCACATACAATTTTACTTTCCTTCTTTTGTGATTGTTTTCTTTGACTTGGAGTTAATTAATATCAGATTTTAAGGAAGGAAAGAAGGGTCGGTACGTGATCACTGTCAACTATCATGGTTATTTTGACGATTTGTAATGTTTTGCTAGTCTCTTGGTCAAATGAGCTGACAAGTTTGAATACAAACTAATAATTAAATTCATTCCCACACATTTGTTTTGACTTGTACCGTTAGAGTTTGGAAATATTTCTAACATTCCACCAATAATATGTATTCAATTTATGGGGTACATACATTTCATTGTTGGATTATTTTTTATGAGATTAGATATGATAAAATTATTGATAGGATTGTGAGAGATATGCTATTTGAGAGATTTATTTATAAATTCCATTTAGAGAACCTACAGCCCAATAAGTTCACAAAGTATTATTTTGTTCCACCCAATTTCATATATTTAGACTTCTATCTCAAGAGGTTCTTTTTTCTTTAAGAAATTAATTGACGGATAAATAATTGGATGTTGGGAGGGAGGAATTATATTTGGTTAGATTGAGATAAAAAGAAGTTTAATATCCCCAATGCCACAATACCTATGGTATTACAAAAGTAAAACAAACGTGGGTTAAAATAGGTGTGAGATCTGCATATTTCCCCACTTCCAAGCGTCCTCCTTATCATGCAATCAAACACGAGATTAAAATAGGTGTGAGAACCACATGTTCTCCACCTCCCATTTCCCATTTTCTCCTACAAAGAAACAAGCACATATTGTTTACCCAATAACCTAGTATTATTTGTCATTTTGTGGAATAATTCCACTTGTATTAATCAATGTCAGAGCTGGCCTCACTTTTTAGTGCCCAAGGTAAACTTAGGAAATGGGGCCAGCACTTATACGTAATTTAAAAATATATGTTGATAAAATATTAATAATTTTCAATTAAATTAAATTTTTTTGTTGGTACCTACACAAAATTTGTTGTTTATATAAATAATAAAAGTATTATTTTTTCACTCATGAAAATCACTTAAAATATTAAGTGAGAAATCTAATTTTAAAAGTATTAGTAAGTAAATCGTTTATAATTTGTTTTTCACAATAATTACAATATTTTATTTCCTGAGCAATTTCATATGATTTTTATAGTTGACATAAATCGTAGTTATTGAGATTGATGTAAATCATAATTATTGAGATAAATTTTGAATATTTTTTATTTTTAATATTGTTAGGACCCTACTTGTTGTCAAATTTCGTGGACAAACTTGGGTTTAAAATTGAGTTGTAATTTTCCTGTTTTGGGTCTTTTAGCTCGAGCGGGAAAAGTGGCGCTTGAGTGGAAATTCCATCCTCACAGTATTTTGGCTGGCTCGTCTGCAAAATATACTGAGTGGTGTGTTTTTACGCTCAAGCGTGGGATCTTTTGCTCGAGCGTGAACCTTGGTTTAGAACACGCGATATAAAGTCCCCACTCGAGCGTCCATTCTCACGCTCGAGGGGACCTCGCGATCTCAGCGTCTATAAAACCTCTAGTTGCTCCAAATTTAGGGTTCTGTTTTCTAGATCTTCTCTAAGGTTTTTAGGATTTTTTTTTGGGGATATATTTTTGATTTTCCTTGATGTTTGATTGAGTTTGAACTCATGTTCTTATAAGCACACATCAAGGAGTTTGTTTGGTCTTCTTTGAGAGTATTCTTCTTCGGTGGACTCCGAAGATTCAAGCACATAGTAATCAAAGGAGTTTGTTGCTGAGTGCAGTCGCTGATTCAAGAATAGATGTTGTAGATTCAGCATCAATCTAATCAATTCCGAGATGAAGGTTGCATGAAAGACATACAGAAGATTTGAAGACAAATTAGAAGCGTTTGGGTAATTTGTTTGGCATCTTTGTAATATTTCTTTCTTTCTTTAGTAGTGGATTGATTTGTGACGTTTCGCCCATGGTTTTTTATCACAATTGAAGGTGCTTCAATTGTGATTTTTCCACGTAAAAATCGTTTGTGTCGATTTATTATTTTTTGAAACAACAATCTAAATCACTTTCATACGTGCTTGTTGATTTAAATTGTGAGTTGTAATCGGTTGGGAATCGGAACAATTTAATCTCGATCCAATCACGAATCACTTAGGTTTTTCAAATATTATTAATTTATTCATACTTTTTCCTGATGTAATAGATTGAATTGTAAAATTTAATCAATTTCAACGTAAAAAAAAATTATTTCTCCAAAAGCAATTGTAGCTGGTATAGTCAAACAATATACTATAAATAATTCATACATTTGGCGAACAACCATCCATCCATTACTTTTAAATAATTCATCAATTCATTTGTCTTTTATTTCTCTTAAATTCTCTAAACCCTCATTTTTAAACTACTAATACTATAATGTAGGTTTAGTTCACTAAAATGAAATTGAATTAAATGATATGACCATGCTTTAGTCTCTTTATAGAATGATTATTCCCTTCACCGAGGTAAAGGATGATTTCATTCATAATATTTTTTATTATTTTTTAGTAAATCAAACTTGAGGATGGGCATTATATTGGAATGATTATTCCATTCAACTTCATTTCAATAAATCAAACATAACTTAAGACCGAAATATTTAAGAAAACATAACTTAAGATTGAAATTATTTCGGGATCCTATTTTTTAGGCAGAATTCGGGAGCCGAGGCGGTAGTCTTGCTTGCCTTGCCTCAGGGCCGGCCCTAATTAATAGATGGGGAAAAAAAATATAGAAATGGTTAATGTATGCTTATGAGCTGATGTTGATTAGAATCTTCTTAGAAACTCCAATATTTAATTACAAAGTCAAGTGTCAACTTAAAAAATTGGAAATAATGGAATTGTTGAAATCGGAAAACACATAACAAACTATTTTAGTAACATCTTAACTGCTTTAACAAATTTCTCTAGCAGTGATGTGCCACAATCTTATTCCATAGCTGACAAGTTTTGAATACTATCTTCCTCATTGATCCATATATACTTATTTTTCTTTATAGAAGTAGCAGTATACAACTTCCATTGATTTCTTTTGCCAGTTCTCATGAGTGAAGAACATTGTAAATTAGGTGAGGAAAAAGAATACACATGATAGCGTCATCATGATTTTTGCAAAATGATCATGGGAATCATTCCTTTCGCTATTTCATATTACTTGTCAGCTTTTGTTTTAGCAAATGACATGCTAAATCAATTCCAACAAATCAATGACAGTGGGGCATTAGTATCTTCTAGACGAGATTTCAAGTTAGGCTTCTTCAGTAAAAGCAATTCGAGGAGCCGATACTTGGGGATATGGTATAACAATATCCCAGTTCAAACCATTGTTTGGGTGGCGAACAGAGACAGACCGCTTAATGATTCATAGGGTGGTCTAAAGACTGGGGATAATGGAAATTTGATACTTCTTGATAGTGGGGGAATAGTTGCTTGGTCTACCAGTATCTGGAATATATCATCAAAACCCACTGTTGCACTGCTCTTAGACTCTGGAAATCTTGTTTTGAGAAGTGAAAATGGTGGGAACACAGAAAGTTATATTTGCCAAAGCTTTGATCAACCTTCAAATACACTGATAGCTGGTATGAAGCTGGGATGGGACTTGAGAGTCGGTTTGGACCAGTATTTGACATCATGGAAGAGCGCAGATGACCCTTCTCCCAAAGATATCTCTTGTCGGTTCGATCTTGATGGTCTTCCACAAGGTGTTATATGTAATGGGTCTGTTAAGCAGTACCGAACTGGGATATGGAACGGGCTACAGTTTAATGGTGTTGAGCCTCAAAACTCTATCTTCAATGCTAATTTCATCGATAATTTAGAGGAGGTGTATTTCGAGTTTGATCTATATCAACAGATAACAAGGCTGGTTTTGAATTACACCGGGACAATGCAATGTGTGATATGGAACAATAGGAACCTTGAGTGGGTTGTCATTAATACAGTACCTAGTAATCCATGCGAAAGATATGGCCAGTGTGGTCCTAATTCTATTTGCACAATCTCTAATGCATTCACATGTAGTTGTTTGGATGGATACATTCATAAATCTTCGCAAGATTGGAATACGATGGTTTGGAATGGTGGATGCATTCGCAAATACCCATTAAACTGCTTGGATGGAGAAGGATTTGTGGCATTCAAAGGCATGATCGTCCCTAATTTGTCAAAGTTTTCTCTGAACACTAGTATGACACTTAAAGAATGTGAGTTGGAGTGTTTAAAGAATTGTTCTTGTGCTGCTTATGTTAACTCCAATACTACTGGAGGGGCAAGTGGATGCTTGCTTTGGTATGGGGATCTGATTGATATTAAAAGATTCACAAATCTTGGTGATTAAACTTTGTATATTCGGGTTACAGCTGCAGACCTCGGTACGTTTCTTGTTATTCGTGTTCAATAATTCATTAGGCTACATAAATTTGGCCAAACACGTATACTACACGATTTTTCTTTTAAATTTTTATTTATATAATTTTCACTGGATGGTGTTTGTAGAGTCTAGATCAGATTCCAAGGAGAAGAAGAAGAAGCTGATGTTGGTGATTATCCCCGTCTCAGTGGCTTTGTTGTCGTTCCTCCTTGCTTCTTGTGTCATGTGGAAGAGGATAAAACAAACAAGAGGTAAATCTAAAGTTCCTTAATTTGGTTGAAAGCTAACTTTATGTGGAATTTATATAGTAACTAAAGATTTCGTAGTCAATGTTATTTAAATGAATAGAACTATAAATAAATAACTAAAACGGAAGGAAACAACAAATGAAAGCATGATTTAGAATTAAATTCTATGAGATAAAACTGTCCCTAGTGTGTTAAGTGATATTTTTTAGTATTCTCTCAATAGTGAATACTGAAAATGTTATATAATAATGAGTTAATATTTGACTTATTCTTAGCGAATCTTGTATTATTACAAGATTGTATAAAAATAGATACACAAGTCCACACATTGCACACCAAAACAGCTTAGCTTTGTTAGGTGCAGTGGAGACTTAAGTTTCTCTGAACTAGCAAATGTGTCAAACCATGAGTCAACCAACAAGTTAATTGGAATAACCTGTTTGTTTCATAAGAGTTTCTTATTCAGAGTTTATCCTTTTGTTGACTTAAAGTTTGATCCCATCGGACTACATCAAAGATGACATTTCAGTGGCCTGGATTATCTTAATCCTAATATATCATTGGTCCATTATGGTAAGATAGTTTGACAATATTGTTGGGCCTATTTCCTTTCATCTTAAGTTTTGGGATAGTTGGTGATATAACTTGGTATTATAGCTCTAGTTCCGGGGATGGCGTTTGGTTTGTTGTCTGTTTTCACCTAGATATGCAAGATGAGATCTGTTTAGAGCTAAAGTTTCGGGACAATTGGTTATCTGACTTGGTATTAGCGCTCTAGTTCTGGGGAAGTCTGTGAATTTGTTGTTTGTTTGCCCCCCTAGATGCACAAGACAAGGTTTGTTTGAACGTGGTTAGTTGTCTGTTTGCCTAAAGGTTGGAAGACAATGAGAAAGATAGGGTTGCACTTGAGAAAAGGTATTAAAATAGGCAGGACATACGTTGTTGATGAATGGTGTTAAGATAGCTAGATATATATTGGTAGATCATTGTTATAACAGCTTATGCTTTTGTGACAATTGATAATCCAACACTTTACATTCAATAAAAACGTAACAAGGGTATTTTGTGCATACTTTTATACTAACTCCTTTATCTAGATTGATATGCAAGGAGCACTTAAAAACTTAATGTTCTTGTTAAGTCATTCCCCCCCCCTCTCCATATTTAGTTTAATAAAGGTGATTTACCATTTTTTTCTATTCTTCTTCTGTACTTTAAATACCAAATTCCCCTGTAAAATTTATGCATCAGGGTATTGTGGAATTTAATGCCATATGATAGTCATTTGTGGACACAAATATAACCAAGTTTCAATTTTGTTTGTTTCCTGATCTTCTCATGTGTTGTGATTGACAGGTTCACGACCAAACATTACAATCAAAGATGATGAAAACATAGACTTACCCAGTTCCAATATAGTCACAATTGTAAATGCTACAAGCAATTTTTCTATTTCTAGTAAGATTGGAAGGTGGGTTCGGACCAGTTTACAAGGTAATTTCAATTGCATTTACTAAAGTCATTATAATTTTCTGTGTTGTGTATTTGTGAGTGTGCCTCAAAAGAGATCAAATTCAAATCTTTGCATGAGGGTTTGAAAAAATCTTATGTTTTCTTGTTTGTTTCATTGCTGTTCTATGTAGTGTCGATTTGCCTTAGGTTGCCCCATATAGGTGGCTTCCACCTTGGACCTTTTGTTTGGCAAATGCCCGTGTATGATGTTTTTATTTTCAATCTTTATTTACTTTCTTACTTTCCAAAAAAAAAAATATTGTATTTCCATAGGGTCAGCTATCAACTAGACAAGATATAGTAGTAAAGAGGCTCTCAAAGAATTCTAAACAAGGGCTCAGTGAATTTAAAAATGAGGTTATCTTGATTGCCAAGCTTTAGCACCGAAATCTTGTTAGGCTTTTGGGATGTTGCATTCAAGGAGAAGAGAGGATATTGATCTATGAGTATTTTCCCAATGGCAACTTGAGCTCCTTTATTTTTGGTTTGATCCATCGACCTTTCTTCTAACTTCCTCAATTGAATGTCGAAACTGAACTACACAATACTCAAACTTGTCCACCATTATGTCAACTATTGAATAGAAAACTAATATTCTATACAAATGCCTCTCTTGATCTATGTCCTAGATACAACAAAAAGCAACTCTCTTGAATGGAGGAAATGCTTTGATATTATTATGGGGATTGCTCGAGGGCTTCTCTTCCTTCATCAAGATTCAAGACTGAGAATTATTCACAGGGATCTCAAAGCTAGCAATGTGCTACTAGACAATGAGATGAACCCCAAAATTTCAAACTTTGGCATTGCTAGAGCTTTAGGAGGAGATCAAATATCCGAGAAAACGAGAGGGGTGATTGCAACTTAGTAAGTAGCCAAAAGATTCTTGCATGTACCTACCTAATTTCAAGTTTCACCAACTTCTTTATTGATTTATTAATTTGATTATGATGTGCAGTGGTTATATGTCCCCAAAGCATGTATTGCGTGGGCTATTTTCAATGAAATCAGATGTTTTTAGTTTCGGAGTACTTGTTTTAGAAATAGTGAGTGGACAGAGGAACAAAAAGTTCTGACATCCTAACCATACTCACAACCTTCTTGGGCATGTAAGTTTTTGCATGAGTTTGTTCTCTTCATTTTTGGAATTTTCTTCCATTATTGATATCTGATATAAATGTGCTCTCTTAGGCATGGAAACTATGTATTAAACGGAATGCCATCCAGCTAGTTGATGAAAAGTTGGAAACTTCAGCAATGCTGACGTTAGAAGTATTAAAATGTATACAAATTGGTCTCTTGTGTGTGCAACAACGTCCCGAAGATAGGCCGACAATGTCATATGTGTTGTCAATGTTGGATAATAAGAGTGCAATGTTGCCCCGTCCTAGACAACCCGGATACTTTATGAAGGAGAGTGGTGATGAGATAGAACTTGCATCAACTGTAGGAATACAATGTTCCACAAATGAGACGACTCTAATGGGACGATAAGAAATGCCAGTTAAGCATATTAGCTCGTGTTTATTACTATTAATTTTCAATAAGAGTGTTCATACCATATTTGATAACAACCTTACTGACAGATGATATATAAGTGTCCTTGTTTAATAGCAAACGAGATAGAATGAATGACTGATTTTTACTGGCCAAAGACTTTCCGATGGTCAAATAGTACACTGGTGAGTGTTATGCAATTGAGGTTAGAATTGTTGCATGCTTCCTTTGGAGTTAGGTGAGATGGATTTTGGATTGTGATCCCTGTTATGATTTTTTTTTCTTTCTGGAGAATATTCTTGTTTTATGGCAAACGAGATAGAATGAAGGACAAAAGACAATTAGTTCTCAAAATATGCATTTTTTGTCATTATAGTTCATTAAATTTCAATTTTGTCATTTTGGTCCTCAAACTTGTCAATTTGAGTCAACTTTGTTCTAGGTTTAATGTTCATTAACAGAAATATGAATAAAAGACAGTTTTGGTCTCTAAAGTATGCATTTCTTTTTGCTATTGCTTGAGTTAACAGGTTGCATCCTAGGTCCAATCGTTGATTTTCTTTTCATAAACACAATAAGATAGTCAAAAGAATTTAAGAATAATTTAGAACGGTTATTCTGTGTCACAATGACACAGCCACTTGCTATTGCACAACTTGGTAGAAGGGATAGAATTCATGATTTTCGTTGAGTGATGAGCAGCAAGAGAAGGTATAATGATTTGTGATTAATTTGTAATGTCTCATATGATATCCCAGATATACTAAAAAGTTTTTTAATATTTTATGGACCTCCGCTTACAATTATAAAAAAACACAACGATTGATACGAAAAATTATATCAAATTTCACTAATTATAGTACACTTACAATTATACGTTAATCAATATTAGATAAATGAAATAATAATAATAATAATAATGTCATCAAATATTAAATAAAAATATAAATTTTATCGTTAAAAGTTTATTTTAATACTTTTAAACAATAAAAAAAAATTTAATTGACAAAATTGCACCATCCAAAACCAGTTAAAAGTTACCCAAACCCACCAAAACCATACTTACCCAAAAAAACCCGCCAAGACCTTCACCCTTCCAACCCAACTGCCACATCTTCCAATTTCTATCATGTGATGCATTTTGTCAAACACCTTCACCATATTTGGTTTGTTTGCTGACAGATAATTTTTGAGAAAAATTTTTAAAAATTTATTTAGTTGAAAAATTTTGAAAAAAAAAAATTTTAATTTCTTTTCTTTCTACTGCACATTAATCAATCACTTTTTCTCTATCATCGTTCATTCTTTTACATTCTACACATCAATCAATTTTTTTTTTTCTGACACCTATCTATTCACCTATAAAATAAAATAACATAAAAGGTAAATTATGTAAATGATCTTTGTAGTTTATGCGATGTGTCAGTTTGGTTTTTTTGTTTTAATTTGCTTGATTTTGTCCCTTAATTTAACGGATTGTGTCATATTGGTTCAATAAATAACAGCTATTAGGTTTGGTGGACGAAAGCTCAAACGATGTGTCAATTTGATCCCTGTAGTTTACACGATATGTCAATTTGGCCCCTGTTAAAATCAAACAAATTAAAACAACATGAGCCAAATTGGCACATTGTGTAAACTACAATGACCAAATTGACATGTTGTTTAAGCATGTGACGACTTTTTGTCCACCAAGCCTAACAGTCATTATTTATTAGACCAATATGACACAATCCATTAAATTAATGGGCAAAATCGAGCAAATTAAAACAACATGGATCAAATTGACACATTGTGTAAACTACAAGGACCATTTACATAATTTACCAAAAAACAAAATCATCTAAGGGTTGTGATGTCTCGGGTACTTAACCCAATTGAATTTATATTTAATTTCGTTTAAACACCTCGTTTTCAAGTGTTTGATTTTAATTTTTAGACCTCGTAATCCGTGTAGTGTCACCACATTTCGTAACTCTCTTGTTTTAATTTTCTAAATTACTTTCGAGTTAAAGATTTGAATTTAAGATGTGAGATCGGAATTAGAGTGTGGGAAACACCTTAGAAATTGATTTTGAGCCACCAGGTTTTCTCGCACGTGCGGATTACTACAAGTGTGGATTGGTTTTCTAGGGACTTGACTGTCCGTGCGAAGGCCAGGGCCGCACGTGCGGGGATTTGGAGTTGGGATGGGTATTTCTTCTGCGTAAAAACGCACGTACGGCCTTGGGCCACTGCATGTGCGAACGAGGCAGTTGCATGTGTGGCCAAGGGCTCCGTACGTGCGAGGTTTCGCATTTTTGTCTCGATGTTTTAGTCCATTTCACTCAAATCTGATCCCAAAACCCTATTTCTCTCATTTTCATTATATCTCTCTCTAAATATCACTTCTCTCTCTCTCTCTCCCTCTCTACATTTACTTTACCAACCCCACATTTTCTTTGATTTCTCTCAATCCATTGAGATTTTGACCCTTGTTGTGTGCAGTGGAGATTAGTTTTCGACACTGTCAAGATTTGGGGTTTTTCTCTCTTCTCCTTTTCATAGTTTGAGGTAGAGATTTTTTTGAGTTATATATACATTTTAGCAAGTCTATGTGTTGTTTGTTAATAGATATGTGTGTTTTGAGTTAGGGTTTGATTAGATGGGGTTGTGATTTCCTCAAAGGAGGGTTTTCTCAAATATTTCTTCAATAGTTCTCAAATCTTTAAAATATTGAACTATGTGGATGGTTTGGAGATTTTTAAGAGAAAACCCCTCTTCAAAAATGAGAAACCCTAATTTTTGGAAAAACCCTAGATTCTGGAATTTAGGGAAAATGTTGTGTTAATTGTAAAATCAAGATTTATGAAATATTGTTGTTGAGAAATGATTAAAGTGAATTGTTAATTGTAAATATTGAAAATCCATGGAATGGAAGATTGATGTTGAGAGTTGATGAGAATGGCATATTTTTATGCTATTGTTGAGAAATAAAGATTGGAAATAATAACTATCATATTGAAATTTCTTCTACTATATGAGAAAGAGAATGCATATGATGATGTGTTATTATTATCTTTTGAAAAATATATATTGTGTATATATATATTGAGTAGAGATTGGTATTTGATCAAATTGAGAATTGTGTTGTTGAGATTGGAAATTATTAAAACATTGGAAAATTAACAATGTATTGATATATCGCATTGTCATATCATTTCATCCTCATTGCTTTTCTATTTGGCATGGTTGAGACTACATTTTGAATAAGGAGTTATTTTGCGAAAAAAATATTAAGTATGTTTGGTTTGGATTTCTAGAGTGATTTTGGGAAAAAAAATTTAAAAAATTTGTTTGGTTTGTAAATTTTTCAAAACTATTTTCAAAATCACTTTCTCTCTCTTACCTATTAATCAATCACTTTTTATCTCTCCTCCCTCCTTCTCAATCGCTTTTTCTCTCACACACATCTACTCAATTATAACAAAATATCAAATCATTCCAAACTCCAAAACTACTTTCAAAATACACAACCAAACAAACCAAAAAAATTTCTTAAATCTCTCCCCAAAACAATTTTTAAAAACTACTCTCCCAAAACCAAACCAAACATATTGGGGTAAATATGTTTGGTAAGTCTGGTTAGGGGGTGTAGTGTGGTTGGATTAAGTTGACCTGGTGAAAGTCCAAAAACATGCACAGAGTAGGTTCCAATGTCCTTCCGGTTAGGAGCTGGTAAAGTAGCATTGGTAGTATTTGATATGCCTACTTGCAGACACCAGCCTAGGGATTGCTTAAACCATATTTACCATCCCTTGATTATATATTGAAATCATTGGATTAATTATGTTTTCAAATGAGCATCTTGCATGAGATTTTTAAATGAGAAAACTTACATTTTTTAGCATGGCATGACATATGCATCCATCTATTGAGATTGCTTAAAATGTATATACTTTGTGAATGTTTCTTTACTAAACTTTATACTCATCCCTAGTGGAACCACTTGCAGGTAAAGATGCTGTGATCTGGCCGAAATAAGTACGTGGAGGACTTTATGGAGCACAAGGCTCATTTACTTGTATTTTATTTTTGTCAAGCCAAAGGCTAATATTCGTGGGTTAAGATAACCATTTATCTATAACTGGACTTAAGCCTTGGAACTAAATACCCATCGGGCATTATTTATGTGATCGTTTCTTACTTCCTTTCATCACATGTTATAAATTCATGTTCTAGGAATTGTGAATGTATTAATTGCATGTGATGTGTCTTTTTTAAATCTCTAAGAATACAAATACTGAGATTTGAGGGTATGTGAAAAATTATAATGTTATATATTGTCGTTACCTAATGGATGGGAACCATGTAGTTATTCAATTGTGAAGGATTATAATTATGAGAATTAAGCATGATTGATGAGTCAATACAGATTATCAAATGTTAATTATTTGAGGGCATTATAAGGGCTCGTTTGGAAACTTGGCTAGTTTAGTTGTCTATTTAACTTTTTGACTATTTTATCTTGGCTAAAAAAGTTATGTTGGGAAAGATAGTTGGCATTTTTTGGAGTTGATTTAATGGTGATGAGAGAAAAAATAAAATAATTATAGTTTAGATGTGACATTTTGTCTTATTAACTGTTTTGTCTTTATTGGCAATTGTAGTCAAAACCATCTTCCCAAACAGGTCAAACTCTAAAATTACAAAACTATTTTCAAAACATACAACCAAACAAAATTTCAATTTTGTAAATTCTTTCCAAAAAATTATTTTTCAAAAGGAAAATGATATACAAGTCTACTTTTTAGGTCCAGTGATATGTCAACAAGATGATTGGTTATCAACCAATCATCTTCTTAACACATTATTAAGTCTATAAAGTGAGTCAAAATTGTTTCACAAACCAAACATAGCCCTTATATGCATTGTGAATCACCCCAATAATAACTGATGAAAGAACTCTTATATATCTCCATTACATAGTGTCACTCTCAACCATTTCATCAAACACAATTTCTTCATCTCTCAAATCATCCCATACAACAACAAAGAAAAAAAAAGGGTAAAAGGAAGGGAGAGGGAAAGGGATGATGTGATGGTGGTGGCATTATCGGTGAGTCTAGGCAATGGCGGCAGTGGGAAGTGTGAGAATAGTGTCCTCACATTTCCTTACTTCAAAATTGTATTCCTTCACCCGTTCCTATTACTATTAATATTGCTAATGGGTCTGGTATGCCTGTTCTGTCTGTTGGGTCTGTTTTTCCCTCTACCATGTCTGTTGTTACTATTTCTTCTGTTCTTTATGTCCCTCAGTTATCTGCCAGTTTATTATCTATCAGTCAACTTGATGCGTCTGGTTTTGATGTTATTTTTTCCTCTTTTGTCTGTTTTTTGTAGGATCGGGTGTCCAAGAAGTAGATTAGGACCGGCCGTAGAATTGAAGACCTCTATGTGGTCGAAAGCTTGCTTCTCCCCTTATCCACCTCTCTAGCTGCACTTTTCTCATTTCAATTAGATTCTCAGTCGAGTCAGTTTTACTTATGGCATTCTCGCCCCGGTCATTTGTCTATTAACCTCTTACGGTCTTTAGCTTTGTCAGGGTTGTTAGGTAAAGTTTCTCCTAGTCAAATTGATGAATGTTAGGGGTGTAAACTTGCTAAAATGTCAGCCTTACCATTTAATAAAAGTACCTCTATTTCTGTTTCTCCTTTTTTCTCTTGTACATGCGGATGTCTGGGGACCCTCTCCTGTTTTTACTAAAGGGGGTTCTACATATTATGTGTCTTTTATTGATGATTGCACCCGTTACACGTGGGTTTATCTTATGACTCATAAGTCTAACTTCTACTAAATATACCGTACTTTCCAGTCTATGGTCACTACATAGTTTGGGTCTACTATTAAATTGTTGCAGTCTGACTTGGGTGGGGAATACTTTAAAACTGAATTCTGTGAATATTTGGCTAAATTGGGCACCATTCACCAAACTTCTTGTACTGATACACCTACCCAAAATGGTCGAGCTAAGCGTAAACACCGTCATCTCCTTAAGACAACTAGATCTCTTCTTTTCTCTGCCTCCGTTCCGGCTCTATTTTGAGGTGAGGCAATTCTTACTACTGTTTTTCCTCTCAACCATATGCCTACCCCGCTTCTTTCTGGTCGATCTCTTTATAAGGCTCTATTTTCTCAACTTCCTAATTACTCCCTCCTTCGTGTGTTTGGATCTACTTGTTTTGTCATTTTACCGCGTAAAGATAGGACCAAACTTAGTGCCCGATCTGTCATATGTGTCTTTTTGGGTTATAGTCTCACTCAGAAAGGTTATCACTGTTATGACCCTGTTTCTTGTCGCCTTTATGTCTTCTGCCATGTTGCCTTTCTCGAACGTCTATCTTACTTTCAACTTCCTCCTCTCACCGCCCCAGTTTCCAAAGAGGATTTGGTTCATATTGATCCATTTCCTTCTGAGGTCCCCGTCTGATGAGTACATCTCCACAGTTACTCCTGAGCTTATTCCATCTTCTCCTCCTACTTCACCTCTGGCTGCTTGTCCTCCTTCGGTCTCTTCTCTTTCTCCGTTGTTAGTTTATTCTCGTCGCAAGGCTCCTCCTCCACCAGTTGTCTCTACCCCTACTGCTGATCCTACTGCTTCTAACGACTCTAATCCTACTGCACATCGATATCCTCCTCGAGCGCGTCATCCTCCAAACAGGTTAGTTTGGTCTAATACTTATTTTTCTACTTCCTATCGTACCTTTTTGTCTACTATTCACTCCTTTGTAGAACCTCGGTCTTACAAGGAAGCCTGTCAAGATCCTCATTGGGTTCAAGCTATGGAGGATGAGTTGTTTGCTCTACAGAAAACTAGTACATGAGAGTTGGTTCCTTTGCCTGCTGGTAAGAATCTGGTTGGTTGCAAATGGGTCTACAAAGTCAAAACTTATTCTGATAGTTCTCTTGAGCGCTACAAAACTCGTTTGGTTGCCAAAGGTTTCTCCCAGGAATATGGTATTAATTATGGTGAGACGTTTTCTCCTGTTGCCAAGATGACTACTGTCTGTATTTTGATCTCTGTCGCTGCTATTCGTTCTTGGCCTCTTTATCAAATGGATGTTAAGAATGCTTTTTTTAATGGCCATCTCACTGAAGAGGTTTACATGCGTCCTCTCCCTAGTCTTCACCATTCCTCTGGCCAAGTTTGTCGTCTTCAGCGTGCTCTGTATGGTCTGAAGCAGTCTCATCGTGCTTGGTATGATCGCTTTCAAACTGTTGTTACCAAGCTTGGGTTTCATCCTTTTGCTTCCGACTCTGCTTTATTTCTGAGACATACCTCGGCTGGTTTTGTTGCTCTCTTACTATATGTGGATGATATGATCATCACTGGCTCTGACTCTTCTGATATCTCTAAGGTCAAGCAACATCTCTTCTGCACCTTCGAAATGAAGGATCTGGGACCATTGCAGTATTTTCTTAGTATTGAGGTGGTTTCTTCTCCCAAGGGTTACTTTATATCCCAAGCTAAGTATGCCAACGAGATTATCTATCATGCCAGACTTACTGACACTAAGCTTTCTGATACCCCCATTGAGCTTAATGTGAAGCTTAACACTACTGATGGTGTTCCTTTGGACAATCCTACGTTATATCGCGAGCTTGTGGGTTGTTTAGTCTATCTGATAGTTACTCGCCCTGATCTTGCCTATGTTGTCCATGTGGTTAGTCAGTTTGTTTCTGCTCCTCGCTCTACACATTGGACTGCTTTGCTTCGGATTCTTCGCTATCTTCGCAATACTATCTTTTAGGGCTTGCTATTCTCTTATACTTCTTCATTAGATTTGGTGGCCTATGCTGGTGCTGATTATGATTAGGCTGGTGATGTTAATGATCGTAACTCTACTTCTGGTTTCTGTATGTTTCTTGGCGATTTCCTGATTTCTTGAAAAAGAAAGAAACAAACTATTGTTGCCCGTTCTACTGCCGAAGCTAAGTATCGTGCTATGGCTCATACTATTGCTGAAATTGTCTGGCTTCGTGGTCTCTTATCTGACTTGGATGTCCCTCAGTCTTCCCCGACATCTCTTTATTGTGACAACCAAAGTGCTATTCAAATTACTCATAACATTGTCTTTCATGAACGGACAAAGCATATTGAGATTGATGGTCACTTCATCCATCAACATCTACAGTCTGGCGTTATCTCATTTCCTTTCGTTTCTTTGACTCTACAACTTGCTGATTTCTTCACCAAGACTCACACCGCTGCTCGGTTTCGATTTTTTCTTGACAAATTTTCATTTTTTTCTGCTAAAACACCTTAAGTTTGAACGGGGGTGTGAGAACAGTGTTCTCCGTTTTCCTTTTCCTTTTAGGATTAGGAATTAGTGTTAGTGTTCTATAGCTAATAGCATTCTATATCAGTGATGTATTTGTTTAAGATTAGGATTTAGTGTTCTATATAAGTGAGTGATGTATTCTTTGTTCAATTCAATTGAACATAGAGTTTAATTCAGAAAACTTACATGGAATCAGAGCTTCTTTGGTTCTGATCTTTGGTTCGCTTAAGATTACCCACATTGGTTCGTTGGGATTCAACCTATTGGTTCATCCTATCTCTTCGTCGCTTCTGTTCATCGTAAATCATTGAGTCGTTTGATTCATCTAATTCGTTCGATCCGTCTGGTTGGGTCGTCTACTTTGGTTGGTTCGAGAGACCCATCTGGTTGCTTCGTCGCCTCATGACCCATTCGCAAAAACCCTAGTTGTTGGTTTGTGATCTCTCTCAGTGCTCTGAGTCGCGATCTCTCTGGCTCACTCTGGTTTCGAAATCACGACATCAGGTTATCCCTCGACTCGCGAGGTTGGGTCATCGCGACATCTAGCTGCCTTGTCTCTCACTCTGTCTGCTCTGGTTCGCTATCTCTCTCTATCTCTCTCACTTATCTGAGTCTGGTTCTCTATACTAAACACTGGTTAATGGTGTATTGTCAGTTGGCTCTCCAATTTTTATTTATTATACTTTGACCCCTCAGATTATTTATTTTTGTTGGTTATCACACTTTGCCCCATCTTTTTCTTCTAGTTCATCACAATGTCAGAAGATAAAATGTCAGAAGATAAAAATTCAGGCTATTAAATGCAAACTTACGGGTGACAACTATCCTTATTGGTCTAGTGTTATGAAAATTTTTCTTCTTGGTAAAAAAAAATGGGGCTATGTTTCTGGTTTTGTTCCTCATCTATCAGACCCAAAGGAGGAAGGATATCTAACTTCCTGTGATACTTAGGATTGTGATAATGCCTAAGTTCTGACCTAGTTTCATAATTTTGTGGCTGACCGTATTGGAATGATGTTTTCCAAGTACAATACTGCCAAGGAGGTGTGGGATTATTTACTAGATGTCTATCAGCAGTCCAACCTTGCCAAGCGGTATAAGTTGGAAACAGCTATTCAGAATGCTCGTCAGCGGGATTAGACTATTCAGGACTTCCATATTGAAATGACAGGTCTCTGGGATCAGTTGGCTCTTATGGAACTACCTAGTCTCAAGATACTGGACGCTTATATTGAGTTTCGGGAGCAAGGTCATTTAGTGCAGTTCTTAATGACTTTCTCCCCTCAGTATGAGGCTATTCGAGGTGGCATCCTTTACCGATCTCCTCTTCCCTCTGTGGATACTATTGTTCGTGAGCTCCTCTCCGAGGAAACCCGTCTTAAGACGGCCAGTCAGACTCTGCCTCTTTCTGTCTTCTTGGCTCCTGCCAAGCCTCCCTTGTTATCGACCCCTCCTCCTCATCAGCTTCAGGCCACTGCGAAACCCAAGAAAAGACCATTAGGGCCAGATGATTGTGCTTTCTGTCATCAGAGGGGTCATTGGAAGAACAATTGTCCCAAGAAGGGACGTCAGCCTGCTCCGTCTTCTCAGACACAGTTCTGTGGTCCTACTGTAGACGTCCCCGAACGCTCTCGGGAGGATTAAGTCCCGTTCTGTTCATTTGGGGTCACTACAGCTCGGACTCTCAAATCATCACGGTTCTTAATCTGAACCAAAGAGTCCAAATCCGGCAAATTGTTTTGAGAAACAAATTTTTGAAAAGAAGTGCCAAACATGGACTGCTTTGCCAGATACAGAGTCGCCACCTAAATATTTTATTTTGGGAAATTTAGGAAACCCTGACTCGGTGCCAAAAGGCCACGTGTCCGTCATCACCAAAGTTGCCTCGGCTCGGGAACTTGGGTACGATTGGGGAAGGTCACTTCGTGAGCACCCCCGCTCGCCCGGTCATAGACCGGCCTCTACTAACCATGATATCTATTTTTGAAAACTTTGTGTGTTCTTATTCCGGTTTATTAGCCTAGGTTACTATGTGATGCGCACAGCATACAAGTATAGACTAGGTCGCCCGAATTGGAACAAAACATTTCATGTTTATTTTTGAAAGATGGTTTGCTACTCAAGTAGGCTTAAAATGCAGATTTTGCCACCCTCGGGTGGGCTTAGAAAAGATGGTTTTGCCACTATCTAGTGGGCTTAAAACAAACATTTGATGAATTGTCCCAATCCAACTAACCCAACCTTCACCCACAGGCATTCAGGCAGATATATCACATAAGCATATAGCCTCATGGTAAGCATGCTATTTATGGCAGTCACTCACACGCATGCAAGGATGCTAAAGCATAGAACTTACCTAGTACTCCAAGCCAAAACAATCATTTATTAGAAATCCATGTATGAATCCTAAGTATACAGAAATGCCTAATGCAACACATGCAAAAATGCAAACTATAGCAGGCTCGGCTATTCTAAAATGGCATATGAAATGCTACAACTATCATGTATTCAATTTGGAATTGAAAGTACAATGCAGTTAGTATGATGTGCCGAGCCCGGTGCATGCAATACAGATGAATGATGTAAACATGCTATCATACTGTATGCTAATCGAAATATGCCCTAATCTAACCATCAAAAGCGACTAAATAAAATGGAGAAAGACGTGGGGTTGGAAGACATACAACACACACACGCACACTTATTACAGTTATGCCCTCGCGCAGAGGGTCCGAATAAATAATACAGTCCGAATATTACAGTCCCGAATAAAAGAATATTACAGTCCAAAATATTACAGTCCGAATAAAATACAAATTCCTAATTAATTAATGAGTTAACTAAGAAAGCAAATAAAACTGGCGTGCAAGCCAGGGACCGCCTTGCTTCTGATGGATGATGCATGTCCGGGTTGTCTTGCGCAGAAATCCACCGGAATGCCCCAATTAGCCTCTGTTTGGCAGTTATTCTTGGAAAGCGTGCCAGACTCCGAAAAGTTGCTGATTTTGAATTTTGCTGCAACAGAGAGCAGGAGAGGGGCATAGCAATGTATTTCACAAATATATGCATACCTCGATCCTCGTGCCACCAATCACGCATACCGAGGCATGATGGCCGAGGAATCGAAATGCACAACTCAATATGGAATGAATGCACGTGAAACTACAGCTAAAACCTAACTCCATCATGGATGATCCGGAGTGTTGGTGACTGGGGAATTGAGACACATTTCGTCACTCGGAGTACGAAATGTACCTCGTTTCCCGTGCCCGGACTAACTCCTATCCCGAACACGATGCAATATGCATGATATGCATGAAATACAACTAAGATACAATCCTAACATACACTATGCTATGGAAATGAGATGCTTCGAAATGCATGCACACGGGCACGCAAACCGAGGCGATGGAATACGCAATGCAATATGGCAGAAATGGCATACAAAATGCAACATGGACTTATACTAACATGAGAGAGCCTCAGCCGCACTCACATAAGAAGCTGGTTGATGAAAATGAAGTGCCTCGAAATGCGTGCACACGGGCGCGCAAACCGAGGTAATGGCATCCGCAATGCAAATGACATGAAAACATGATATGGGCTTATACCAACATGAATGAGCCTCAGCCACACTCACATAGGATGCCGACAGATAAAAATGAAATGCCTCGAAATGCGTGCACACGGGCACGCAAACCGAGGCAATGGCATACACAATGCAAATGACATGAAAACATGATATGGGCTTATACCAACATGAATGAACCTCAGCCACACTCACATAGGATGCCGGTGGATGAAAATGAAGTGCCTCGAAATGCGTGCACATGGGCACGCAAACCGAGGCGATGGCAAATGCAATGCAAATGACATGGAAACATGATATGGCCTTATACCAACATGAGTGAGCCTCAGCCACACTCACATAGGATGCCGGCGGATAAAAATGAGGTGCCTCGAAATGCGTGCACACGGGCACGCAAACCGAGGCGATGGCAAATGCAATGCAAATGACATGGGAATGGCATGCAATCATTCTAATAGAATTTCAGCACTAAAATATGGAGGAAAACAGTCCCGAAATGAGGCGAAATGACATGAAATGCAAGGAATTGTCCCGAAATGCGAATTTAGGCACCCGAAATGGCCTATAGCTATGCTAAATATGCACAATATGGACATGCAATGCAAAGACAGAAGCTAGACAGTCCCAAAAAAGGCACTTTCACAGTTATAAACATGGCCAAACAGCAAGTATAGATATGGAAAAAGTAGCATGCAAGAATAGGGGCCAAGAGAGGGGTAATGAAGCAAGTGATATAAGCAAAATCCAAACCGAAAGATTTCCTTCTACAACATTGAAGAGGGACCAAAAATATGAATATTTGCAGAACTGTAAAATGGCTAAAACAGTACACAAACATGATAGAAATGTGATGCAAAATAAGGCTCAAAAGTGGCTATAACATGAGGTATGCAAAATAATCACCAAACAGCCAAAGACCCTTGATAAAACATGTAGAATGGACCAAAATAAGCACTTTTTTCAGAACTGTAAAATGGCCAAAAACAAAAGCATGGTAGGCTAACTAAACATGCAAGAATGGGGAATAAAAGAGAGATATAACATGAAGTGGCATATGGAGGTCCCAAACCATGAAAGGACCTAAATGAAAAATGAAGAATGGACCAAAATAAGGACTTTTTCAGAACTGTAAAATGGCCAAAAACATAAGCATGGTAGGCTGCCATTGCATGCAAGAATAGGGAATAAAAGAGAGATATAAAGATAGGTACAACATGGAAGTCCCAAATGGTGTTGAGCCCTTCTTCAATGTTGAAGAGGGGCTCAAAATAAGCCTAATATCAGTTTACCACATGCTCAAAAACAGATTACTCATGGGCCAAAAATAGCATGCAAAACTATGACATATAAGAGGACCAATGAAGCAAGTGTATCATGGAGGGCTCAAACAGGGTTGAGCCCTTAATGAAAAGTGAAAATGAGCTCAAAAGAGGGCCCTTTTCAGTTGGGGCCGGAGCTTGAAACAAAAAGCAAGTGGGGCTTACAAATAGATCAAGAAAAAGGGTCAAAGTGAAGAAAAGTTACTCACCCTTGAAGACTAAGACTTTTGTTGCCTCTTGGACCAATTTGCAGCTCCTTTTGCCTTTGAGAAGCCTTCCTTGTTGCTGGAAAAGAGGTGGTGGTGGTAGAGCTTGGTGGTGTAGAAGAAATGATGCTTATGGACTTAGAGATTTTTGAAGAAATGAGAGGTATGGAGATGGAGTTGTGTATGGAGACTTGAAGACAAAATTTTCCAACCCCTAAATGTGATGCCACCAGCTGGTTATAAGGAACAAAAGGAGGGTGTAAAGGTGGGGCAAGAAGGAGGCAAGCTTTCCCCACAAAATATCCCCCGGATTGGGATATTTTCTGGGGGAAAAAGCTGGACAGCTGTAAAGTACACAGAGAGAGGAGCATGGCCGGCCATGTACTTTTGGTGAAGGTGGCCGGCCACCACATGAGGGTGTGCTCCCAGGTCTCCTCTTCACAACCCTGTGGTTCGAATTTGGAAACTCTGAAACAGGAGAGAGAATAAGCCAATTTGAGGAGGGGTTCAAAAGGGTCAAAAGGAATTAATGGCCGGCCACCATTTTTTAGGGTCCTCCCAAGTGTGTACATCACAAATATGTGGTTCAAAGTTCAAGAATGTGGGTCCAAGGGGTTCAACATTAGCCCGGAAGGAGGGGGTCAAAAGGGTCAAGTTGAATTAACGGCCGGCCATGAACTTTTAGGGTCCTCCCATGTGTGTACATCACAAATATGTGGTTTGGGTTTGAAGAAAATGGCTCCAAGGTGTTCAACATTAGCCCGGAAGTGTGAAAAACGGGCGTCGGAGGGCGTCGGAGGATATATAACGGGTTGCTGCAACAATTACTGGCCTCCCACCCTTCAGTGACCTTCCTGATGATAAAACAGAGGCACCTGCCAAAAATGAACGAAAACCAATGCAAAACGAACCCTCGGGGGCCAAAACACGCAATTCGGGGTCCCGAAAATGGGCTGTTAAGCACCGAAAGTGGCATTCGGCCACGAAGTGGGTTTCCCAGACCCCAGTGTCCCTCAAAAGGGAGTAAACAAGATGTATGCCAAAAACTGGAGCAAACGGAGACGGTTAGGCGGTCCCGAACCGAGGCACACGGCCTGACGGCTCCGAAAACCGGAAACCGGACTCCGAAATGGGAAAAATGGCCTATGGCCACCAAGTGTAGCCTACGGACATTGAGAGATGGTCTACGGGACCTCTCTCTTCCCTCAGGAAAAGAAACAGAGAAAACCGAGTCTGGTTCGCAAACCGAGACAAGGCACAGAAGAGAGTTCGGAAGTCCGGAGGCAGGGCTCACGGCCGCGACTCTGAGACTTCTGAACAAGCACAACATGCAATATCACCGAGTGCTCAACTGGTGACGTCTGAGTCTTAAGGTCGGTCAAAAATGGGGTGTCTACAGTTGCCCCTCTTTGACAGAACTCGGAAGTCACAAGTGACGGGAGTGAATGTCAATGCCCAGAGACGACCCATTTTTGACACGGCCGAAGACTTAGACAAACATACAAGATAAACAGAGATGTGCCCGCAGGCAGGGGCAAAATGCAAAAGATAATGCAAGAAGCTGAACATAACTTAAGATTATGCAAAGAAAGCTGTAATGAAGCATACCATGCAACAGTTTTAAGCAAGTGAATACAAATCTAACTACATTTCATGCAGGAAGGATGTAAGAAAATTATGCAATTCTCACTGCGTCTCACGCGGAGAAGACTAAAAGCGACTACTGAGAAAAATCCAGAATCTTACACACAACATCTCTCTGCGTATCACACATAGGAGAGGAAGAAGGTAAACCTCTCAGCGTATCACACGCAAAAGAGGGAAGGTAAACTTCTGAGCGTATCACACGCAAGAGAAGAAAGGCAAATTCCTCAGCGTATCACACGCAAGAGAAAACCTCTCAACATATCACATGCGAGAGAGAAAAGGGAGATTTCTCAGCGTATCACACGCAAGAGAAAACCTCTCAGCATATCACATGCAAGAGAGAAAAGATAAATTTCTCAGCGTATCACACGCAAGAGAAAACCTCTCAGCATATCACATGCAAGAGAGAAAAGGGAAATTTCTCAGCGTATCACACGCAAGAGAAAACCTCTCAGCATATCACATGCAAGAGAGAAAAGGGAAATTTCTCAGCGTATCACACGCAAGAGAAAACCTCTCAGCATATCACATGCAAGAGAGAAAAGGAAAATTTCTCAGCGTATCACACGCAAGAGAAAATCTCTCAGCATATCACATGCAAGAGAGAAAAGGGATGAATGAACACCGGAACTCATCCGAATGTTCGAAACCAAAGATGCCCTAACGCATCGCATGCGAGAGGAGAAAAGACGACAATTGTAAGTGAAAAGGTGCATAACGACGCAGGCGAAGTGTACATAACAATGCAAGTAATGAGCATAATAATGCCAGATACAATGCTAGATAAATGTGCATGACAATGCAAGGAATGAGCATAACAATGCTAGATAGATGTGTATAACAATGCAATGAATGAGCATAACAATGCTAGATAGATGTGCATAACAATGCAATGAATGAGCATAACAATGCTAGATAGATGTGCATAACAATGCAATGAATGAGCATAACAATGCTAGATAGATGTGCATAACAATGCAATGAATGAGCATAACAATGCTAGATAGATGTGCATGACAATGCAACAAATGAGCATAACAATGCTAGATAGATGTGCATGACAATGCAACAAATGAGCATAACAATGCTAGATAGATGTGCATAACAATGCAATGAATGAGCATAACAATGCTAGATAGATGTGCATAACAATGCAATGAATGAGCATAACAATGCTAGATAGATGTGCATAACAATGCAATGAATGAGCATAACAATGCGGGTGGAAGGACGCATAACAATGCAAGTGGAGTGTGTGTGACAACGCATATTTGAAACAAAATGCCGAACAAGGGAATACAAGCCTTAAGTAGACCAATTTCCAAACGCAACCTCCGATTTACCTCTCGGAGGGGTCATGATATTTTCCAAAAAGGATACACCTCGTGCATGCCGACTGACGATGAGCTATCGAAGACATGAGTTGAAAATTCCGCGGAAACATTTTGAGCTGAAAAGAGTGGGTTCCTCTTGCACTTTCTTGATTTGTACTTCCAAACCGCAGTTACTACCTTTCCTTCCTGGCTATGTTCACAACTTTCCCTATTCTCCAACGGGGTGACAGACTAGGTTGGTTCAGTATCCAGAATTGAGGTGCATACACGCTATCTCAATCTATGGGGCTTCCATACAGATTTCAAGCCGAGGACACGCCTCTGGGTATTTAAACCAGACTTTAGTCTCGGAAATCCCGAACCTTTGTGTTCTAGGCATCAGCCATTCGAACTCTAGTTTTCACCGTCGCGGTTGGTCTCCTAGGAACTCATTGCGAACACAGCCAAGATGCCTCTGGCGGGGAATGGTACTCAGGGAGAGCACCTCTGATCACCATTTTGGCTTGAAGCAGACTTGATCTTGAGCTTGAGGTAGAGGCACACTCATACTTCGGAACTTTGGCAAGACTTGAAGAGGTACACACGGAATGTAGTCCTGGAACTTACTGAAGTTGAAACAAACTCAGATGCTCGACATTTCCTCTTTTCTTTTGCTTTGCAATCTAGAACCCATATAGCTTCAGATAGGTCCTGGTTTTACTGTTCTGGCGTGACCTGGGTTGAACCCTGCGGTTTTATGAAAGAACGAATCTTGTTTTGCATAGATGTGGAGAACGACACGGCACTCGGAGCGCAAAACGATTTTATTTTTGAAATTCAGAGATGAGCTTTCGACCAGGTATTGAGCCTACGACTGAACACAGCAAAACGACTCAACAGGGAAATAAAAAGAAAACGACTCAAAACAAGAATCGAGATAAAACAAAAAGACACGACACTCAGACATGCACAGGGAGCCTGTTTCACCGGGTAGTGTTTCCCACCCTTTCTCATTTGTGGTTCTCACATTACTTGGCCCTCAAGCTCTGTTTTTCTGAAAAAAAAAAGCCCTCTTCTCACTTTTCCTTTCATCGTACATCTCTCTATTCTTCAATCTCTCATTTTTCATCCCTCCCCTGGGTGGTTAATGGATAAACAGCAAACTGTGGGCTCTTGCCCCTAGCATTCTGCTAGATTCTTCTCTTCCGCTCACAGCTAGTGAATTCCTCCCACGGAAGGGTTGCGCTACAACTGGGTGTGTGGCAAATCTGCAGCTAACATCAGTTGATGATGCTTTGCTGGGGAACCTGGACGTGATAAGATCTGTCCAGATGATGGAGTGGAATATCTTGCCCCATTCTAGTTTGTGCTTCGCACTTTGCTTGATACCTCGTTGCTTGGAGGATGTGAGAGCTTTCTGCCCTTTGTTGTTAACTTCAGTTGTGCCCTATTCTGGCAGGTAGAGTGCCCTTCTTGGCAAGTATGTTGACAATGGGAAAGACAGGAAGCCTGACTCAACTGTGCCCTTAGTTCATCATTTTGACCATTTTTTGTTTTAGTTTTCTCCTAAAAATTTTTGACCAAAATGAGAGTTAGATTAACATGCTTGTTCAATTTTCTGATTTAAAATCATGCAAGTTAGGCTGTGAGCACTGAAAATTTTCCTCTTTTGGGTCCAAGAAATGGTCCAGTTTTAAAAATGGAATACTTTTCGAGAAGGTTAGTCAACCTTAGTAAAAATTCTCAAAAACTATTTTTGCAAACGACCACTGCTCAACGAGCACGGAACCTACTCTCGAGATGCACAACCTCGGATTCGAAGGAAGATTGCCCCTTGCTTGAGGGGAACTGCATGGCAACGGAAAGTTGCCCCTTGTTTGAACGGCACCGCAGCGCGTTGAATGGCAACGGAAAGTTGCCCTTTGTTTGAACGGCACCGCGGCGCATCAAATGGCAACGGAAAGTTGCCCCTTGTCTGAATGGCACCGTAGTGCATTTGAATGGCAACGGAAAGTTGCCCCTTGTGTGAATGGCACCGCAGCGCATTATAATCAGTCCTCGAAACGATGATTGCAACCGAACTCTCGGATACAGAGAAAGCAAAGATTATCAGAACCATTACATGGACATGATCGAATTTGAAGTGTTTTAGGGCTGGACTTCAGAATGAAGTTGCCTACGTATCCCAAAGATGGGAATCAAGCCTCACGTAGTTCGGGGTTAAGGTACACTCGGGTATTAACCTCTCCTTTTCAGGCTCTAACTTTTGCCAAGGCGCCCGTTGCGGGTTTTTGACCTTGCGAGCTTTGTTCTTCTTTTTTCAATTTTTGTATCTTTTCATTTCTTTTCCTTTTTTCTTTTTTGCTTTTGTTTGTTTTTTTGTTTTTTTGTTTTTTTTTTTCTTGTATCTTTCTTTTTTTCTTTTTGTATATATATATATTTTTTTGCTTCTTCTTTTTTGTATTTTTCTCTTGCTCTAACTTTTGCCTGGGTCGCCCTTCCGGGTTTTCGGCCCAGCGAGCCTCTCAAGGGTAAAAGTGTAACAAGTCCATGTCAAATGGTTCTGAGATCTTGAAGTCATCTGAATCTAGGATAATGGCTGCTGTTCTAGCTTCACAAGCTTCTTCTGATCTTCTGATCTTTTTGATCTGACTTTCCTGGCCTCTTGTTCGAGGGCTACTTCAAATCTGGCCACACAGGCCTCACATGGCGGTTGACCGTTGAACCTTCTGAATTCAGATTCAAGGTTTGGAAGCGAAGGGGTTGAGTCTCGAGGCCGAGGGCAATCCTAGGCTGCACAATCTCAAGAGCGATTCCACACAAGTCTTCGCAGGACCGCGCAGAACATTTTGTTTTTGAAAAATTTTTAAGAAAGCGACAAATCGCTCGCGCTAAAGACGGTGTGAGACCAATTTGGATCAAGCCAGGATCCTTCCCAGTACTCACGCTAACAAGCATGATTTCATTCATTAAGGGCTTAGCACGCCTCTCATTTTCTCAAATGATCAAAGTTTTGCAAATCCCGAGGAATTCCTTCCTCTTCGTTTTCACTGTAGTGTTCAAAAGGTTTTGAAAAACTTAGGTCGATACAATGATTCTGGGGCACAAGAGAGCAGGTAGAATGCACTGTCATTTCATTTCAAACTTTCTGGCACAATTGGCACACGGCCGAGGCAAACACAAGAGCGTGAAAAACCACTGCTGTTTTATTCAAATCTGTCGGCACGACTGGCTCCCTGGCAGAAACAGACTCAAAACCAAACGAAAAGGACAGACATAAAACAAAATGGTGACGCCCGAGGTAACATCCCCCGGAATCACCCGACTTCTATACAACAGGACTGACTCGATACAACAAGACAGACCCAAAACAAAAGAGACTGACTCAAAACAAAAGGACAGACTCAAAACAAAACAACAAGACTGACCCAATACCCAAGTCAGAAACCGGCATTCGCAAATGCTCAGAATAGTGCCTGTCCTTCCCACATCTGGAGTAAATCGAGTGCCACCCGCAGCTAGTTCATCCCTCGATCACATCACATTATCCCCTATAAGTTCACTGATCAAGTACCGATAGACTTTGTAGGACCTGGTGCAGGGATGACCTTGATCTTGTATTTCGTGGCGGAGACGAAAGCATATGTCAGTGTCATGGCCAGCTCGCTGATGGAAGGCACAGTAGTCAGCTGGGTTGTGTGAGAGAGGGAGGTTCTTTGGTAATGGCTGCGGCTCGAGGGGCTTCAGATGCCCTTTCTTGATCAAAACCCCTAGAGCCTTTGACAAAGGCATATAAAGTGGGGTGAAAACCTTCTTGGCTTGGGGTGGATATTTGGCTGCTTGTGAGCTACTTCCGGACGCACCGGTGAATGGGGTAGCTGTTTTTGATACGGTGGTAGCCACCATGCCCACATCAGAAGATCTTGCAGCTGCATCACCACTGGTGGTCGCATTCGAACTGCGGGAAAACGCCCTCCTGGGCTGCTCCTTATCCTGGTCAAACAGACCTTGCCTCATTGCATCTTCGATTTGTACCCCCACATCGTGTAAATCTGAGAAAGTAGGAAAGGGGATTACAATCATTCTCTGCATTAGCTTGGGCTGGAGATTGCGCACAATCATCCGGATTTGATCTTTGTCAGTGGGCCTTAAAGTCATCATTGACGCCTTTGCCCTCCATCGGATCACAAAGTCCGAGAAAGTTTCCTTGGGCTCTTGCCTTGTCGTTTCGAGATCACGAGTTGTGATCTCGATCTGAGTGTTGTATGAATATTGCGTGACAAAGGCCTCAGCCATCTCATCCCAATTCTTCTTCACTTCATCTTGTAATCTTGCGTACCAATGGGAGGCCACACCCGACAGGGTTCGGCCGAATAGTGAGAGCTTCTGTGGTAGTGTTAGGCCCATTGGCCGCAAGACGTCTGCAAACAGTCGGATATGGACCATGGGGTCACCGGTCCCGTCAAAGCGGTCGATTTGTGGCATTTTGAACCTATCGGGGAGTGTTACGGCCTCCTCGGTATATCCATCTCCGATATCCGGCATAGCCTTGACCCCTTGGGATTTCTTGAAGAGCTTCTCCAGTTTGCTCAATTTCAGAGCTGTATGATCAACCTCGACCTCGAAGGGAGAGTCCGGGTGATTGGATGTATGGACCTTGGACAATTGTGGCGGAAGCGGGGGCGGAGCTGGCCCCGTTGGAAGATTCGTGTCCTCTTGCGGTTCTGGATAGTCGGCACAGTATTCTGGATATTTGGAGGAGCGTTCTGAATAGCAGGTGTCCGCTCAGGTAATGGAGCCCTTGCCGGAGGAGGAATTTGTTGTGAAGCAGATGCCTCATTCTGCTGTTGCAATCTGGTAATCAGCTCAGCCTGCTGGGTCATGATTTCGGCCTGCTGCTTAGCGAGTTCCTCCTGACGGGCAGCGTCCTGCTACATGAGTTTCATACTTTCTTGCATCTGGCGCATCATGGCCTCCATCCCTGACGTGTTCTGCTGTTCCATTTGACTGATTGGTATTTATCCCTGCAGTAGAAACTGAGACCTCAGCCTGACTGTTCACTGGTGGGGTGGATAAGGGCCACTGATCTGGTAACTGCTGAACCGGTGATTTGTGCCCGACTAGCCCTCTTTACCCTGCCTCTGGCGGAGGAACACTGATTGCCCTTGAACTGAATCTCGGACCTAGCAAAGTCTATCAGCACAAGTTCGATGAACCTCGGAGGATATCGGAGCCTTCTGAAGCTAAGGTTCCCAGACTACCTAGCAAAAGAGAAAACAGACAGCATGTTAGCCTGATCCCATCTGAACAGATACGAGCATAGTTGAATGAGTGTGCCCTCTACTGAATTCTGCCCCAAAATTCGGCCTCAAAATCTGAGTCTGATACCCACAGGTAAAGTTGACTCCCAAATATTGAACTGGTGCCCGCAGGCCTAATGCCCAAACTCATATACTGATACATGCATTCCTGTAGAGACGCACTCTAAAGCACATAGCAGATAAGTGAGAGCCAAAACACCCCTATGTTGGGGTAGGGTTTCCCTGTCCTATTTTGTCAGGAGCTAGGGTTTCACTACGCACGCAGCGGTTTCAAACAATCTATAAACGGGTAAGCAACCTGTCCTAATTTGGAATGGTCACTATGGATCCGAATATGCGCTAGGTCGAATGGTCAAAGAGGGTGCCCCGGTAAAACCGGGGTTTGTGTTCCCATACTAGCAGAGCCCACAACCGGTCAGCCTTATGGTCATGCCTTGACAAGACAAGCCTCCGGCAAACCGTTCAGGAATAGCAGATGGCAAACACGGTGTCCTAGGCGCACCAATGCAAATGCAATGCAAAGAAACACACAAGTGTAGTCAAAAACAGATATCATGAGTTCGAGTCAAGTTCTCTAAATCCCCAGCAGAGTCGCCAGAAACTGTAGACATCCCCGAACGCTTCCGGGAGGATTAAGTCCCGTTCTGTTCATTTGGGGTCACTACAGCTCGGACTCTCAAATCGTCACGGTTCTTAATCTGAACCAAAGAGTCCAAATCCGGCAAATTGTTTTGAGAAACAGATTTTTGAAAAGAAGTGCCAAACATGGACTGCTTTGCTAGATACAGAGTCGCCACCTAAATATTTTATTTTGGAAAATTTAGGAAACCCTGACTCGGTGCCAAAAGGCCACGTGTCCGTCATCACCAAAGTTGCCTCGGCTCGGGAACTTGGGTACGATTGGGGAAGGTCACTTCGTGAGCATCCCCGCTCGCCCGGTCATAGACCGGCCTCTACTAACCATGATATCTATTTTTGAAAACTTTGTGTGTTCTTATTCCGGTTTATTAGCCTAGGTTACTATGTGATGCGTACAGCATACAAGTATAGACTAGGTCGCCCGAATTGGAACAAAACATTTCATGTTTATTTTTGAAAGATGGTTTGCTACTCAAGTAGGCTTAAAATGCAGATTTTGCCACCCTCGGGTGGGCTTAGAAAAGATGGTTTTGCCACTATCTAGTGGGCTTAAAACAAACATTTGATGAATTGTCCCAATCCAACTAACCCAACCTTCACCCACAGGCATTCAGGCAGATATATCACATAAGCATATAGCCTCATGGTAAGCATGCTATTTATGGCAGTCACTCACACGCATGCAAGGATGCTAAAGCATAGAACTTACCTAGTACTCCAAGCCAAAACAATCATTTATTAGAAATCCATGTATGAATCCTAAGTATACAGAAATGCCTAATGCAACACATGCAAAAATGCAAACTATAGCAGGCTCGGCTATTCTAAAATGGCATATGAAATGCTACAACTATCATGTATTCAATTTGGAATTGAAAGTACAATGCAGTTAGTATGATGTGCCGAGCCCGGTGCATGCAATACAGATGAATGATGTAAACATGCTATCATACTGTATGCTAATCGAAATATGCCCTAATCTAACCATCAAAAGCGACTAAATAAAAGGGAGAAAGACGTGGGGTTGGAAGACATACAACACACACACGCACACTTATTACAGTTATGCCCTCGCGCAGAGGGTCCGAATAAATAATACAGTCCGAATATTACAGTCCCGAATAAAAGAATATTACAGTCCAAAATATTACAGTCCGAATAAAATACAAATTCCTAATTAATTAATGAGTTAACTAAGAAAGCAAATAAAACTGGCGTGCAAGCCAGGGACCGCCTTGCTTCTGATGGATGATGCATGTCCGGGTTGTCTTGCGCAGAAATCCACCGGAATGCCCCAATTAGCCTCTGTTTGGCAGTTATTCTTGGAAAGCGTGCCAGACTCCGAAAAGTTGCTGATTCTGGATTTTGCTGCAACAGAGAGCAGGAGAGGGGCATAGCAATGTATTTCACAAATATATGCATACCTCGATCCTCGTGCCACCAATCACGCATACCGAGGCATGATGGCCGAGGAATCGAAATGCACAACTCAATATGGAATGAATGCACGTGAAACTACATCTAAAACCTAACTCCATCATGGATGATCCGGAGTGTTGGTGACTGGAGAATTGAGACACATTCCGTCACTCGGAGTACGAAATGTACCTCGTTTCCCGTGCCCGGACTAACTCCTATCCCGAACACGATGCAATATGCATGATATGCATGAAATACAACTAAGATACAATCCTAACATACACTATGCTATGGAAATGAGATGTCTCAAAATGCGTGCACACGGGCACGCAAACCGAGGCGATGGAATACGCAATGCAATATGGCAGAAATGGCATACAAAATGCAACATGGACTTATACTAACATGAGAGAGCCTCAGCCGCACTCACATAAGAAGCTGGTTGATGAAAATGAAGTGCCTCGAAATGCGTGCACACGGGCGCGCAAACCGAGGCAATGGCATCCGCAATGCAAATGACATGAAAACATGATATGGGCTTATACCAACATGAATGAGCCTCAGCCACACTCACATAGGATGCCGACGGATAAAAATGAAATGCCTCGAAATGCGTGCACACGGGCACGCAAACCGAGGCAATGGCATACGCAATGCAAACGACATGAAAACATGATATGGGCTTATACCAACATGAATGAACCTCAGCCACACTCACATAGGATGCCGGTGGATGAAAATGAAGTGCCTCGAAATGCGTGCACACGGGCACGCAAACCGAGGCGATGGCAAATGCAATGCAAATGACATGGAAACATGATATGGCCTTATACCAACATGAGTGAGCCTCAGCCACACTCACATAGGATGCCGGCGGATAAAAATGAGGTGCCTCGAAATGCGTGCACACGGGCACGCAAACCGAGGCGATGGCAAATGCAATGCAAATGACATGGGAATGGCATGCAATCATTCTAATAGAATTTCAGCACTAAAATATGGGGGAAAACAGTCCCGAAATGAGGCGAAATGACATGAAATGCAAGGAATTGTCCCGAAATGCGAATTTAGGCACCCGAAATGGCCTATAGCTATGCTAAACATGCACAATATGGACATGCAATGCAAAGACAGAAGCTAGACAGTCCCAAAAAAGGCACTTTCACAGTTATAAACATGGCCAAACAGCAAGTATAGATATGGAAAAAGTAGCATGCAAGAATAGGGGCCAAGAGAGGGGTAATGAAGCAAGTGATATAAGCAAAATCCAAACCGAAAAATTTCCTTCTACAACATTGAAGAGGGACCAAAAATATGAATATTTGCAGAACTGTAAAATGGCTAAAACAGTACACAAACATGATAGAAATGTGATGCAAAATAAGGCTCAAAAGTGGCTATAACATGAGGTATGCAAAATAATCACCAAACAGCCAAAGACCCTTGATAAAACATGTAGAATGGACCAAAATAAGCACTTTTTTCAGAACTGTAAAATGGCCAAAAACAAAAGCATGGTAGGCTAACTAAACATGCAAGAATGGGGAATAAAAGAGAGATATAACATGAAGTGGCATATGGAGGTCCCAAACCATGAAAGGACCTAAATGAAAAATGAAGAATGGACCAAAATAAGGACTTTTTCAGAACTGTAAAATGGCCAAAAACGTAAGCATGGTAGGCTGCCATTGCATGCAAGAATAGGGAATAAAAGAGAGATATAAAGATAGGTACAACATGGAAGTCCCAAATGGTGTTGAGCCCTTCTTCAATGTTGAAGAGGGGCTCAAAATAAGCCTAATATCAGTTTACCACATGCTCAAAAACAGATTACTCATGGGCCAAAAATAGCATGCAAAACTATGACATATAAGAGGACCAATGAAGCAAGTGTATCATGGAGGGCTCAAACAGGGTTGAGCCCTTAATGAAAAGTGAAAATGAGCTCAAAAGAGGGCCCTTTTCAGTTGGGGCCGGAGCTTGAAACAAAAAGCAAGTGGGGCTTACAAATAGATCAAGAAAAAGGGTCAAAGTGAAGAAAAGTTACTCACCCTTGAAGACTAAGACTTTTGTTGCCTCTTGGACCAATTTGCAGCTCCTTTTGCCTTTGAGAAGCCTTCCTTGTTGCTGGAAAAGAGGTGGTGGTGGTAGAGCTTGGTGGTGTAGAAGAAATGATGCTTATGGACTTAGAGATTTTTGAAGAAATGAGAGGTATGGAGATGGAGTTGTGTATGGAGACTTGAAGACAAAATTTTCCAACCCCTAAATGTGATGCCACCAGCTGGTTATAAGGAACAAAAGGAGGGTGTAAAGGTGGGGCAAGAAGGAGGCAAGCTTTCCCCACAAAATATCCCCCGGATTGGGATATTTTCTGGGGGAAAAAGCTGGACAGCTGTAAAGTACACAGAGAGAGGAGCATGGCCGGCCATGTACTTTTGGTGAAGGTGGCCGGCCACCACATGAGGGTGTGCTCCCAGGTCTTCTCTTCACAACCCTGTGGTTCGAATTTGGAAACTCTGAAACAGGAGAGAGAATAAGCCAATTTGAGGAGGGGTTCAAAAGGGTCAAAAGGAATTAATGGCCGGCCACCATTTTTTAGGGTCCTCCCAAGTGTGTACATCACAAATATGTGGTTCAAAGTTCAAGAATGTGGGTCCAAGGGGTTCAACATTAGCCCGGAAGGAGGGGGTCAAAAGGGTCAAGTTGAATTAACGGCCGGCCATGAACTTTTAGGGTCCTCCCATGTGTGTACATCACAAATATGTGGTTTGGGTTTGAAGAAAATGGCTCCAAGGTGTTCAACATTAGCCCGGAAGTGTGAAAAACGGGCGTCGGAGGGCGTCGGAGGATATATAACGGGTTGCTGCAACAATTACTGGCCTCCCACCCTTCAGTGACCTTCTTGATGATAAAACAGAGGCACCTGCCAAAAATGAACGAAAACCAATGCAAAACGAACCCTCGGGGGCCAAAACACGCAATTCGGGGTCCCGAAAATGGGCTGTTAAGCACCGAAAGTGGCATTCGGCCACGAAGTGGGTTTCCCAGACCCCAGTGTCCCTCAAAAGGGAGTAAACAAGATGTATGCCAAAAACTGGAGCAAACGGAGACGGTTAGGCGGTCCCGAACCGAGGCATACGGCCTGACGGCTCCGAAAACCGGAAACCGGACTTCGAAATGGGAAAAATGGCCTACGGCCACCAAGTGTAGCCTACAGACATTGAGAGATGGTCTACGGGACCTCTCTCTTCCCTCAGGAAAAGAAACAGAGAAAACCGAGTCTGGTTCGCAAACCGAGACAAGGCACAGAAGAGAGTTCGGAAGTCCGGAGGCAGGGCTCACGGCCGCGACTCTGAGACTTCTGAACAAGCACAACATGCAATATCACCGAGTGCTCAACTGGTGACGTCTAAGTCTTAAGGTCGGTCAAAAATGGGGTGTCTACACCTACTTCGGGTACTTTCCGACCTCCTGCTGCGTACACTACATCTACTCCAACTCCTAATCCTGACTTGGCTTCCCTGAGTGCTCAGGTTACACAACTTTAGCATATCCTGTCCAACTCTCAGTCATCCTCATCTGCCTTCGCTCTTACCTCTCTTCATTTAGGTTTGCTTGGGTCTTCTTTAGGCATCCCTTCTTCTGTCTGGCTTTTTGATTCTGGTGCCTCTCATCACAGTGTTCTCATAGAAAGGAGTGGCCAGAGCTAGGAAGAAGTCATCGAAGTTCTGCAAACCGGTGGTCGGGATGATTGGAGGCTGCCAGAGCTAGAGAGGGTGGTCAGAGTAAGGGTTAAAGTCTAGTTATTTTGCTAATTTAATTAAAGGTTAGAATGGTAATAAAAAAAATGGTATAATTCAATTTTATGAAAATTAAAATTTTTTGTTTTTTGTATTTTTGTTTTGTTTTGTTTTTTTTTTTTTCTAGTGAATGTTTTTAATATTTTAAGCAAATTTTTTACTTTTTAGGTGTAGTCATCCGTCAACACTTTGTTAAATGGTAGGATAATTTTAAAACCCCACGCATCATTGATCAAGTCCAGCTTGAATTCCCAGTCAATATTCGTGCTCTAACTCCTGCCATGGTTAAAGCTCAGCAGAACCTAACTGCTTCAGTCAGACTTGGAAGCTCAACAACCAGCTCTTCCAAGCCCAAATCATCCAAATCCAAGTCAACTCAGTCCAAGTCCAAGGCTAAGCCCACATTATCCAGTGATGAATTGATCCAGATGGCGAAGTTATTGATGGCCCAAGCTAAGTCACAAATTGAAGATGAAACCTTTCAAGAATCAGATTCCTCCAAGGCCTCCACCAATAATGATTCTTATGGGGCCCAGTTCCAAGATGCTCAAGACTCATATGCTTAAACAGTCATTGGATTCTATATATATACAAATCAGCTTCAATCACTACTCTGTTTTTTAGAAAAGATGATGTTTTGTATCTATATCGATTCCCCATTAGTCACATGCCTCCACTGAAAGTAATGAATAGTAAAAGTCAAATTTACCGTTCACTATTCATCAATCAGACAAATCAACATAGTCAAAAGCAGCAATCAGCTTTAGTCACTCACCAAAAGCAACAGACAGCACCCATGTGCCTCATCATGCTCCTTTCCAGTCAAGATTTCTTCACAAGGCTCACAATCATCTTCATTGCCTATAAAGAAGTCATTCTAGTCATTAGCAAACCAGAGTTAGAACCGAGAGCAAACCAATATTACTTTCCTATACCTACTCTGATAGTCAATTGTAAATTTATTTTCAAATTATGTATTTTGAAGCTACTCTTTCAAGTTGCTTTCAGTAAACAATTATAAGTTTTATCTTTGTTGTAAACAATTGTAAGTTTTATCTTTGTTGTAAGTTTTAAGTTTATTTTATTTAATCTGTTTGATTTTGTTTATCTTTGTTTGATTTCGTTTGTTTCGTTTATCTTTGATTCCGCCTCTTTTGAGCTGTCATTTTTAGTAAATTTGATCTTAAAAGTGGATTTTGGCAAATCCAAATTCATCCTAATAATAGGTGTAAAACAGCATTCACTACACCCTTTGGTCATTATGAATGGAATGTCATGTCTTTTGTACCTATAACCTAGATGTACCTAAAAAATAAAATATTTGTAAAAAATATTTTTTAAAAAATCAAAAAATACACAAGAATATGAAAATATACTGAATTTTTATTTTTATTTTTTTATTTTTGATATTATTATTATTTTAAATTCACAAATATTATACTTTTAATTGAATTTGTGTTAAGTGTATCTAGAAAATAAAAAATAAAAAAAAATTGCTGAAAATATTAAAAAAAATCACTAAAACAAAAAATATATGAAAAACAAAAAAATAATTTTCCAAATATTAAATTCAGAATAATGGAACCAAACAAGGTGATTGGCATGCAATAAATATTTTATTTTCAAGTTATATTATTTTGTGCTTCAAGTGTCAATTATTTGAGCAAAACTCTTGATATTTGGATTATTAATTTTTGTTGAGAAATTGAAGTCAAAACATTTAATTTTTATTCTGAAAACTTATGTAAAAAGTACACAAATGATAATAACCGTAACAAAGTGTGGTGCAAATAAAAATTCTCAATTATATTTTGGATAATTAACAAGCGAGGTAATTGTAATTTACCGATACAATTTTATTTTCTTTATTTTGAGATTGTTTTCTTTGACTTGGTTTGTGTCATTGGAGTTAAATATCAGATTCCAAAGAAGCAGCGGGTCGGGAAGTAATCACTGTCAACTGTCTTGGTTAATAAGGTAGGTCCAATTTCGTTATTCCTCAGAATTATTTGGACTATTTGCAATGTTTTTCTAGCCTCATGGTCAAATGAGTTGGAAAGTTTGAATACAAACTAATAATTCAATAGTAGTGCTACATGCATTAATTGATATATTAATTAATATATTAACATATGTTATGATAGTGTTACATGCACTAAAAATATTTACTTTCTTTTTGGCTATCAATTATTAGTCGCCAAAAACATTATTTTATTTTATTTTTTTAATTATTTTGTCCACAACTTGTATGTATTCCATACAACCTGTACCATGTATGTATATAAATAAAACAATACATATATTATCAACCTGTACTTATTCCATGCAACCTGCAATATGTTTTTTTTTTTTTTTTTTTGGTGAGCAAGTCATAAAATAAAATGATAAAATATACAAACTTACAAGGGGCATATCCCACGCTTGACATCACCAACAAATAACACCTAAACAAACAAAACCCAAACACTGAACAAAACTAAAACCAAGAAAACTAAAGTGTCGTTTGGTAATATTTACGTTTTCAAGTTTCTGTTTATATTTACAAAAAATTTAAAAACTCAAATAAAAACTTGTTTGGTAAAATTTTTGATTTATAAATCAATGGTCTCAGTTTATAAATTTGGCTAAAAATTGAAAATACAAAAAATGTGTTTCCGTTTTGAGTTTTGAGTTTTTTTTTTTTTTACCACCCAACACTAGCCACCACCCGCCACCATTTTCCGCCACCACCCACCAGCTACCACCCACCTGCTACCCACTCGCCACCACCACCCACCCCTCGCCGCCGCCACTATCACCACCCACCACCCACCTGCAATCCACTCACCACCACCCGCCACAACTATCCACCGCCCGTCACCACCACCCGCCACCTACTTGCCACCACCACTCACCACCCACCTGCCACCACCATCCACCACCTGCCACCACTAGCCACCTGCCACCCACTCGCCACCACCACCACCACCACCATCACCCACCACCCACCCGCCACCCACCTGCCACCGCCACCCACTCGCTACCACCTACCACCCGCCACCGTCACCCACCCACCCACCACTACTACTACCACCCGCCACCTACCCACCACCTACCCGCCGCCACCTACCCGCCACCACCCACCACCACCGCCATCCGCCACCTACCTGCCACCACCACCCACCACCCGCCACCACCGCCACCACCCACTCGCTACCACCCACCACCCGCCATCGTCACCCACCCACCCACCCACCATCACCACCCACTCACCACCACCTGCAATTTGCCATCTGCCACCCACCTATCACCCACCACCCGCCGCCGCCACCACCACCACCCACTCGCTACCACCCACCACCCGCCACCGTCACCCACCACTACCACCGCCACCACCACCCACCCGCCACCCACCACCCGCCACCACCATCACCACCCGCCACCGTCACCCACCCACCCACCCACCCACCACCGCCGCCGCCGCCGCCACCACCCCCCACCACGCCCCACCACCACCAACTACCCACCACCCACCGTCACCACTTTCCACCACCGTCTTCCGCCGCCACTTGCCACCACTTGCCATTTCTCACTCTTTTTATATTTTTAAATTTTTTTAAACATTTTGTCAATTACCAAACGCGTTTGTAGTTTACATTTTTCTAAAAATAAACAAAAACCAGTTTATAAAATTTTTGTAAATATAAACTGAAAACATAAATGTTACCAAACACACCCTAACAAAATACAAACAATTGAATATCAATATCCAGCCCACATAGGAACAAAATAAAATAAAATAAATAAAGTACAATTGCAGAAGTAGATGATGGACCAAAACCAAACTAGGGCCCTATCATCAGCTGCAACCACAACCATATCAGCAACTGCAGCCCAGCTCAAGCCAGAACAGAGCCAGGAAAAGCAGCAGCTGCAGCCACCAGGAAATGCACAGCAGTAGCCAGCTCCAGCCACAACCTCACAGCAACATTGTAACAACATCAAACCAACAAGCAACAACAGCAGCAGCAGCCCAACTTCAACCAGCAACACCAGCTGCCAAGCTACACCAGCACCTCCCAGCAGCATCCAACCATAGAAATAAAAAAACAGGCCTCTTGGACTAGGATGCAGATCAAATTTAACAAAAGGAGTATATATCCCAGTGGAGCCAACATCAGCCAATTGATATGCAAAGACAAACATCACAGCAGGTGTATGAAAAGAGTGCACTTCCGATAGGTAGGTGTTCAGGGACTTCATGCCCATCCCGGTCACATATCTTTAATTCTGAAGTCCAAATAATTACACAAGCATGTTACATAAAGGATAGGTTCAAATATTTTCTTAAGAAATGCTCAAAATGAATGAGGATGCAGTACCAATGTTAGAAAATGTTAAAATCCACCTACTCTCCACCTACTTCACCCACTTAAACCTACTCCACTTTAGAATTTCCCATCTTTACCTTCACCTACTCCACTACACACTCCACTTCACCTACCTCTACTCCACTACACACTCCACTTCACCTAACCCACTATCACCTCCACTACACCTACTACCACATTACCTTCACCTACTCCACTACACACTCCACTTCACCTACCTCTACTCCACTACACACTTCACTTCACCTAACCCACTATCACCTCCACTACACCTACTACCACATTTTCTTCTATATATAGATTGTATAGGAATTGTAATTAATGCATCTTGTAATCTATCAATCAAGACATCAATCAATAATACATACATTTTAACATGGTATCAGAGCAAGGTTGAGAATTTAGTGATTCCGCTTCACCGGCGGACGGCAGCCTCGCCTTGGCCGTCCGCCGGACAAACCCACAATTTCTAATTCTCTCTCTCCTTCCTCAACAAACTGATTCGTCACCCAACCCGTGAAGCAACGGTCCAGATTCATCCAAAACCCATCTCAGTCTACGTTTCAAGCCTCATCTGAAAGCCTCTGCGTCTGCACTATACTATAGCATTTGCATTTGCTCTCTCAGTCACTTCTTTCAATACAATGTCAGATCTTGAGGCCCCACTACGCCCCAAGAGGAAGAAGATTTGGGTGGACTATTTTGTCCAGTTCCGATGGATTTTGGTTATCTTTGTTGTCCTCCCTATCTCCTTCACATTGTACTTCATGACATATCTTGGGGACGCCAGATCTGAGTGCAAGTCCTTCAAGCAGCGTCAGAAGGAACACGATGAAAATGTCAAGAAAGTAGTGAAACGCCTCAAACAGAGGAATCCATCCAAGGACGGCCTTGTCTGCACAGCTCGGAAACCCTGGATTGCTGTTGGAATGCGCAATGTGGACTACAAGCGCGCTCGGCATTTTGAGGTTGATCTCTCTGCATTCCGAAATATCCTCGAAATCGATAGAGAGAGAATGATTGCCCGAGTTGAGCCTCTGGTCAACATGGGGCAGATAACCAGGGTTACTGTCCCGATGAATCTTGCCCTTGCAGTTGTTGCTGAACTTGATGATCTGACTGTTGGTGGCCTCATCAATGGCTACGGTATTGAAGGAAGTTCCCATATCTATGGCCTGTTTGCTGATACGGTTGTGGCCTATGAGATTGTTTTAGCTGATGGGCAGGTTGTTAGAGCTACAAAGGACAATGAATATTGTGATCTTTTCTATGCTATCCCGTGGTCTCAGGGAACACTGGGGCTTCTTGTTTCTGCTGAGATCAAGCTTATTCCAATTCAGAAAGAATTTGCAAGAAGGCCTAAAGCTGAAATTCCTAATGTGAATCTTCACGAGTGGTGGGCTTTCACAAGAACATGCTTTTTTCTCTCTCCCACTTTTCTTTTTCCACCACCCACACCACACCATCCCTTTCTTTTCTTTTCTTTATTCTCCACTCACAAAACATTATCATCACCTTTTGCACCTCACCCGTTGCTACACTTTCTTTCTTTTCTTTTATTTTCTTTATTTATTTATTTATTTTATTATTATTAAAAAAAAAAAAAAAAAAAAAAAAACACGGAGGAAGAAGACGAACTGCAAACTCATTTTATTCATATCGGGCCTCACCCCGATCACCATTTTACACACACAAAAAAAAAAAAAAAAAAAAAAAAAAATACAAACAAAACAACCACACCCACAGTGGGATTTTTCTTTTCCTTCTCTATTCTACTGCAGGTCTCTTCTTCTTACTTTTATCTTGGGCGTCCCGTGCCAGTCCGGTCTCCGTGTTTCCTTGTCCACCGAGCACGTTCATGCCCCCATACTCCTCCACTGCAGCATATGGAGGACCTCCAAATCGGAACATCACGGTGGCCTTCCGCTTCAGCTCCTTGTTTTCTGCCCTTAGCACGCTTATCTCTGCTCGCGCATCCTTATACATGCGTTGGAGCAGAGCCAGCTGGGAGTTTAACTGTTGCACCTCATTTGCCCTACTCTGCAGCCGGTTCGACAAGTTTGTGACCGCCGTCATGCTTTCCACACATGCCTTCAACGTATACTGATTGGCCTCCACATCCGACAGCACTGCCATTCTTTGCTCCACAGACCGCATCGGAAAGTTCAACGGAGCAAACTCCGGGGCACTTGGTTGAGGTTCCAGTGCCACCGCTCCAGTAATCTCTCTTGTTGACTCGTTGAGGTCGGGAAAGAGGGTGAGCAGACCGCGGGAAGACGAAGCCATTTTCTGGGCAACAAAGTGTTACAGACTATTTTCTGGGCAACAGAGTATTACAGACTATCTCTCCCCGCAAACGGAACTATCTTTCTCAGCAACACGAAGGATTTTTCAGAGGTTTCTCTCAGTTTTTCTCAGCCTCAGCCTCTGCCTTCGTCTTGGTTAAATAGCCGAGGCAGCCACGCGCATCGCGCGCCTCTTGACGCCCGACAAACTGGCACGCCTTTTCATGGCACATCCTTTGATAAAGTGGGCGCGCCTTTTGAGGGCGCGACTTTTGAGGGCTCACTATATATATCCATATATATCTATATTTGGGCAGCCTATATACACCATCATACAGTGTATTTTTTATGGGTCCGACAAGACTCTGTAAACTGTCCCGACATTGATTCCGGTTAGCTCCTTTATGGGTCCGACAAGACTCTGTAAACTGTCCCGACATTGATTCCGGTTAGTTTCTACAAGGGTCCAGCAAGACTCCGTAAACTGTCACAATATTGTCTTCTACAACGGTCCGACATGACCCCATAAACTGTCTTCTACATCGGTCTGACACCACCATACAGTGTCCTCTACAACGTTATGACACCCCATACAGTGTCTTCACCAACGGTCTGACACGACCATACAGTGTCTCCTATCCTTTTTTATTTTTATGTATTTTCTTGTTTTGTTACTCTCTCCAAACTCAAGTTGGTCAGTTCCTATCCCCCTTGAGTTTGCGGGGGGCTGTTAAAATCCACCTACTCTCCACCTACTTCACCCACTTAAACCTACTCCACTTTAGAATTTCCCATCTTTACCTTCACCTACTCCACTACACACTCCACTTCACCTACCTCTACTCCACTACACACTCCACTTCACCTAACCCACTATCACCTCCACTACACCTACTACCACATTACCTTCACCTACTCCACTACACACTCCACTTCACCTACCTCTACTCCACTACACACTTCACTTCACCTAACCCACTATCACCTCCACTACACCTACTACCACATTTTCTTCTATATATAGATTGTATAGGAATTGTAATTAATGCATCTTGTAATCTATCAATCAAGACATCAATCAATAATACATACATTTTAACAGAAAATGTTGCTGATCCACAATCTCTGGCAATGAGGATTGACGAACTGGACCAGTTAAACTAATGCAGTAGTTATCCCAATCGAATTTGCTAAAATAGTCCAAAAATCTATATAGAACCTAAAATTCAGCAGCACAGTCGTTAAGTCAATTTCATGTCAAATATACACCAATTACAATTTACACGAGAACTCACTGCTAAAGGGCCATTCAACGTTGAATGGAAGAAATGGAAGATGTATAGAACCAAAGTCTCCATAGCATATGTAGAAATCAAGCCATGATGAGCATTGAGTATACGACTTTCATAATAGCACCATGCTTTAATCAATATGATACTGCGTTTAAAGAGATGATCTTTGCCAATGAGACCATCGACCTATAAAACAAGAAGTAACATAAATGGCACATCCAAAGCCAATTGAATCCACTATCATATTCAAGATAGCAAAGAGAAAATAAATATGTTCAGTCGTCATTTACTAGGATTTTTTAACTCCTTACAAAGAATCTAACCTACTCATTAGAACAACAATAACAACAGGAATACAAATCTATGTATTCCCTAAAATGAGTATGGGAATGCAAACAATAAGTTCATTATAACATTTTTATTCCAGTTTCAAATGCAAGACTAGTTTTTCTGTTAACTAATAGAATAGGGATTCTAACAGTGCCCTTAAGGTGCAACTCTCTCAAATACGACGCCCGATTTTCATTTTTAACACACACAGAGAGGTGTCCTTCAATATTAATTGAATCAGATTACACTTAGCTGACATTTTTCTTGAAAAAACAACAAAAAACTACAATGTATGAGAATAAAAATGTAAGTATTGAACATATTAAAGACCTTGGATAATGGATGGTAACTAAAACACAGTGGTATATAACTATAAATGTAAGAAATAAGAATATTCCAAACTGTACAGTCTGAGCAATCATTGACAATCTAAATCCCTGAAGGATAGTAACCTGGGTCATCATTCAAGAAGTTGTATGCCCATAATTTTAACATATTGGTGGAGGAGAATATAAATAAATCAATGATTACATAAAAGACTAACACTACCAATTCTATCAATATCAGGCGTATTGAAGCAACTTACACAAAATGTATTCATGTAAAATCATTGAACTAGTGAGTGAGTTGGCCACCTTTTTCCTTTCTGAGATTTGGGGATGAGGCTACGGTTAGGGCTGGACGGAGTCAAGTGGGTCTTACCCATTCCATAGGGGGTCAACAGAAGGGACGGGTGGGGTTTGCTAAGGCCAAGTTTCAGAATGGAGGTGGGCCCAAACAGCAGTGGGCTACTAAAAAACAACTTAATAAACATGGGCCTTTCTCTACAGTTCTGAGCCCAAGTTGGAATGGAGGGGCTACCACACAAATTTTTAAATCAAGTGGGCCTTTTCCAGATGAAGCTTTGAGCCCAAGTAGGGTTGGAGGGGCCCAAACTAAGGCAGCCCAAGCAAACCCAGCTGTTAGTCGGGTCGTCTCGACGCTACGGGATGGGTTTGGCCCTAATCCGATTGATAGGTCATCGCTGGTGGTATGCACGTCGATGGGTCTTGCTGAGCGGTCGCCGACTGGCCCTCGGCAGTCGTTTGGCTCGGGTGTCGATTCTGGTCAGCATCTCGTTCCAGAGGAGGTGGTGGTGGGATCGGCTGAGGCTACGAAGCTTTCTTCTGCTACAGGGACTGCCGCAGTGGGCAATTCTGCTGTGCAATTGCAATAGGGGGTCAGCGAGCAGGGTCGCTGGCCTGACTTGGTGGATGGTTTGGCTATAGTGGTCAGACCTGAAGTTGTTGAGGATGAGGTGGTGTTGGACACTGCTGCGAGCGATGATGATGATCCAAAGGATGATTTTCCCACGGAAAATTTATGTTCGGGGGATGGCATGCCGCAGCCAGAGGAGGTCTCTGCTTGGGTATTGTCTCGTATTAATGAGGTTAGTCAATTATTAGGTGTTTCCTTTAAGGGCCATGAAGCTGAGGCGTTGCAATTATTTTCGGCCATTGAGGAGTCATGGCGGGGGAATGTTCCTTACCAGTCAGGGCTGATGTCTGCTTATCCTAATGTGAAGAGTGCTCGGGAATTACGCAGGCTGGAATGTTCTATTAATTATGATAGAATTAAGGGGGGAGATGTGCGGGATCCAAGGAAGGGGCGTAGTGATCCATTATTGTTGTCATGTGGTTAAAAATATTGTCTTGGAACGTGCGAGGATTGAATGATAGGGGGAAGAGGGTGTCGGTAAAATTAGTGTTAAACAGCGCTAAGGCAGATGTGGCGTGTCTGCAGGAAACAAAGATGGATTGTATTGAGAGGGAAACTGTGCGGGATTTGTGGGGAGGCCGTTTTGTGGATTGGGATTTTCTTCCTGCCTTGGGAGTGGCTGGGGGTGTTCTTATTTGCTGGGACCGAAGGATGGTGGTGAGGGAGGATGTCGAAGTGGGGGGTTTCTCGTTATCTTGCCTATTTCGGTGTGTAGAGGATTGCTTTCGTTGGGCCTTTACCGGGGTTTATGGTCCAGCTCATGGAGGGGAGAGGTCTTCTTTTTTGGAGGAGTTGCAGAGCATTGCTTATCGCTGGGGGGTTCCCTGGTGTGTAGGAGGGGATTTCAATGTGGTTCGCTGTATGGCGGAAAAGTTTGGGGCAATTTCGAGGTAGGGTTCAATGAGACGTTTCTCTTTGTTCATTGATGAAATGGAGTTGGTCGATTTTCCGCTTCAAGGTGGTAGTTTCACTTGGTCCGGGGGTGGAGTGATGTCTCGAATTGATCGATTTCTGGTCACAGGGGATTGGGAGGAGCATTTCTTACAGGCGACCCAATGGCGTTTACAACGGCCCACTTCGGACCATTGGCCTATCTTGCTGGATAATGGGGGTGTCAGACGTGGACCAACACCTTTTTTTTTTTTAAAACATGTGGTTGCGGTCTGAAGGCTTTGTGGAGTTGATTCAAGGGTGGTAGGGAAGTTATCGTGTGGCAGGATTGCCTAGTTCTCGGTTGGCGCAGAAATTGAAGTTTCTCAAATTAGACCTAAAAAAATGGAATCAGGAGGTTTTTGGTCGCTTGGAGGATCAAAAGGCGAAAGTTGTTTATGCATTGAAGGTGTTGGATGAGAGGGAAGGTGCTGGGGTGTTGTCTGCAGCAGATATGCCTATCCGAGAGGAGGTTCGTAAGGAGTTTGGCCATCTTGCACGCATGGAGGAGATCAGTTTTTGTCAGAAGTCTAGATGCTTGTGGCTAAAGGATAGGGATCGAAACACGAAGTTTTTCCACCGTATGGAAAATGCTCATCGTCGGGTTAATCAAATAGGGCGAATTCGAGTGAATGGGGTGGAATTTTTGACTTTCAAGGGTGTCAAGGACAGTATTGTGGGTTACTATAAGCATTTGTTTCGAAATGTAGGAGAAGGGTGGAGGCCGGGTCTGGATGGGGTAATTTTCGATGTCATTTCGGAGGCAGACTGTACGTCATTGGAGAGGACATTTTCTGAAGAGGAAGTGTTTGCGGCATTGCATAGTATGTCTGGAGATAAGGCTCCTGGTCCAGATGGGTTTACTATTTCCTTTTTTCAACACTGTTGGGGGGTGGTTAAGACAGAGGTGATGGCTATGTTCGACCAGTTTCATCAAACAGGCGAATTTGAGAAGAGCCTTAATGCCACATTTCTTGCTTTGATTCCAAAAAAGGGTGGGGCTGAGGATATTCGAGATTTCTGTCCTATTAGTCTTTTGGGCAGTGTATAAGCTGTTAGCTAAGGTTTTGGCGAATTGGTTGCGGGTAGTGCTAGATGGGGTGGTTTCGGATTCTCAAAATGCTTTTGTAGGGGGTAGGCAAATTTTGGACGCGGTGCTTGCGGCGAATGAGTGTGTGGATTCGCGGTTGCGTCAGGGGAAACCGGGGATAATCTGTAAATTAGATATTAAAAAGGCTTATGATAATGTAAATTGACAGTTTTTGATGTACATGTTGGAGAGGCTGGGTTTTGGGGAAAGATGGTGGTGTTGGGTTTTGTTTTGTATTTCTACTGTGCAAATGTTGATGTTGGTTAATGGGTCTCCAGAAGGTTTCTTTCCGACTCAACAAGGATTGCGGCAGGGTGATCCTTTATCTCCTTTGTTATTCATCATGGTTATGGAGACTTTGGGGCGTTTGTTGGCTAGAGCGGTGCAACAAAGTTTGTTGAAAGGGTTTGAGGTCGGGGTGGTTCCGGGGTGGTTCCAAGGTGGTGGAGGTGTCTAATTTGTTTTGTGCAGATGATGCGCTCATTTTTTGTGATGCGGTGGAGGAGCATATTGTGTACTTGAGATGTATGCTGTTGTGTTTTGAGGCGGTGTCCGGGCTTCGAGTGAATTTAGCAAAGTCAGAATTGATCCTGGTGGGAGAGGTGGCGAGATCTTCGATTTTGGCCGCTATCTTAGGGTGTAAAGTGGTCTCGTTGCCTGTTACATATTTGGGCTTGCCTTTGGGGGCTTCTTTTAAGGCCAAACGGGTATGGGATGGGGTCATGGATAGGGTGCAACGGCGGTTGGCTGGATGGAAGCGGCAGTATTTGCCAAAGGATGGTCGACTTGTATTGATTAAAAGTGTTTTAGCAAGTATTCTGACTTATTTTATGTCTGTTCACGTGATCCCAGTATCAGTAGCAAGGCGGATTGAGCAGCTGCAACGACACTTTTTGTGGGGTGGTGGGGGTAAGGGTGCTCATTATCATTTACTATCATGGGATCAGATCTGCCTACCTAAGGAGAGCGGGGGTTTGGGGGTTCGGAGGTTGGTCTTGTCCAATTTGGCTTTGTTGGGGAAGTGGTTATGGCGTTTTGTGGTGGAAAAGGAGCGGCTTTGGAGAAGGGTGGTGGTTGCTAAGTTTGGTATCGGTAGGGGGGAGTGTTGTTCCGAAACGGTGGGTCTTTCTCATGTTTGTGGTGTGTGGAAGGGGATTTGGTTAGGTCGGGAGGCTTTTTGGAGAAGGGCGTGGTTGAAAGTTGGTGTGGGGGATCGAGTTCGGTTTTGGAGGGATAGGTGGTGTGGTGACTTGTCTTTAGAGCTTCAATTCCCTTTGATCTTTGCTATTGCTGCTGATTATGAGGTGTTGGTGGCTGCTGTCAAGATTGGCGAGGGGCAATCGACGGTATGGAATGTGCAGTTGCGTCGCAATGTTCAAGATTGGAAGCAAGATCAGTTGGTGGAACTTTTGGGTTTTTATATGGTTCGAAGTTTGTGAGGTAAGGTCAGGACTGGTTTGGGATTGTCCTAGATCCAAAGGTATTTTTACTGTGTCATTTTTTTTTGGAAGGCTTGTTCAGGATGGGTTTGCACAGGTTGTTGCTAGGGTTTACCCGTGGAGAGGTGTTTGGTTGTCGGGCTCGCCTTCAAAGGCTGCCTTTTTTGTTTGGACAGCAAGTTTGGGTGGTGTCTTGACCATTGATAATTTGATTCGTCGTGGGCATATTTTGGTAAATTGGTGCTGTATGTGTTGTAGGGCAGCAGAATTAGTTGACCATTTGCTTATTCTTTGCCCAGTCTCGTCTCGTCTTTGGATGCTTATGATTGCAGTTTTTGGTTTAGTTTGGTTCAACCAGGCTCGGTGCTCGCAGTTGTGCAAAGTTGGGTAGGAGGGCGGGTAGGGCGGCGGCATCGGAAGGCTTGGCTTTTTGCGTCGCATTGTTTAATGTGGTTGATTTGGTTGGAGCGTAATAGATGGGTGTTTCAGGGGGTGGCTCACTCCATTTCTTGGTTAGAGAGACGGCTTCTTGTAGTTTTGTATAGTTGGGTGACAGGTTTAGTAGATCCGGATGTGCTGGCTTTTGTAGATTTTGTAGAGGATTTGACTTGTTAATTTGGTCGAGGTTTCGGGGCCTCTTTTGTATTTCTTGCATCTTCTTGATGCTTTCTTAATAAAATTTGGTTATTTATCAAAAAAAATAAAATAAGTGGCGTTACTTTAGATTTGAAAATTGAAGATGGTAACGTACTCGCTCAAGAAAGCAAAGTGTACAGAGCCCTCCTAATTGATTGAAGGAGATATCCACCACAATATTCTGAACAATGCATTTAACAAGCTTAACCTGCCACCAGAGAATCCAATATCTAAAAATATAAGTATGTATTACTAATAAGAAAACATATGTATGAAGTATGCACTACCAAAGGGTGGCTTGGCCCATATATAAGTATGTGTACCAAACCACAAACCTTTTACAAGATGAGTAAGAGTAGACAAAAATAATGATAACAATAAGCACCTCAATTGGTTAGGGAGGATGAGCTGTACACAAGACTACATTGAAAATATCTGAACTCAATAATCAAAACCACAAAATCCCAACTTAAAAAGGTATATTACCGTAAATGAGAATACCATAACTTTGTGAACCCAGATGAGAATGACACGGGACAGCATGGCATATTGATGCACAATTATGTGCCAGTTCAAGCATAAGCATGGCATTTATGAACGCCCAAAACCTTTTGGGAAAAAAAAACTCTAGATCAAGAGGCTTTAAGATAAGTACAAGTAATGTTGAATACATGGGACCATTTGTTCCCAAGACGAGACAATACGGAATTGTTAAACTGTAAGGGAATTGGTATCAAGACAAGGAATCCTAAGAGTAAATGTACCCAGTCCTACATTTGTTTGGTTCAGGAATAGAATAAAGGAGTATTAAAGAGTGATTTTGTGTGTGTTTTTTTTTTATGGGGGGGGGGGGGCGCTAAATTCCTAGTATGGTATGCATCTTATGCTTTTCGAGTTGTTAAACCCCATCTCTTTTGTTGCTAAAAAAATTAAATTAAATTAAATTTAAATACCCAATCAAAAGAATTCACAATTCTAGCATTCAATCATTTTAAATTCCCAAACAAAAGTTCCAATTATTCAATGTAGACCAATTTATATCAATAATCAAAAGAAAATAAAATGCCCAAGACATTTTTTTTTTTATTCCCAATAAAAAGAATTCGATTCAAATTCCCATACAAAAGTTCCAATTATTCAATCCAAACCAATTTCTATCAATAATCAAACGAAAATCAAATACCCAGTAAATTTTAGTAATTTTTTTTTCAGAATCAATTGATAAATTCCACGACAAGAAAGGGTCGGATATCAGACCTTCTCGTTCAAGGAATTACACTTGGACTGTACAAAGCCATCGACATCGAAATTATCGGACTTGAATACATTGAGATTTTCCTCGAGCTTATTGCCCGAGTCCTTAGGGTTGTTGCTCTTCGCTGCAGTGTTATTACCCTTGACCGAGATGACTTCGCTGAAGCCATTAAAACTGTATGCGATTTCTTAGCTCAGATCAGATCAACAACAAATCAAGCGAAATTTAGGGCTTTGATTTGGGAACTAACAAGAAATCGAAAGAAAATGATTGGTTTAGATCCAAGGGAGAGAATGGATTGCGAGATTGAAGAAGGAAGAAGAGATAATGATTGAAGCCATGGCGGAACTCGAAGAAATGGGCACACGCGAGCGATCTCTTCGCAAGTCTCTAAGCGTGTTGAATTGGCGGAACAGAAAAAGAACGAGAAAAAAATTGACGGTAATAAATAAAAAAATTAGGTGCTACAAAAATCAACAAAGCAAAAAAGGAGAGGAAAGGTGGTCGGTGGTGTCTTCGAGAGAGGATGACGGCAAGATGAGAGGTGGTCAGCGGCGTCGCGATGGCAGTGGTGGCAAGAGGAGAGAGATGAAAGACAAGAGCAAGAGGAGAGACGGAGGGAGTTTGTCATAACTTTTTAGCTTTTAATTTTTTTTGACTTTTGAAAAGATGATTTTTTAATTTTTTTGGTGATTTTTTTGTGGATTGCCTTTTCATGAAGTTCCAATTGCTCACAGAGATAGCGTATGAGAGAAAAAAAAATTTGAGGAGAAAGAGCAGTGAATGTATTGTGTGTAATCCGTTAATTGGCGACTAAGGGGTTGGTGGGAATGTCTTAACTAAATGTATTTTTTATTTTTTTAAATTAAAAAATTGAGGAAAAAAAATATAAATATTTAAGTTAATTTTTTAATTTTTTATAGAAAAATGTGTATTAAAAAATTGTATAAAGAAGTGTGTAGGAGAAGATTAGAGAAGTGTGTTATACAGCCATCCAATCTGCACAGCCAAATTAATGGTAAAAATTATTTGCTACTTTTTGGGCATTGCACTGAATGATTTGTTCGGCCCGTAGGGGTCATCACGGGTCCCATTTTGATAATCTGAACCGTTCAATGTGTAGAACTCGTCGAGTACTATATGCCTATAAAAAATCACGTTGATCGGATATCGATAACTATCTGATTAAATTTGTTTTTTTTCAATTGTTAATTATAACACCATCCATTTTTTTATACAAAACTGATTTGATCATAGAGTTATCGATATCCGATCAATGTGATTTTTTATTGACATATAGTACTCGACGAGTTTTACACATTGACGGTTCAGATTATCAAAACGAGACCCATGATAAGCCCTCACGGGCCGAACAGCAGTGTGTGAATATTGCACCCAAACTGTGCTACAAAAGTTAACAAACGCTGCTCAGCGCAGCGCAGTCTTAACATGATTGCTGAGTTATGATAACTGTGTGGAAAATTAATTTTTTAATATTTTTTTTTTTGTAAATAGTGAAAACTTTTTAACTTTTTGAGTAACTTTTTAACTTTTTGAGAAGATGTCAAACTTGGCCTAAATATTTTTTTGGTTGCCAATTCATTTTAGAAATCCCTTTCATATTTGAAATATCTCCTTTCAAATATTTTAGTTCTTTGGTTTTTAGTTGCTAAAAGTAAATTTTTGGTAATCAAATTTTTGATCGTTAAAAATAAAAAATAAATTTTTATTTTTCATTTGATGACTAAATAATTTTAGTAGTCAAAACTAATTATCCAACGACTAAATATTTTTTAGTCACTAAAAATAAATAAAAAGTAAATTTTTATTTTTCATTCGATGACCATATAATTTTAGTAGCCAAATTAACTATACAATGACTAAAATATTTTTTAATCATTGAAAATAAATATTTGGAGACCAAATTTTTTGTTGCCAAAGATAAAAAGTAAATTTTTGTTTTTATTTGGCAACTAAATAATTTTAATAGCCAAAACTAACTATACAACAACTAAAATACTTTTTCAGTTGCCAATTGTGGCATTTTTAGCGACTAAATTTCTTTTAGTCGCCAATAATCAATATATCCCGAGTAAAAAAAATTAGTAGCTAAATATTGTACTTTTACTAACTAATATAATTTTTGGTAGTCAATTCCACAACTTTTGGCGACTAAATTTTTTTTAGTCGCCAAATTTAGTCGTCAAAAGTGTAATTTGTTGTAGTGATTATACAAACTATAAAGATTCAAAATTTCTGAAATTATATTATATCATCTATTAGTATACTAATTAATATACCAATTAGTGCGTATAATTTTATTCATAATTAAATTCATTTCCACACATATGTTTTGACTAGTTGTATTGTTAGAGTATGGAAATATTTCTAACATTCCACCAATAATAATGTAGTACATACATTTCATTGTTGCATTATTTTTTGTGAGATTAGATATGATAGAATTATTGATAGGATTGTGAGTGATATGTAATGTTATTTAGATCCAATGAATAATTGAATATATAATAGGATTCTAAAGGAAGAGTTATATTAAGAAATTAATAAATGGATAAATAATTAGATGTAGAGAGGGAGATATTATATTTGACTAGGATGAGATAAAAAGAAGTTTATCCCCAATGTCACAATACCTATGATATTACGAAGTAAAACAAACGCTGGATTAAAATAAGTGTGAGATTCGCATGTTTCCGCACTTCCAATCATCCTCCTATTCTTGCAATCAAACGCAATATTAAAATAGGTATGAGCATTGTTATCGGAATCCCGACCGATTCGGATCACACTAGGATTTTTAATTCAGTAGAAAAGTAATTATGATCCTACTCATAAAAAGATTTATTATTATTTATTTGTTATATATGTATGTATGTTGTATATTTATATAGGGAATTTGACTATAAACTCTTTCTTTAAACATTTCCTCTGATTTATATGGACATAAAAGATGTATTATATTAAATTTATCATTTTTGTTTAATAATTTTAAAATTACTTATAATACATTATCATTATGGATGATTTTTTGTTTTATTTTACATTGAAAGTAAAATGTTACGATTCTCAATTCAATTTTACGATCAAATCTACAACTCTCTCTGTACAATCTTATCTAAGATCCCAATTTTAACCATCTAAAATGTGAGAATCACATGTTCTCCCCCTCCCATTGTCTTCTACAAAGAAACGTGCACATATTGTTTACCCAATACCGTGGTATCATTTATCATTTTGTGGAATAATTCCACTTGTATTGATCAATGTCAGAGGTGGTCTTCATTTTTTTGGCACCCAAAGCAATCCCAATTCTTATACATAATTTTAAAATATACATATAAAATATTAATAATAATTTTCAATTAATATATATATATATATATATATATATATATATATATATATATATATTGTACCTAATACCTACCTACTCAAATTTTAAATAAATGAAAAAATTACAATTTTTTTTCTCGTGAAAATCACTTAAAACTAATTTCAAATTTGATAAGATTCAATCTGTAACTGACTCTGCATCTCCACAGTTCACTCAGTCCAAGCTTCATCAGTTCACTCAGTCCAAACTCAGTCCAAGCATCAGTCACAGCAGCTCACTCAGTCCAAGCATCTGTCACAGCAGCTCTCAACTGCATCAGAGTCAGCATTGATATATTGTCTATCACAGTCCTGTATTGATAGCAGTCCTCATTATAATATCTGTAACAGTTGTAAAGTTTGTTAGTTAGTTAGAAGTGTTTGTTAGTGAATTAGTTAGTTAGTGTTAGTTAGTGTTAATCAGTTATAAATATATAATCTCTCTACTGTAATCAGTAAGTGTGTAGAAAACAAATGAAATAAAATCTTCATCTTCCACATGGTATCAGAGCTTTGAGAGCTCTCACGAGCAGCTTTATCCATGGCTGATCCTGTTTCTCTTCCATCTAGTCTTACCTCTCTATTATCAAATTTTAGTTCTCTTGTCACTGTTAAACTTGATGTCAGCAATTTCCTTATATGGCGAAATCAACTTCATAATATTCTTCGAGCCACTGGTTTTTTTAGGCTATGTCACTGGAGCCATTCCTTGTCCTTCATCCGAAATTACTGATGCCTCTGGCAAACAAATTCTTAATCCTGCATATGCTCAATGGGAGGTTATTGATGCAAATCTTCTCACATGTCTCATTGCAACTCTTTCTCCTTCTGTATATTCTTCTGTTCTCCATCTACAAACTTGCTCACAAGTCTGGACAGCACTTGAACAGAGATTTACATCTGTCTCTCGATCTCATATTCATCAGCTAAAGAACAAACTTCATACCATACGGAAGCAATCTTTCTCAATTGACAGTTATCTGTCACAAATCAAAGCTATTTCAGATCAGTTAGCTTTGTCTGGTGCGAAGGTTGATGATGAAGACCTAATTCTTCTCATATTAAATGGCTTACCAGAAGAATATGATGCATTCAAAATATCCATTCGAACTCGATCTACTTCAGTGTCTATGGAAGAACTGTGTTCTCTCCTTGGATCAGAAGAAATTCATATTGAAAGTAAAATCAAGCATTCATCTAATCAAGACTTGCATGTTGCCTATTCAGCAACAAAAGGTTCTTCATCTGGTTCTGTTTTTGATACTTCCTCCTCCAATGTTGGTTCAAATTCTCGCTTTAATACTTTTAGAGGCAGACCTCAGCACAGAGGAAGCCGAGGTGGTAGATATCAGACTAATTTTCGTGGTGGAAACAGAACTAATCGATATTCTTCTGGAAATCGTTTTAAATCGGATTATCCTGGACCTTCTGCATCTGTGTGTCAGATCTGTGGAAAATCAGGCCATATTGCTTTAGATTGTTGGTATAGGCATGATAATGCTTATCCATCTACTACCACTACTACACCAAAAGCCTATACAGCAACAGTGCCTTCATCATCATCAGACTCTACTGTACCCCCTTGGTATATTGATTCAGCAGCTACAAATCATCTCACACATGACTTGACCAATTTTCAGCAATATCAAGATTATCAGGGATCAGATCAAGTTCAAGTTGGAAATGGCTCAGGTTTGCCTATTCAACATGTTGGCAATGGTATTCTTCCTACACCACATTTTTCATTCCTTCTTTCCAATCTTTTACATGTTCCTTCTATATCTTCCAATCTTCTATCTGTTCATCAATTAACCAAGGATCACAACTGTCTTGTTATTTTTGATTCTGATTCTTTTATCATTCAGGACAAACACACACATAAAGTTCTGCATAAAGGCTACAATGTCAATGGCCTTTATCAAATGTCTTCATCTTCTTCCATCTGTTCCAAGCAACCACAGGTTTTTCAGACTTCCACTGATTCTACTGCTTCAGTTTCTGATCTGCTGTGGCATAAAAGGTTGGGGCATCCTTCAACTGTCAAGCTGCAGCACTTGGCATCACATCTTCCAAATAAAAATAGTCTCAATAAAGTCATAGCTTGTACTGACTGCTATGTGTCTAAAAGTCATAGACTTCCCTTCAAATTGTCTTGTTCATCTGTTGATAGTCCATTTTCTCTTATTCATGCTGATGTATGGGGACCTTTTACTGTTGATCATGCCCCATTTCGATTTTATGTTTTGTTTGTTGATGATTATACTAGATTCACTTGGATCTATCCTTTACACTTTAAGAGTGAAGTCTATGACAAATTGCTTGAGTTTAAAGTCTATGTAGAAAATCAATTTCATGCTTCTCTTAAAATTCTAAGAACTGATGGAGGTACTGAATTTGTTAACAAAAGAATAGCTACCCTCTTCTCTTCCCATGGTATTATTCACCAAACCAGTTGTCCTTATACTCAAGCTCAGAATGGTGTGGCTGAAAGGAAGCATAGGCATATAACTGAAACAGCTATTACTCTTCTTCATCAATCTTCTCTTCCTTTAAAATTCTGGTTTGATGCTGTAGCTACTGCTGTTTTTTTAATAAATAGAATGCCTAGTTCTATTCTGTCCAATACATCTCCATTTCAGGTTCTTTTTCACACACTTCCAGATTATTCCTTCTACAAGGTCTTTGGTTGTCAATGCTTCCCTTGGTTAAAACCTTCTACTACTCACAAGCTTCAACCCAAGTCTGTCTCCTGTGTTTTCTTAGGCTATCATCCCACTGTTAAAGGGTATAGATGCTTAGATCCTCTAACTGGCAAACTATATCTCTCTAGACATGTTCTCTTCAATGAATCTTGTTTTCCATATGCAACAACTGTTGCTTCATCTCCTTCTCCTTCTCTCTCTTTGCCACATCTTCATAAATTTTTCTGGCCTTCTTCTACTTCTTCTGTATCTCAGATTTCCTCTTCTTCTCAACCTTCTCTTTCTCATTTTTCTTCTCCATCTCCTTCTCTTTTATCTGTGTCTCAAGCTTCCTCATCTTCTCCTCCTCCTTTCATTTCCTCTCCTCATGCTATTCCTATTACCTCTCTTACTATTGATCTTCCTCCACCTTCTGCTCCCCCTTCTTCCAATATTCACCCTATGCTTACCAGATCCAAGACAAAACCTCCTGTTTGTCTTACTGCTGTATCTGATTCCTCTTATCTTCATTCTGAACCTCCCACTGTTGCAGCTGCCTTAGCCTCTCCTGTCTGGTTTTCTGCTATGCAAGAGGAGTTTCATGCTCTACAACAACAATGTACTTGGGATCTTGTGTCCCTTCCTTCCCATAAAACTGCAATTGGATGTAAATGGGTGTATAGAATCAAACGTAATTCTGATGGTTCTGTGGCTAGATACAAAGCCCGATTGGTAGCTAAAGGGTACCTACAGCAAGAAGGAGTTGATTTTCATGAAACCTTCAGTCCTGTGGCAAAGCAACCCACCATTCGCATCTTTCTGTGTTTAGCTCTGCATTTTCAATGGCCTATTCACCAGTTAGACATTTCTAATGCCTTCCTTCATGGCACCTTAGATGAAGAGGTTTATATGCTTCAACCTCCAGGGTTTGTTCACAATTCTCACCAAGTATGCAAGCTTAAGAAAGCTTTATATGGCCTCAAACAAGCTCCTCGAGCTTGGTTTTCTACCTTCTCTAAATTTCTTCTCTCTCAGGGATTTGTTAACAGTCACTCAGATTCTTCTCTATTTGTTCAACATACCAAAACCACTCTTATCATTCTTGTCGTTTATGTTGATGACATCTTGGTTACTGGTAGTGATTCTTCCCTTCTTACTAAGTTTATTCATCACATGCATACTGTTTTCTCCATGAAAGAGTTAGGTCCCGTGTCCTATTTCTTAGGCATCTCTGTTCAATCTTTGCCTCATGGATATTTCTTGTCTCAAGCTAAGTATGCCACTGAACTTCTTCATAAAGCTGGTTTGACTAATTGCAAACCTTGTTCTACCCCTTTAGCTGTTAAATCTTCACTTTCTGTAGGTGATGATCTTCCCTTTTCCAATCCTTCTCTTTACCGTAGCCTTGTTGGAGGTTTACAATATCTTACCATTACCCGTCCTGACTTGGCCCTGGCTGTTAATCAGGCCTGCCAGCACATGCATCTTCCCACCAATGCTGATTTTCAGGCTGTTAAACGCCTCTTGAGATATGTGAAGGGCACTCTTCATCATGGTCTTCATTTTACTTCTGGTCCATTTTCTCTTCATGCTTTTTCAGATTCAAACTGGGCTGGTGATACTGTTGATCGTCGCTCTACTTCAGGATACTGTGTCTATTTGGGTCCTAATTTGATATCTTGGAGTGCTAAGAAACAATCTATTGTTTCTAAATCTTCAACTGAGGCGGAGTATCGAGCTTTGGCTAATGCCACTGCAGAACTCACATGGTTGCAACAACTTCTCAAAGATATGCACATCTCTGTTCCTTCTATTCCTGAGCTCTGGTGTGACAATCTATCTGCTATGGCCTTGGCTACTAATCCTGTTTTCCACTCTCGGTCTAAGCATATCGAAATTGATTGTCACTTTATTCGTGATAAAGTTGTTGCCAAGCGCATTAATTTACAGTATGTGCCTACCACAGATCAGGTGGCTGACATTTTCACCAAACCTCTTCCTACCCCACGATTTCAGTATTTGAAAGACAAGCTTCTTGTGCTTCCTTGCCCCATCAGCTTGCAGGGGGCTGATAAGATTCAATCTGTAACTGACTCTGCATCTCCACAGTTCACTCAGTCCAAGCTTCATCAGTTCACTCAGTCCAAACTCAGTCCAAGCATCAGTCACAGCAGCTCACTCAGTCCAAGCATCTGTCACAGCAGCTCTCAACTGCATCAGAGTCAGCATTGATATATTGTCTATCACAGTCCTGTATTGATAGCAGTCCTCATTATAATATCTGTAACAGTTGTAAAGTTTGTTAGTTAGTTAGAAGTGTTTGTTAGTGAATTAGTTAGTTAGTGTTAGTTAGTGTTAATCAGTTATAAATATATAATCTCTCTACTGTAATCAGTAAGTGTGTAGAAAACAAATGAAATAAAATCTTCATCTTCCACAAAATTATTGTATTAGTAAGTAAATCATTTATAATTTATTTTTCACAATAATTACAATAATATATTTCCTGAGCAATTTTATATGATTTTTGTAGCTGACATAAATCATAGTTATTGATATTGACGTAAATCATAATTATAATTATCGAGATAAATTTTGAATATTTTTTAGCGTTAACATTATTAATTTATTCACATTTTTTCCTGACGTAATAGATTGAATTGTAAAATTTGATCAATTACAAATTTAAAAAAAAAATTATTCCTCCAAAAGTAATTGCAGTTGGTATAGTCAAACAAAATATTATAAATAATTCATACATCTGGCAAACAATTTCAACTTTAAAAAAAAAAATTATTTCTCCAAAAGCAATTGCCGTTGGTATAGTCAAACAATATACTATAAATAATTCATACATTTGGCAAATAACCATCCATCTATTACTTCTAAATAATTCACCAATTAATTTGTTTTTTTTTTCCCTTTAAATTTTGTAAACCTTCATTTTTAAACTGCTAATACTATAATGTAGGTTTGGTTCACTAAAATGAAATTGAATCGAATGATATGGTCATTCCTTACAGTTTATTTGGGATGTGGGTTGACTTTTTGACTTTTTGGCTTTTTTATCCTGGGCTAAAAAGTCTCGTTTGAGATGAATTTTTTGGTTTTTTTGACTTTTGTAAGAGAAAAAATATAATGATTATGGTTTGGATGTGATATTTTATCTTATTGACTTTTTAGTCTATTTTGTCTTTTTTGGCTATTTTAGCCAAAAAAAAAAACCCAAACTTACGATCTGATGTTGATTAATATCTTCTAAGAAACTCCAATATTTAATTATACATAGTGTCGAAAAAAATTGGAAACAATGGAACTGTTGAAATGGGAAAACACATAACAAAGTAACATCTCAAACTGCTTTATCAAATTTCTCTAGCAGTGACGTGACATAGTCTTATTCTCTTGCTGATTTCCAAGTTTTGAATATTATCTTCCTCATTGACCCATATATACCAATTTTTCTTATAGAAATAGCAGTATACAACTTCTATTTGCTTT